>NC_064636.1:52635296-52956642 GCF_023864275.1 Schistocerca cancellata
TACCTTAATACTCATAATATATATAGCAGTTCATGACAAATTACAAAACTCCGCCATCTCTCTCCCCACATCCACCACTGCTGGCGGCTCACCTCCAACTGCGCAACGCTACGCGCTGTTCACATCCAGCTGTCGCTGCCCAACACTACAATGGCAGACAACAATGCAAACTAGCCACAGGCTGCACACAGCACAGCCAGTGATTTTCGTACAGAGCGCTACGTAACGTTGCCGATAAGAAAACATAAAACAGCCCACTTACATGTGGCCCATTACCTGTCTGCATGTCAAGAGTCAGCACTGTCTTTCCGTTGGAAGGACAACACTACTTCTTCAAGACTGCATGGAAATCCACTACTTCTGTGTGCAATTTCTTTTACTAATGAGACTTTGTGGAAAAAAAATTGTAATTACTATTATGATGAATGATCAGGACTGTCTTTATGGACTGTGAGAAAATTTTAGCTTTTGACCAACATTGTATTAATAAGTGTGTGCGTTTTATATCTTTCTTACTGTAATTATGAAAAAATTTTTCAAATCTGTATTGGCCAGTGCCCAAAACAACTTCTAAAATTTTTTGTGGGGAGCATGGGGGCTATGTAAGTGGACTGTTTATGTTTTCTTATTGGCAACGTTACGTAGCGCTCTGTATGAAAATCACTGGCTGTGCTGTGTGCAGTCTGTGGCTAGTTTACATTGTTGTCTGCCATTGTAGTGTTGGGCAGCGGCAGCTGGATGTGAACAGCGCGTAGCGTTGCGCAGTTGGAGGTGAGCCGCCAGCAGTGGTGGATGTGGGGAGAGAGATGGCGGAGTTTTGTAATTTGTCATGAACTGCTATATATATTATGAGTATTAAGGTAAACACATTGTTTGTTCTCTACAAAAATCTTTCATTTGCTAACTATGCCTATCAGTAGTTAGTGCCTTTCGTAGTTTGAATCTTTTATTTAGCTGGCAGTAGTGGCGCTCGCTGTATTGCAGTAGTTCGAGTAATGAAGATTTTTGTGAGGTAAGTGATTTGTGAAAGGTACAGGTTAATGTTGGTCAGGGCCACTCTTTTGTTGGGATTTTTGAAAGTCAGATTGCGTTGCGCTAAAAATATTGTGTGTCAGTTTAAGCACAGTCTTGTATAATTTTTCAATAGGGGACGTTTCAGTAATTATCGACAATGATATATCTATATGAAATAAGCTGTCAAAACCGCACACGGTGTTGGACAGAGACAACAGGTGAGGACAGGACGCTGCGTTAAATTACGTTAGTGGCCAGGGCAGGTAACCGGAACACTAATGGCCACAAGGCAGAAAATTACGGTGGTGCACATGAATATACACTCCTGGAAATGGAAAAAAGAACACATTGACACCGGTGTGTCAGACCCACCATACTTGCTCCAGACACTGCGAGAGGGCTGTACAAGCAATGATCACACGCACGGCACAGCGGACACACCAGGAACCGCGGTGTTGGCCGTCGAATGGCGCTAGCTGCGCAGCATTTGTGCACCGCCGCCGTCAGTGTCAGCCAGTTTGCCGTGGCATACGGAGCTCCATCGCAGTCTTTAACACTGGTAGCATGCCGCGACAGCGTGGACGTGAACCGTATGTGCAGTTGACGGACTTTGAGCGAGGGCGTGTAGTGGGCATGCGGGAGGCCGGGTGGACGTACCGCCGAATTGCTCAACACGTGGGGCGTGAGGTCTCCACAGTACATCGATGTTGTCGCCAGTGGTCGGCGGCAGGTGCACGTGCCCGTCGACCTGGGACCGGACCGCAGCGACGCACGGATGCACGCCAAGACCGTAGGATCCTACGCAGTGCCCTAGGGGACCGCGGCGCCACTTCCCAGCAAATTAGAGACACTGTTGCTCCTGGGGTATCGGCGAGGACCATTCGCAACCGTCTCCATGAAGCTGGGCTACGGTCCCGCACACCGTTAGGCCGTCTTCCGCTCACGCCCCAACATCGTGCAGCCCGCCTCCAGTGGTGTCGCGACAGGCGTGAATGGAGGGACGAATGGAAACGTGTCGTCTTCATCGATGAGAGTCGCTTCTGCCTTGGTGCCAATGATGGTCGTATGCGTGTTTGGCGCCGTGCAGGTGAGCGCCACAATCAGGACTGCATACGACCGAGGCACACAGGGCCAACACCCGGCATCATGGTGTGGGGAGCGATCTCCTACACTGGCCGTACACCACTGGTGATCGTCGAGGGGACACTGAATAGTGCACGGTACATCCGAACCGTCATCGAACCCATCGTTCTACCATTCCTAGACCGGCAAGGGAACTTGCTGTTCCAACAGGACAATGCACGTCCGCATGTATACCGTGCCACCCAACGTGCTCTAGAAGGTGTAAGTCAACTACCCTGGCCAGCAAGATCTCCGGATCTGTCCCCCATTGAGCATGTTTGGGACTGGATGAAGCGTCGACTCACGCGGTCTGCACGTCCAGCACGAACGCCGGTCCAACTGAGGCGCCAGGTGGAAATGGCATGGCAAGCCGTTCCACAGGACTACATCCAGCATCTCTACGATCGTCTCCATGGGAGAATAGCAGCCTGCATTGCTGCGAAAGGTGGATATACACTGTACTAGTGCCGACATTGTGCATGCTCTGTTGCCTGTGTCTATGTGCCTGTGGTTCTGTCAGTGTGATCATGTGATGTATCTGACCCCAGGAATGTGTCAATAAAGTTTCCCCTTCCTGGGACAATGACTTCACGGTGTTCTTATTTCAATTTCCAGGAGTGTAGTTAATTCCATCGCATGGCGGCTAAATTTTATCAATGCAAACACTCACAGGAAAACCTCCCCAACAGCGAACCACCGAAACGGACCACTCAACTTTGACGTTCTGCGTCGGTGAGCCACGAAGCTCGTAGCGATCGGACAGCTCCGCACAAGCTCTGACACTGCGCAGGGACCGCCAGCGGACCCAGCCGACTGCACCGCGCGGAGACAACTTCTCTGGTTCGCAGCAACCGACCGACTCCCCGCAGAATGCCGACAACATCTCACATAGTCGTCAGTGGAAATAACTCCAACTACACACACCATCTGACAAACACTTGCACGAAGACCTGAACAATACCCAACAGAAATTAAGCACGCACGAAGACAAATCGGGAGTCTACACACACACACACACACAGACACACACACACACACACACACACACACACACACACACACACACACACACAGCCGACTCATGAACGATCAGTGAGCCGAAACGCGTCGTCCGGTAAGACGACCGACCGACGATCCACCAAGACTGCGGCCCGGCTCAAGTGATGCGTGGCGGCAATGGTCGGGCGAGCCATGTCGACGCAGACCTGACTGCTCGAACCCGACTGCACTGGTGCCGCACTGCAACTCCCCGACTGGCAGGTCCGGACTGCGCTCCAGATGTGTTCCCACTGACTGACCGACCCGAACTCGCGACCCGAAACTAACTTACGACAGACAACGACCGGGAAGTAATAACAGTGCAGCAAAGATACTAACAAGGGAACCTCCCCATCGCACCTCCATCAGATTTAGTTATAAGATGGCACAATGGATAGGTCTTGAAAAACTGAACACAGATCAATCGAGAAAACAGGAAGAAGTTGTGTTGCACTATGAAAAAAATAAGCAAAATACACAAACTGAATAGTCCATGGGCAAGATAGGCAACGTCCAGGAGCCAGTAACCTTAGAAGCGCCGTGGTTCCGTGGTTAGCTTGAGTAGCTGCGGAAGGAGAGATCCTTGGTTCAAATCTTCCCTTGCGTGAAAATTTTAATTTTTATTTTCAGACAATTATCAAAGTTCAGGCACTCACACATTATCAACTTCGCTCTCCAAAATTCGAGGACATGTTCAGATTTGCTTCGACATATGCAGGATTTGACGGTCTACACACGGCAAAATTTGGAAACGTTGAAAACATATGTTTTGACAGAGCACAGGGAAAACTGTGCGACTCTGAAACTGTTGCATTCATTTGTTACAGTTTACGTGACAAACTCTTATGTTTTCATCACTTTTTTGGGAGTGATTATCACAGCCACAAGAACCTAAATCGGGCAAGGTAGAAGAATCTTTTTACCCATTCGCCACGTGTACAAGTTAGGTGGGTCGATAACATATTCCTGTCGTGTGACGCACATGCCGTCACCAGTGTCGTATAGAATATATCAGACGTCTTTTCCTGTGGAGGAATCGGTTGACCTATGACCTTGCGATCAAATGTTTTCGGTTCCCATTGGAGAGGCACGTCCTTTAGTCTACTAATCGCACGGTTTTGCGGTGCGGTCGCAAAACACAGACACTAAACTTATTGCAGTGAACAGAGGCGTCAATGAACGAACGGACTGATCACAACTTTGCGAAAATAAAGATACTAAACTCTTCACTCGAGGGAAGACTTGAACGAAGGACCTCTCCTTCCGCAGCTGCTCACGCTAACCACGGAACCACGGCGCTTCTAAGGTTACTGGCTCCTGGATGTTGCCTATCTTGCGCATGGACTACTCAGTTTGTATATTTTGCTTATTTTTTCATAGTTGCACACAACTTCTTCCCGTTTTCTCGATTGGTCTGTGTTCAGTTCTTCGAGGCCTATCTACTGCGCCAACTTATAACTAAATCTTAGGGGGATGCGATGTTGAGGTTCCCTTGTAAGAGAGCGGACATATCGATACGCGCTGCTAGCGCCGGTCACGGTCAGGCAAAGCAGCGACTCAGTGACAGTAGTAATTTAAATTAACGTAGTGAGAGGGAACTACATTGAAAACAGGGTGTAAAATACATGATGGCGGGGACGTGAGCCACGCACGGCACAGAGTCATTCAAAGGCGCTTTCAGAATGTCTACGGAGACCTGGCAGTGAACAAAAGCACGTTGAGTCGTTGGGTGTGGCATCTGATAGATGCTTTCAGAATGTCTACGGAGACCTGGCAGTGAACAAAAGCACGTTGAGTCGTTGGGTGTGGCGTCTGATAGATGCTTTCAGAATGTCTACGGAGACCTGGCAGTGAACAAAAGCACGTTGAGTCGTTGGGTGTGGCGTCTGATAGATGCTTTCAGAATGTCTACGGAGACCTGGCAGTGAACAAAAGCACGTTGAGTCGTTGGGTGTGGCGTCTGATAGATGCTTTCAGAATGTCTATGGAGACCTGGCAGTGAACAAAAGCACGTTGAGTCGTTGGGTGTGGCGTCTGATAGATGCTTTCAGAATGTCTACGGAGACCTGGCAGTGAACAAAAGCACGTTGAGTCGTTGGGTGTGGCGTCTGATAGATGCTTTCAGAATGTCTACGGAGACCTCACAGTGGACAGAAGCACGGTGAGTCGTTGGGCGAGGCGTCTATCATCCCAGCGAGGTCGCACAAACCTGTACAATCTCCCGCGTACCGGTCAGCCGCATGCAGCTCTAACTCCTGCAACTTTGCAACGTGCGGACACGCTCATTCAAGATGATCTACTGATCACAGCTACCTCACTGCTCAACCGGACGGCTCTGTTGGTAGTGCTGACATACTAAAGTGTGCATCATTTATGACGGCGGCCAACTTTAGGTTCGTTCTGCGCATCTGACGTCACAAAACACAGTCATCCAACGAACAGAGAACAACGCTGCCAGAGCTCGACGGCAGTGCAGAGCACGGACGAGTGTCTTCAGTTTTAGAAACGTTCAGTCATAAATAAAGTAATAGAACAAAAGCAGTGTCTTGATAGCAGACTTTCTTTTATAGAAAGTTTGGAAAAAGCATTCTTTATATCAACTGCTTCATATTCTATTAATTAATTAAACCAAACAAGCAATAAGCCTCCTAATTCAGGCGATAGCTAGGAAAGGTGTTTGTATTATTCTCACTAGCCGCTTTTTCGCAATAAAGAACAGCGGTAATTGTTATTTCCTATTGTTCTTTGACGAAATGTGAGTAATTCATAGTCATACCAACAGTGTGTGTCGGTATTTTGCGTGATATTTTAAAACCCTCTGGGAGCTATATTGAATGATGAGCCATGCTAGTGTAATGGTTAAAGGGTATGGCTGCTAAGTGAAAGGTTCAGAGTTCGAACCTTGTTCGGTGCTGAATATTTTCTTTATTTAAAAACAATATAGAAGTGTCTTACATCATGAATTTTATTAGTTTGGATGTAATTTTTTGAAATTTCTAGTGGCAGCTAAAATCGACCATATGGAAAGTATGCGCTATGGACTTTTACCTCTGCAAACTCTTCAAAATATCGTGCAATGGTTTACTACATCTAATGCTGCACAATAACTGCGTTGAACATCGAAACAAAATTAAGTCATTTATGGGGGGAAGGTATCAGTCAAGAAGATGTGAAAAAATCAAATTTTTGGGCCAAATAGTTTTTATGAAATCGAATGATAAAGTGTGTCAAAGCAGTCGAAACACCATGTGTCTGGACAGGCGAGCAGTGCAGTGATGACAAAATCGCGCACATCGCGCAATGCGGGCAGCACATCTCTGTAGCAGCGAAAGGCTTAATGCGGCTGTGGTGGCTTTACAGTTGACTTCATAAACTGCGTGCTCCCCCCTAAACGTAAGTTTGCGAACTATGCTATGGCGCTGCTTCTCTTGGCGCGTACAACTGGCAACGCAGCAATCTCACTCGTCTGGGCGGGCATGCGCGAACCGCCAAGATAAAAGAATTGAACTATAGTCCACCAGTTGGGGTACTAAAGGTGTGTCGCTGGTTTCTTCGCAGCCTAACAGAAGACCATAAAGAGCAACGAAGGACCATCCGTGAGGAACTGCTTGCGTGTTACGAGGCTGATGGTGAGAATTTTTTGTCGAAGATAGTGACGAGCGATGAAATATGTGTTTATCACGTATAACCGGAAACGAAAGTGAAATTCCCTGCTTAACCCGCAGGACAGGACACACAGAATAAATTGTGGAAGCGGGCCAAAGTAAGGGACTGTCAGTCACACTGGAACATACAACTTTATTATTTGCTCAAACATTACGAGAGCCCAAAAAATTTTTTTGAACACAGCTTCAATCTTTGTGGCTTTATTACTGGTTGAAAGCCACTTTAATTAAAAAAACGGCTGAAGGCCAATAACTTAAAATGCAAGCATAATCAGAAATTTTAAGCCAAGCCTTATCTTAGTTCTTTAGTTAGGCTGAAGTAAACCAGTTAAATTCAGATCGGCTGAAGGTCGAACACTTAAAACTCCGAAACATTATTTTTTTTAAAAAAAATACCAAAGTCCTTACGTGAAACAGTTCTTTAATTTAGGCTGAAGGCCTTAAGAACAGCTGGCCGGTGTGGCCGTGCAGTTCTAGGCGCTTCAGTATAGATCCGCGTGACTGCTACGGTCGCAGGTTCGAATCCTGCCTCGGGGTATGGATGTGTGTGATGTCCTTAGGTTAGTTAACTTTAACTGGTTCTAAGTTATAGGGGACTGAAGACCACAGATCTTAAGTCCCATAGTGCTCAGAGCCATTTTTTGAACCTTAAGAACAAACAACTGAAACTCAAACTGGCTGAAGGCCGAAGACTTAAAAATTCAATGGGTTAAAGTAAACAAGTTAAATTCAAATCAGCTGAAGGCCAAAGACTTAAAAATTCAACTTTTTTTTTTAAATGCTAAAGGGCATACGTGAAAGAGTACTTTAAGCTAGGCTGAAGGCCTTAAGAGTGAAACAACTCTAATTTAAAACACAAAACCGGGAAGAAGCCATACAAATACCAACAACAAGAATAAATTTAAAAAAATTAGGCAGTTCACACAAGAGCGCTCAGATGTTCGAGGGTCGGCCTGTAATTCAAACACTAACGCTCGCCTAGGTGAGACAGGCAGTCGAGCCAACCATTCACGATCCGACGACAACCCAACCGACTGACAGTCAACGGACCCACCGACAAGATAACTTCCACTTCACACGACCAGGGCACAGCAGGTGGTTGAATGGAACAACATAGAAGATATTGGCGCCCACAACAAATCATACACAGAGCTGTCAAACTACACACCGTGCTCGACAGCAACAACACGATGAGGAAACTACACTTCCTGAAATTTACGTAACCGGAACGTTAACGGCCACAGGGCAGAAGGTTCCCCTGGTGCACGTCAATTCAAATAACCAAATACAGTGAAACTCCACCAGAGGGTGGCTAGAATTTTCCAACTTGAAAATCACAGTGTTGCTCGCGGGCATATCCCAACAGCCGACAACGTACTCCAAACGAACAGTCTTGACTTGCTGTTAGGTTAAATCAAAAGTCAACCTTCGTGTGCAGGGTCGGTGAGCCACGGACCTCGTAGCAATGGGAACAGCGCCACTCTCTCCGACACCGCGTAGAGACCACCAGAAAGCCCAGCCAAACTACACCCCGCCAAGAATTCCTCACTGCTCCACGCCGACCGACCGACTCCTCAGAGCCAGTACGCTGACAACATTTAAAATAACTTGTCAATCAAAATCACACAAACTGCACACAGTTTCACGAACACTTGCACGAAGAACCAGACAATTCTAATGGCAGTGATTGTACGAGGGCCGTTCAATAAGTAATGCAACACATTTTTTTTCTGAAACAGGGGTTGTTTTATTCAGCATTGAAATACATCAGGTTACTCCCCAACCTTTTAGCTACACTATTTTTCAACGTAATCTCCATTCAATGCTACGGCGTTACGCCACCTTGAAATGAGGGCCTGTATGCCTGCACGGTACCATTCCACTGGTCGATGTCGGAGCCAACGTCGTACTGCACCAATAACTTCTTCATCATCCGCGTAGTGCCTCCCACGGATTGCGTCCTTCATTGGGCCAAACATATGGAAATCCGACGGTGCGATATCGGGGCTGTAGGGTGCATGAGGAAGAACAGTCCACTGAAGTTTTGTGAGCTCCTCTCGGGTGCGAAGACTTGTGTGAGGTCTTGCGTTGTCACGAAGAAGGAGAAGTTCGTTCAGATTTGTGTGCCTACGAACACGCTGAAGTCGTTTGTTCAATTTCTGAAGAGTAGCACAATACACTACAGAGTTGATCGTTTGACCGTGGGGAAGGACATCGAACAGAATAACCCCTTCAGCGTCCCAGAAGACTGTAACCGTGACTTTACCGGCTGAGGGTATGGCTTTAAACTTTTTCTTGGTAGGGGAGTGGGTGTGGCGCCACTCCATTGATTCCCGTTTTGTTTCAGGTTCGAAGTGATGAACCCATTTTTCATCGCCTGTAACAATCTTTGACAAGAAATTGTCACCCTCAGCCACATGACGAGCAAGCAATTCCGCACAGATGGTTCTGCTTTGCTCTTTATGGTGTTCGGTTAGACAACGAGGGACCCAGCGGGAACAAACCTTTGAATATCCCAACTGGTGAACAATTGTGACAGCACTACCAACAGAGATGTCAAGTTGAGCACTGAGTTGATGGTGATCCGTCGATCATCTCGAACGAGTGTGTTCGCACGCTCCGCCATTGCAGGAGTCACAGCTGTGCACGGCCGGCCCTCACGCGGGAGATCAGACAGTCTTGCTCGACCTTGCGGCGATGATGACACACGCTTTGCCCAACGACTCACCGTGCTTTTGTCCACTGCCAGATCACCGTAGACATTCTGCAAGCGCCTATGAATATCTGAGATGCCCTGGTTTTCCGCCAAAAGAAACTCGATCACTGCCCGTTGTTTGCAACGCACATCCGTTACAGACGCCATTTTAACAGCTCCGTACAGCGCTGCCACCTGTCGGAAGTCAATGAAACTATACGAGACGAAGCGGGAATGTTTGAAAATATTCCACAAGAAATTTCCGGTTTTTTCAACCAAAACTGGCCGAGAAAACAAATGTGTTGCATTACTTATTGAACTGCCCTCGTACAATAACAGGGATGAATCACGAGTCGCCACACACAGCTAACCCATAAGGAATCGCCTGCCAAATACACGTCGTCCTGCATGACGACCGGCCGATGACCAACCAAAGTCGTGTCCACTGCAATCATGTGTGTCGGTAACTGTCGGGCGAGTCGTCGCAGTCCGGACCTGAGCACTGCCGCGCCCCGACTGAACTTGGGCCACGTGCCAACTCAAACACTGCCAGGTCCGAACTAACTGCTGGCGCTTTCCAACTGACTGGTCGACACACGACGACCGGGAAGTAACAGCAGTCCAGCAAAGAAAATACGGCAGGGCTTGTATCGATATGCGCTGCTGCTGCCGCTCACGGTCGGGCAAAGCAGCAACTGAGTGACACAAGTAATTGAAACTAACATAACGAGGTGGCAGTTCTGCAAAAACAGGATGTTAAATAAGAGATGGCAGCAACATGAGTCACACACAGCTCAGAAATGGCATACCATGGACTACAGTACCCAGAAAATATTGGATACAGGCTCCCAGTTAGATGCTATTTTCCTTGACTTCCGGAAGGCGTTCGATACAGTTCCGCACTGTCGCCTGATAAACAAAGTAAGAGCCTACGGAATATCAGAGCAGCTGTGCGGCTGGATTGAAGAATTTTTAGCAAACAGAACACAGCATGGTGTTATCAATGGAGAGACGTCTACAGACGTTAAAGTAACCTCTGCCGTGCCACAGGGGAGTGTTATGGGACCATTACTTTTCACAATATATATAAATGACCTAGTAGATAGTGTCGGAAGTTCCATGCGGCTTTTCGCGGATGATGCTGTAGTATACAGGGAAGTTGCAGCATTAGAAAATTGTAGCGAAATGCAGGAAGATCTGCAGCGGATAGGCACTTGGTGCAGGGAGTGGCAACTGACCCTTAACATAGACAAATGTAATGTATTCCGAATACATAGAAAGAAGGATCCTTTATTGTATGATTATATGATTGCGGAACAAACACTGGTTGCAGTTACTTCTGTAAAATATCTGGGAGTATGCGTGCGGAACGATTTGAAGTGGAATGATCATATAAAATTAATTGTTGGTAAGGCGGGTACCAGGTTGAGATTCATTGGGAGAGTCCTTAGAAAATGTAGTCCATCAACAACGGAGGTGGCTTACAAAACACTCGTTCGACCTATACTCGAGTATTGCTCATCAGTGTGGGATCCGTACCAGATCGGGTTGACGGAGGAGACAGAGAAGATACAAAGAAGAGCGGCGCGTTTCGTCACAGGGTTATTTGGTAAGCGTGATAGCGTTACGGAGATGTTTAGCAAACTCGAGTGGCAGACTCTGCAAGAGAGGCGCTCTGCATCGCGGTGTAGCTTGCCGTCCAGGTTTCGAGAGGGTGCGTTTCTGGATGAGGTATCGAATACCTTGAATCCCCCTACTTATACCTCCCGAGGAGATCACGAATGTAAAATTAGGGAGATTCGAGCGCGCACGGAGGCTTTCCGGCAGTCGTCCTTCCCGCGAACCATACGCGACTGGAACAGAAAAGGGAGGTAATGACAGTGGCACGTAAAGTGCCCTCCGCCACACACCGTTGGGTGGCTTGCGGAGTATAAATGTAGATGTAGATGTAGATGTACCTCTTCTCTGAAAAAAAAAAGTTTTAAGCCGCACCCTCAGCCGGTAAAGTAATCGCGACGGTCTGACTGGACTCTGAAGGGGTTGTTTCATTTTATGTCCTCTCTCATGGTGCAACGATCAGCTCTGAAGTGTACAGTGCTATGAAACTAACGACTTCAGCATGTTCGTCGCCACAAAAAATGCAAACGAACTTAACCTTCTCCAGCTCAAGGACTCACGTAAGTCTGCGCATCGAAGAGGAGCTCACAAAACTTCAGTGGACTGTTCTTCCTCATCCGCCCTATAGCCCGCATGTCGCGCCCTCCGACTTCTGTCTGTTTGACCCTATGAAGGATGCACTCCGCAAGAAGCCATGCATGGGCAATGGGCAGTTTATTGATGCGATGCAGAAAGACGTTGGCTCTGATGTCGACCTGTAGAGTGCACCATGCGGGCACACCGAACTTGCCAGTGGGCATGCTTAAGTCCATAGCATTAAACGAAGATGATGTAGAACAATAGAATTTTATAACCAAAAGAGTGGGGCATAATAGAGTGTATTGGTATCCTGAATAAAACCAGCCTCTTGTCAAAAAAAAAAGTGTAGCATTACTCGCTAAACGATTCTCGTACAACAGAAATAGAAAGGGATCAAAACACTCCGGCTCTGTACTTCTCATTGTTCTCGTCACCCTGCTGGTTTCTCTACGTATGGTGCATTATCCGTCCACCCTGTAGCGTACATTTACGAGGGCAGTTCAATAAGTAATGCAACACATTTTTTTCTGAAACAGGGGTTGTTTTATTCAGCATTGAAATACGCCAGATTATTCCCCAATCTTTTAGCTACACAACACTATTTTTCAACGTAATCTCCATTCAATGCTACGGCCTTACGCCACCTTGAAATGAGGGTCTGTATGCCTGCACGGTACCATTCCACTGGTCGATGTCGGAGCCAACGTCGCACTGCATCAATAACTTCTTCATCATCCGCGTAGTGCCTCCCACGGATTGCGTCCTTCATTGGGCCAAACATATGGAAATCCGACGGTGCGAGATCGGGGCTGTAGGGTGCATGAGGAAGAACAGTCCACTGAAGTTTTGTGAGCTCCTCTCGGGTGCGAAGACTTGTGTGAGGTCTTGCGTTGTCACGAAGAAGGAGAAGTTCGTTCAGATTTTTGTGCCTACGCACACGCTGAAGTCGTTTCTTCAATTTCTGAAGAGTAGCACAATACACTTCAGAGTTGATCGTTTGACCATGGGGAAGGATATCGAACAGAATAACCCCGTCAGCGTCCCAGAAGACTGTAACCGTGACTTTACCGGCTGAGGGTATGGCTTTAAACTTTTTCTTGGTAGGGGAATGGGTGTGGCGCCACTCCATTGATTGCCGTTTTGTTTCAGGTTCGAAGTGATGAACCCATGTTTCATCGCCTGTAACAATCTTTGACAAGAAATTGTCACCCTCAGCCACAGATGGTTCTCCTTTGCTCTTTATGGTGTTCGGTTAGACAACGAGGGACCCAGCGGGAACAAACCTTTGAATATCCCAACTGGTGAACAATTGTGACAGCACTACCAACAGAGATGTCAAGCTGAGCACTGAGTTGTTTGATGGTGATCCGTCGATCATCTCGAACGAGTGTGTTCGCACGCTCCGCCATTGCAGGAGTCACAGCTGTGCACGGCCGGCCCGCACGCGGGAGATCAGACAGTCTTGCTTGACCTTGCGGCGATGATGACACACGCTTTGCCCAACGACTCACCGTGCTTTTGTCCACTGCCAGATCACCGTAGACATTCTGCAAGCGCCTACGAATATCTGAGATGCCCTGGTTTTCTGCCAAAAGAAACTCGATCACTGCCCGTTGTTTGCAACGCACATCCGTTACAGACGCCATTTTAACAGCTCCGTACAGCGCTGATACCTGTCGGAAGTCAATGAAACTATACGAGACGAAGCGGGAATGTTTGAAAATATTCCACAAGAAATTTCCGGTTTTTTCAACCAAAATTGTCCGAGAAAAAAAATGTGTTGCATTACTTATTGAACTGCCCTCGTATTTGAGGATTTAAAGACTTCGCACCAATTTTACATTGTGGAATGTTTTTTTCTGACTCAACAAATTGTGGGAATATTCTGTCGATTTTTCTTAAATTGTTGTATCAAATATAATCTGATTCATCACGTAGCCTCTACCAGGCACTTAAATGTGATTTGCAGAATATCCATGTAGATATAGACGTAACTTGCTATATCACAAAGAGCAGTTGAACAACATAAGGTTCTTTATCTTCGCCGGCCGGTGTGGCCGAGCGGTTCTAGGCGCTTCAGTCTAGAATCGCGCGACCGCTACTGTCGCAGGTTCCAATCCTGCCTCGGGCATGGGTGTGTGTGATGTCCTTAGGTTAGTTAGGTTTAAGTAGTTCTAGGTTCTAGGGGACTGATGATCTCAGATGTTAAGTCCCAAAGTGCTCAGAGCCATTTAAACCATTTTTTTCTTTATCTTCCTCCTTCTTTCGTAATGACAAAACATGGTTCGAATGGCTCTGAGCACTATGGGACTTAACTGCTGAGGTCATCAGTCCGCTATAACTTAGAACGACTTAAACCTAACTAACCTAAGGACATCACACACATCCATGCCCGAAGCAGGATTCGAACCTGCGACCGGCGCGGTCACGCGGTTCCAGACTGTAGCGCCTTGAACCGCTCGGCCACTCCGGCCGGCTCGTAATGACAACTTAGAAATTTATTTTTAAGGGACTTTGGAACCAGACAAGAATTAATTACGTCAATATCGCCACTACTTATTATTAATATCCATATTTCTGGTTGCGGCGTATTGACAACGTTTTTCACACGTGACAAAACTGCCCAAATACTTCCGTCATAATCTGTATACACTAGTTACGTTCACATTATGCATCAGGAAAAATGGTACAAAATATGTCAATAAAATATGCATACACCTCGCAGTCACATGGTAAAAGTGTAATTTATTGAAGTATTTTATATCATTTTTCATTATGTTTAGTGGTCATGTTACTAGTGTTTTACACTATGACGAGACTATCCGAAAATCGATGTTAATATTCGGAAACAGGTAACGTGACAGTTTGCAGTAATTAGTAAAGATATTGACCTGTTATTTTCTGAACTCTAAATGGTCGCTACTTCCATCTGACCACATGCGGATTGAAACTTGAGTCTCTGCTGGCGTATAAAACTTTCCAACAACTTAAGCGGATTCATCTAACATACGTATTCGACAACCGCCGATATCGCAACAAATGCACCGAGGTAGCTGTGTGCAAGGAAATGTAAAACCTAGGTATGCAGGGCCACAAACCGTAATATGGCCTATGCAGAAAAAAAAAACGCATCGTGAACAACTGCCATCACTGTCACAGAAAACCAGCGTCAGGATCGAGGGGGGTGACGCAGCGGTTAGCACACTGATTAAAATTAAAATTTAAAACAGTCTTGATCGCAGTCTTGTTAAAATATTTTTTTATTGGAGTGAGTGACCGGTTTCGACTCTATGAAAGAGTCATCTTCAGACTGTGTAAAGATACACTCCTGGGAATTGAAATAAGAACACCGTGAATTCATTGTCCCAGGAAGGGGAAACTTTATTGACACATTCCTGGGGTCAGATACATCACATGATCACACTGACAGAACCACAGGCACATAGACACAGGCAACAGAGCATGCACAATGTCGGCACTAGTACAGTGTATATCCACCTTTCGCAGCAATGCAGGCTGCTATTCTCCCATGGAGACGATCGTAGAGATGCTGGATGTAGTCCTGTGGAACGGCTTGCCATGCCATTTCCACCTGGCGCCTCAGTTGGACCAGCGTTCGTGCTGGACGTGCAGACCGCGTGAGACGACGCTTCATCCAGTCCCAAACATGCTCAATGGGGGACAGATCCGGAGATCTTGCTGGCCAGGGTAGTTGACTTACACCTTCTAGAGCACGTTGAGTGGCACGGGATACATGCGGACGTGCATTGTCCTGTTGGAACAGCAAGTTCCCTTGCCGGTCTAGGAATGGTAGAACGATGGGTTCGATGACGGTTTGGATGTACCGTGCACTATTCAGTGTCCCCTCGACGATCACCAGTGGTGTACGGCCAGTGTAGGAGATCGCTCCCCACACCATGATGCCGGGTGTTGGCCCTGTGTGCCTCGGTCGTATGCAGTCCTGATTGTGGCGCTCACCTGCACGGCGCCAAACACGCATACGACCATCATTGGCACCAAGGCAGAAGCGACTCTCATCGCTGAAGACGACACGTCTCCATTCGTCCCTCCATTCACGCCTGTCGCGACACCACTGGAGGCGGGCTGCACGATGTTGGGGCGTGAGCGGAAGACGGCCTAACGGTGTGCGGGACCGTAGCCCAGCTTCATGGAGACGGTTGCGAATGGTCCTCGCCGATACCCCAGGAGCAACAGTGTCCCTAATTTGCTGGGAAGTGGCGGTGCGGTCCCCTACGGCACTGCGTGGGATCCTACGGTCTTGGCGTGCATCCGTGCGTCGCTGCGGTCCGGTCGCAGGTCGACGGGCACGTGCACCTTCCGCCGACCACTGGCGACAACATCGATGTACTGTGGAGACGTCACGCCCCACGTGTTGAGCAATTCGGCGGTACGTCCACCCGGCCTCCCGCATGCCCACTATACGCCCTCGCTCAAAGTCCGTCAACTGCACATACGGTTCACGTCCACGCTGTCGCGGCATGCTACCAGTGTTAAAGACTGCGATGGAGCTCCGTATGCCACGGCAAACTGGCTGACACTGACGGCGGCGGTGCACAAATGCTGCGCAGCTAGCGCCATTCGACGGCCAACACCGCGGTTCCTGGTGTGTCCGCTGTGCCGTGCGTGTGATCATTGCTTGTACAGCCCTCTCGCAGTGTCCGGAGCAAGTATGGTGGGTCTGACACACCGGTGTGAATGTGTTCTTTTTTCCATTTCCAGGAGTGTATATTGGCAAAGTAATATAGACGTTATAACAATCATATAAAAATATATATAAATGAGATAAATAGTAATAAATTATACCCAGAGCGGCGGATGGACACTGCTAGGTGAGTTGCGTCGACGCCCGACGCTCGTGTAACTGCTGACTGTGCACGGAGGGAACGGGTGTTAATAGGGCTGGTCACACCCACCGTTCTGAGTGTGACATAAGTAGCCAATCAGAAAACACGTTCATGCTTAGATAACTTAATACAGAACTACGAAGGAACAGTTACAGTTGGAATACATCGTAATGTCAATTGTTGATCATTATTCGTCAGTGAATATAAATTATAATATTAAAATGGTTCATTGGTATGAAATAAGGCTTAGAGTATGCTGCCCTCTAAACTCAGAACTACAAATCTGCACCAACTACTTTTAAGATCGCTGACTACGTTTTCAGAAATCTTATGTTAGCACATTGGACTCGCATTCGGGAAGACAACAGTTCAAACCCGTGTCCGGCCATCCTGATTTAGGTTTTCTGTCATTTCCCTAAATCACTTCAGGTAGATGCCGGGATGGTTCCTTTGAAAGGGCACGGCCGACTTCCTTCCCTATTCCGATGGGACGGATGACCTCGCTGTTTGGTCCCCTTCCCCAAACCCATCAACCAAAAAACCAGCGTCAGGAGATAACAGTAGCAACCAGCGGGTGTGCAAGTTTCAGTAACTCATTCCCTCCGTTATTTGACCAAGGAAAGAAAACGATTCCTAGCAGAATTTAAGCAAAAACCTCAATGACCTACCGTAATAAACTGATGTGCAAAAGAGATAATGAAGTGTCGGCAGACGTGCCAACACTGTTTTGTTGGAGGAGACCGAAATGCACGCTATAAGCTCACGCAGGCTGGCGTGAGGTCTGAGACAGGATACGTAATGAATGCTATAAAGAAAAGTACGTAGCTTCTGGAATACTTAACTTTAATCCACATTTGTAGAACATTGCTCTTGATGATACACAAGTATTATAGCAATTGAATACGGCGCCTTGCTAGGTCGTAGCAAATGTAGCTGAAGGCTATGCCAACTATCGTCTCGGCAAATGAGAGCGTATTTTGTCAGTGAACCATCGCTAGCAAAGTCGGCTGTACAACTGGGGCGAGTGCTAGTACGTCTCTCTAGACCTGCCGTGTGGTGGCGCTCGGTCTGCAATTACTGACAGTGGCGACACGCGGGTCCGTCGTATACTAGCGGACCGCGGCCGATTTAAAGGCTACCACCTAGCAAGTGTGGTGTCTCGCGGTGACACCAGAGGTAACATATTCGACAAACAGGGCATAAGCATCGCCTGAAAGGCGAATAATTCAGTACAGTAACATATCCCAGAACTGAAGCCAAAACAACACAGATACCTACAATGTGATACCTGCTACCTAAGATATAGGGATTGCGGAAAAAATTTTCATTGAGATGACTGTGAGGACATTTGACACAAGAGGTAAACAGTACATCAAAGCGTGGAAATATGATATAAGACGCTCAAGGTTGAGGAGAACCTTCAACAGGAACATCATAAACCGTACACAATAGAAAAAGGTAGGAGCATCATAAAAATCAGCAGACACCTCGTCCCTCTTCAAGAAAACTCCGACCTACACAGTGGGTTAACACACAATAAGCAGTCACCCGATAACCAAATGAATATTGCAAATCATACACAATATAAAATCATTTTAAAAAATTACGTACCGGAAAAAAAAAGCGTTTTGTTTCCCATCCGTCTTTCGCTCTGACTCTGCCCTCCCTCCCTACTTCCCTCCCCTCTTTCCTTTCTCTTCTTCCTCCTCATCCCTCTTCCTCCATTTCACTACCAACTTACTCTCCGTTCCCCTACTTAGCATTTACTGTTCACTCACCTTTCTCCCCAACCCACCTCTGTCATTGCGAGATCTTCAACTCTGGCACTACTACTTCATTTCTCTTACACATTACATACAGGGTGTTTCAAAAATGACCGGTATATTTGAAACGGCAATAAAAACTAAACGAGCAGCGATAGAAATACACCGTTTGTTGCAATATGCTTGGGACAACAGTACATTTTCAGGCGGACAAACTTTCGAAATTACAGTAGTTACAATTTTCAACAACAGATGGCGCTGCAAGTGATGTGAACGATATAGAAGACAACGCAGTCTGTGGGTGCGCCATTCTGTACATCGTCTTTCTGCTGTAAGCGTGTGCTGATCACAACGTGCAAGTGTGCTGTAGACAACATGGTTTACTCCTCAGAACAGAGGATTTTTCTGGTGTTGGAATTCCATCGCCTAGACACAGTGTTGTTGCAACAAGACGAAGTTTCCAACGGAGGTTTAATGTAACCAAAGGACCGAAAAGCGATACAATAAAGGATCTGTTTGAAAAATTTCAACGGACTGGGAACGTGACGGATGAACGTGCTGGAAAGGTAGGGCGACCGCGTACGGCAACCGCAGAGGGCAACGCGCAGCTAGTGCAGCAGGTGATCCGACAGCGGCCTCGGATTTCCGTTCGCCGTGTTGCAGCTGCGGTCCAAATGACGCCAACGTCCACGTATCGTCTCCTGCGCCAGAGTTTACACCTCTGTCCGTACAAAATTCAAACGCGGCAACCCCTCAGTGCCGCTACGATTGCTGCACGAGAGACATTCGCTAACGATATAGTGCACAGGATTGATGACGGCAATATGCATGTGGGCAGCATTTGGTTTACTGACGAAGCTTATTTTTACCTGGACGGCTTCGTCAATAAACAGAACTGGCGCATACGGGGAACCGAAAAGCCCCATGTTGCAGTCCCATCGTCCCTGCATCCTCAAAAAGTACTGGTCTGGGCCGCCATTTCTTCCAAAGGAATCATTGGCCCATTTTTCAGATCCGAAACGATTACTGCATCACGCTATCTGGACATTCTTCGTGAATTTGTGGCGGTACAAACTGCCTTAGACGACACTGCGAACACCTCGTGGTTTATGCAAGATGGTGCCCGGCCACATCGCACGGCCGACGTCTTTAATTTCCTGAATGAATATTTCGATGATCGTGTGATTGCTTTGGGCTAATCGAAACATACAGGAGGCGGCGTGGATTGGCCTACCTATTCGCCAGACATGAACCCCTGTGACTTCTTTCTGTGGGGACACTTGGAAGACCAGGTGTACCGCCAGAATCCAGAA
This sequence comes from Schistocerca cancellata, assembly GCF_023864275.1. NCBI lineage: Eukaryota > Metazoa > Arthropoda > Insecta > Orthoptera > Acrididae > Schistocerca > Schistocerca cancellata. Next base: position 52,654,968 of record NC_064636.1, read on the forward strand.
ACAATTGAACAGCTGAAGCAGTACATCTCATCTGCATGTGAAGCCATTCCGCCAGACACGTTGTCAAAGGTTTCGGGTAATTTCATTCAGAGACTACGCCATATTATTGCTACGCATGGTGGATATGTGGAAAATATCGTACTATAGAGTTTCCCAGACCGCAGCGCCATCTGTTGTTGACAATTGTAACTACTGCAATTTCGAAAGTTTGTCTGCCTGAAAATGTACTGTTGTCCCAAGCATATTGCAACAAACGGTGTATTTCTATCGCTGCTCGTTTAGTTTGTATTGCCGTTTCAAATATACCGGTCATTTTTGAAACACCCTGTAAATGCATACTAATATAACTCAGCGACGTAACACACACTCGACGTCTCGCAGAGGAAGAGAACAGTTTCAGATCAAAGGAAAACTAACGTTTAGGTTGGTAACCCTACTCACACAAAAGCGCACAGGCCTCTTTAATCAGAAACATGCAGCCGCGCGGAGTGGCCGCGCGGTTTGAGGCGTCATGTCACGGACTGCGCGGCCCCTCCCGCCGGAGGTTCGAGTCCTCCCTCGGGCATAGGTGTGTGTGTTGTTCTTAGCATAAGTTAGTTTAAGTTAGGGACCGATGACCTAAGCAGTTTGGTCCCTTAGGAATTCACATGCACTTGAACATTTTCAAGAAGATGCAAACAAACAGTAGTTGTGCCACATCCTGTTCCACATCAAGGCATGCATAGTTCTCCAAAGCAGTGTGAGGTTATGGGCGAAACCACATTGCCAAACGAGATAATACCTCAAAAACGTGCAAGCAGGCCGGTTTCCTGGTGTTGGCGAAAATCGCTCTGAAATACCGTAAGAAAAGTCAACATCTTTTATAACGAACTGTTTTTCGATCTAGAAAACAACACAAATATTTCATTACGGACCACTAACGATGTTTTATTTCCATAAAACGAACTTCCTCCAGCCGCGCAGGATTAGCCGTCTGAAGCGCTGCATTGATGGACTGTGCGGCTGGTCCCGGCGGAGGTTCGAGTCCTCCCTCGGGCATGCGTGTGTGTGTTTGTCCTTAGGATAATTTAGGTTAAGTAGTGTGTAAGCTTAGGGACTGACGACCTTAGCAGTTAAGTCCCATAAGAAACTTCCTGGCAGATTAAAACTGTGTGCCCGACCGAGACTCGAACTCGGGACCCCAGGCTGTGGCTAAGCCATGTCTCCGCAATATCCTTTCTTTCAGGAGTGCTAGTTCTCCAAGGTTCGCAGGAGAGCTTCTGTAAAGTTTGGAAGGTAGGAGACGAGGTACTGGCAGAAGTAAAGCTGTGAGTACCGGACGTGAGTCGTGCTTCGGTAGCTCAGTTGGTAGAGCACTTGCCCGCGAAAGGCAAAGTTCCCGAGTTCGAGTCTCGGTCGGGCACACAGTTTTAATCTGCCAGGAAGTTTCATATCAGCGCACACTCCGCTGCAGAGTGAAAATCTCATTCTGGAAACATCCCCCAGGCTGTGGCTAAGCCATGTCTCCGCAATATCCTTTCTTTCAGGAGTGCTAGTTCTGCAAGGTTCGCAGGAGAGCTTCTGTAAAGTTTGGAAGGTAGGAGACGAGGTACTGGCAGAAGTAAAGCTGTGTGTACCGGACGTGAGTCGTGCTTCGGTAGCTCAGTTGGTAGAGCACTTGCCCGCGAAAGTCAAAGGTCCCGAGTTCGAGTCTCGGTCGGGCACACAGTTTTAATCTGCCAGGAAGTTTCATATCAGCGCACACTCCGCTGCAGAGTGAAAATCTCATTCTGGAAACATCCCCCAGGCTGTGGCTAAGCCATGTCTCCGCAATATCCTTTCTTTCAGGAGTGCTCGTTCTGCAAGGTTCGCAGGAGAGCTTCTGTAAAGTTTGGAAGGTAGGAGACGAGGTACTGGCAGAAGTAAAGCTGTGAGTACCGGACGTGAGTCGTGCTTCGGTAGCTCAGTTGGTAGAGCACTTGCCCGCGAAAGGCAAAGGTCCCGAGTTCGAGTCTCGGTCGGGCACACAGTTTTAATCTGCCAGGAAGTTTCATATCAGCGCACACTCCGCTGCAGAGTGAAAATCTCATTCTGGAAACATCCCCCAGGCTGTGGCTAAGCAATATCCTTTCTTTCAGGAGTGCTAGTTCTGCAAGGTTCGCAGGAGAGCTTCTGTAAAGTTTGGAAGGTAGGAGACGAGGTACAGGCAGAAGTAAAGCTGTGAGTACCGGACGTGAGTCGTGCTTCGGTAGCTCAGTTGGTAGAGCACTTGCCCGCGAAAGGCAAAGGTCCCGAGTTCGAGTCTCGGTCGGGCACACAGTTTTAATCTGCCAGGAAGTTTCATATCAGCGCACACTCCGCTGCAGAGTGAAAATCTCATTCTGGAAACATCCCCCAGGCTGTGGCTAAGCCATGTCTCCGCAATATCCTTTCTTTCAGGAGTGCTAGTTCTGCAAGGTTCGCAGGAGAGCTTCTGTAAAGTTTGGAAGGTAGGAGACGAGGTACTGGCAGAAGTAAAGCTGTGAGTACCGGACGTGAGTCGTGCTTCGGTAGCTCAGTTGGTAGAGCACTTGCCCGCGAAAGGCAAAGGTCCCGAGTTCGAGTCTCGGTCGGACACACAGTTTTAATCTGCCAGGAAGTTTCATATCAGCGCACACTCCGCTGCAGAGTGAAAATCTCATTCTGGAAGTCCCATAAGATTTCACACACATTTGAACATTTTTGAACTTCCTCCTGACCAATGCGTCAAGGAAGGGAAGGCAGCCATGCGTTTCCATGTGCTTGCAGCACATGGCTGTGCACAGGGAGTTAAAAAGAACGGATTACAATGGTTCACAGCTTCTCAAAAGCCATACGTTTCTGTAGTGAACGCTAAGCGACGCTTGTGGTAGTGAAGAGAGGGACGCCACTGGACAGCGGGTGACTGGAAATGGGCTATGTGGAGTGATCAATCACGCTGCACCCTGTGGCAATCCGATGGAAGATTGTTTGATGATTACCTGGGGAACCATCGCTGCCGTCATGTGTAGTGCGAACAGTGAAGTGTGGAAGAGCTGGTGCCCTGGCACAGCGGGTGTTTTCTGTGGTTCGCTGGTTAGCGTGTGTACCCTTACTGCAGTATACAAAACCCTAAATGTGGAAGGATATGCACACACTACACGGCATTATCTCCTGCATACAGTAGGAACAGTTCGTAGACGATTGTTCGTATCAGCATGACAATGCACCCTGTCATAAAGCCGCATCTGTGAGGCAATTGTGTTTATGGGCAATGGCATTCCTGGAATGGACTGGCCTGCCCAGAGTCCCAACCTGAAGCCAATGGATCAGTTAGAATGTAGACGTCACTCGAGACCCTAGTGTCCAACATCACTATCTGCTCTGTTTTCGCTTCTTGAGGAATAGTGGGCTGCCATTGCTCCTTAGACATTGAGACATCTGCTTGGAAGTGTCTCCAGCAGGGTTTAAGTGGATCACACCCTGACTATCAAACCTGTGATGTTCGTACTGTAAGACCTTCGGTACACACACCATCAGATTATTTGACTTGTCGCTCTAACGAAGTAGGCGAGTATCAGCAATATGTCTCGTGGTCCTATCGTGGTGTGTTTATCTTCTGCCGTTAGGTCAGACGATAGAAATGCCACTTGGACACTTAGAGTAGCAGATTGACGGTGACCAACTTTAAACAGAACTTGATTAATTTTCACACACATTTATTACAATAATAACAAGCATAAAAATAACTTAACTTGGTTCTGCATGCTATTTACAATTGACAATCTGTAGTTCCTTTGGTCTTGGTACGTTAATCTACGTTAATCTTATTCTCACATATCTCTGATACTCGAAAAGTGTCTATTCATTTATCTTCATGGCTATGTACAGGAATATGATAAGCTTATTAGGTGCAGACTGAAACTTGACTATGGACTGGTGCAGACTCATTGATGCAGACGGAGGTCTGTACACTCGTTATAATACGTCGAACGTTCAGGTATCACTGCGCGAGTGTGATCTGTGAGGAGAAAAGGTTCTACGTTAGCAGCAATCCCATTGGCTGCCTTACATATTAATACGCGGATCGGCGTAAGCAGAATTTGGTCCGTCTCTAAGGCAGCGCCATCACGTAGTGCGGAGACAGACGAGCGCTGCGCCTGCACTGTTGTGCTTAGCGGAGCGCGCTCCATTGGGAAAGTTGTGTACGCACTGACTATGTGGAACTATGTACACAACAAAACCCATCTTAATTTAGGCAAGTATTTGACCAATTTCTGAAAAAAACTATTTGATGCAGGACCTTAATATTTTTACCGTATGTTACATGATGATAATAGAATCAACTGTAGAAAAATCTACTTTATCCATTTTATAGTTTTAAAAAAATACTTTTTTTAAATTTATTAACAAAAAATATTAAGTTTTTTCTGCAGAAAATATTTTTTGTGAACTTCCTAATGGGGGAAGATTAATGAATGTAATTCCAGAGGCGGCTTTTTATGTTATGCAGATACTCTGAAAATTTCATTCATTTATCTATGATAGTTTCTGATATATTGGGGCATATGTACTGAACATTTTAGTTTGTGGGAAATTGACCGAAAAAAACTTTTGAAATTTGTTACTTAAAACTGTCCTGCTGCATATGATGGCCCTTCTTTGGCCTCTAGCAGGTCTTCCAGCTTATTTTTCACCTTTCTGGAAGTTTGTCTTCCTTTCTTGGCCATATTAGATGCAGACCTGTCTGCATCGGCTATCCTCATTTTATCGCAATGTTGCAACCCAGTGATCACATTTTCACCAGGATTAATTATCAGATTTTTCAGTACCCAACACTTTTCAGTATTACCACAATTTAATGTAATAACGGCATCATGAACTCCTAGTTTCATTGTATGCATGCCTGCAAATACAGTTTTAGGAAGGCGGTTCCATATTATGCTGTTGAAACATTCATTTGGGTTCTGTGTCCGCCCATACAAACATTTCCTTAGAAGGCCAGGTTGAGCCAAGTCTCTGAAAATAGGTTTAATTCCTGTAATAACAGCAGCAGGAAGAGAATGCTGCTGAGAATAAGATTCTCCAGTTGCCTGAGCCCTATTGTATTTGCACCACGAATTTTCTCCTGATGGACACAATCCATGACATGGCTGATCATCAGTAGAGGTCTTATGGAAGAATATGGCCCAAACATCTCTCTTCATTGCATCCACATTTTCTTTATTTCTCCGGATTGCCTGCCCATAGTATACCTGCAAGTTACTATTTCAGTTTTAGTTAACAGACGCTGTCTGGTCAACAATTTTCCATCTTCTAATTTTTTTCCTCCCATATCAACAGATAGTGTTCTCAGCCTTGTTCCCAAACATTTTTGATTATGGCCTACACATTTTATTTTGCTAATAATGGCATCTCCATATGGCGAGTCCACCACATTGTTGTGTGTCTTACTGTCACCATCGCCCAAATATTTGGTGTACCGTACGTCTCTTGTTTCTACAGAGCAATGAAATATTTGATGTACTCCATGAACTTCCATACCACCACTTGTTCCTCTAAAATTAGTCTCACAGTTGTGTTCTTTATGTTCACTGACTTTACAACATTTGCGATATTTAGACATTATCTCCACATCTAACACTTTACCGGTGTCTAAACTCATGGCAGTCACTACTCCATTCAGAGAAGTATGTCCTCTTTTCTGCCAAAAAAATGGTTCAAATGGCTCTGAGCACTATGGGACTCAACATCTTAGGTCATAAGTCCCCTAGAACTTAGAACTACTTAAACCTAACTAACCTAAGGACATCACACACACCCATGCCCTAGGCAGGATTCGAACCTGCGACCGTAGCAGTCCCGCGGTTGCGGACTGCAGCGCCAGAACCGCTAGACCACCGCGGCCGGCCTTTTCTGCCAACTTCCATTAAGTGCAACTGCAATATCCGAACATCCATCATTTTCTTCCACTGCTAACGTGCAATGCAGGGGATATAAAGATCTAAAATATATGCAGAAAAGTGGGTGACAGAAAAGTGGGCGTGGCACATAAACACACGTGCTGGAAAATGCTCTTTAAATGCTAGAAATTTTTTTTCAGCAAAATCCTTTTCAGAGGTACATAAATAAAACTTTAATCTATCGAAATGTGATGAAAACCGAAAATCGATTTTTTTCGACCTTAACCACGATGTGGTCCTCTTAAGCCACAACCCATATTAATGCTCGGTAGTAGAAATCCAAATTCCTTTAATGACGTAGTATAGACAACGAACTTTTGTGGCTTGGTGCCGGCCACTGTGGCCGAGCGGCTCTAGACGCTTCGTCCTCCGCTCGTGGTCATGCGGTAGCGTTCTCGCTTCCCACGCCCGGGTTTCCGGGTTCGATTCCCGGCGGGGTCAGGAGTTTTCTCTGCCTCGTGATGACTGGGTGTTGTGTGATGTCCTTAGGTTAGTTAGGTTTAAGTAGTTCTAAGTTCTAGGGGACTGATAATCATAGATGTTAAGTCCCATAGTGCTCAGAGTCATTTGAACCATTCTAGACGCTTCAGTCCAGAACCATGCGGCTGCTAGGGTCGCAGGTTCGAATCCTGCCTCGGGCACGGATGTGTGTGATGTCCTTAGGTTAGTTAGGTTTAAGTAGTTCCAAGTCTAGGGGACTGATGACCTCAGAGGTTAAGTCCCATAGTTCTTAGAGCCATTTGTGGCTTGAGGGTGATAGTATCTCCACCTGTCAAAATATCAGCGGTTGTCGAAGACGTCACCCAGCTACATTCCTTTAAGTAGTTTGACCAGTATGTCAAGTCTTTAAAAGGAAGAACAGTTTACGGTACTGTAGAGTTGTATTGGAGGTGCAGGGTGTAGTGATGTGGTGACGGTCTGCTGTTTCGATGTCTGCAGGGTGGCCCGACTGGAGCGGCAGATCCGGATGGACTTTGAGGAGCTGCCGCCATCCGTGAGGGACCTCAAGGAGCAGGTGGACGCCTTCAGGATCAAGCTTGAGACGACGGAGCACCTCAGCTGGATGGGTGAGTAGCCGTGGGCAACCAGCGTGGTTCAACCATCAGGGCGACAGATGAAGTACAAAAACTGTGGATCTGATTGTATCAGGTACCGTTTCTTGGCCTATTTTTTATTAAGCCATCTGCGTAATGTGGTAGTGATGACAATTATTTAATAATTTGCACTAGTATCTGTCATATTCTTGGGCCTGTATAGCTGAAGAACGTAGTATCTGATAAGATCTAAGGGTCAAATATACGTGCAACATGATATTACAGTCTGAGCTGGTATACTTCAAAAGATACAACTTAGCCATTTACTCAACTCATTCACAAAGAAATTTCTTAATCATGGCTCTGCATTCTGATGGGTGGAAATGTAAAGAAAATGTACCGAGATCCAGAAACTAAAGTGATACCTGACAAGAACTTCATTTGGAAAGCCTCAGGTAGCGTTCCAGATCTACATACAGCAAGCGACCTAACAATGTCTGCTGGAGCGTACTTTGTCACTTCACCCTCTTATACTCAGACCTTTCTTCACCTGTGTGCAACGGCACAACTCGAAAAAACAGAGATCACAACATAATATGACTGACGCTAGGTCATTAGATGTCCAGTTCATATGGCAAAAAGAAGATATAATGGAACGATTTGACGAGTTATGAATTTTCATGCCAGCCTGTGTAGTGGACAATGAAATGGCATTGTATCAATTTCCATATGTAGAAGTTCCAATACTAAATATTGCAGTATCCGAGCCAAGTTGTATATGTTGTTGTTGTGGCCTTCACTCCGAGGACTGGCCTGACGCGGCTCCACATGCCAGTCTGTCCTCTGCAAGCGTCTCCACCTCTGCACAGCTACTGTAGCCTGCACCCTCTTGAACCTGCTTACTGCAGTCGGGGCTCGGTCTGCCTGTACGATTTTCACTCCCATCCCCACCTCAACCCCCCAAACTTCCTTCCTCTACTACCCTTCACCCTCTTGGACCTGCTTACTGCAGTCGAGGCTCGGTCTCCCTGTACGATTTTCACTCCCATCCTCACCTAAATCCCCCAAACTTCCCTCCTCTACTACCCTTCACCCTCTAGAACCTGCTTACTGCAGTCGGGGCTCGGTCTCCCTGTACGATTTTCACTCCCATCCTCACCTCAACCCCCCAAACTTCCCTCCTCTACTACCCTTCACCCCCTTGAACCTGCTTACTGCAGTCGGGGCTCGGTCTCCCTGTACGATTTTCACTCCCATCCGAGCCAAGTTGTATATGTTGTTGTTGTGGCCTTCACTCTGAGGACTGGCCTGACGCGGCTCCACATGCCAGTCTGTCCTCTGCAAGTGTCTCCACCTCTGCACAGCTACTGTAGCCTGCACCCTCTTGAACCTGCTTACTGCAGTCGGGGCTCGGTCTCCCTGTACGATTTTCACTCCCATCCCCACCTCAACCCCCCAAACTTCCTTCCTCTACTACCCTTCACCCTCTTGGACCTGCTTACTGCAGTCGAGGCTCAGTCTCCCTGTACGATTTTCACTCCCATCCTCACCTCAACCCCCCAAACTTCCCTCCTGTACTACCCTTCACCCTCTTGAACCTGCTTACTGCAGTCGGGGCTCGGTCTCCCTGTACGATTCTCACACCCATCCTCACCTCAACCCCCCAAACTTCCTTCCTCTACTACCCTTCACCCTCTTGAACCTGCTTACTGCAGTCAGGGCTCGGTCTCCCTGTACGATTTTCACTCCCATCCTCACCTCAACCCCCCAAACTTCCCTCCTCTACTACCCTTCACCCTCTTGAACCTCCTTACTGCAGTCGGGGCTCAGTCTCCCTGTACGATTTTCACTCCCATCCGAGCCAAGTTGTATATGTTGTTGTTGTGGCCTTCACTCTGAGGACTGGCCAGACGCGGCTCCACATGCCAGTCTGTCCTCTGCAAGCGTCTCCACCTCTGCACAGCTACTGTAGCCTGCACCCTCTTGAACCTGCTTACTGCAGTCGGGGCTCGATCTCCCTGTACGATTTTCACTCCCATCCCCACCTCAACCCCCCAAACTTCCCTCCTCTACTACCATTCACCCTCTTGAACCTGCTTACTGCAGTCGGGGCTCGGTCTCCCTGTACGATTTTCACTCCCATCCCCACCTCAACCCCCCAAACTTCCCTCCTCTGCTACCATTCACCCTCTTGAACCTGCTTACTGCAGTCGGGGCTCGGTCTCCCTGTACGATTTTCACTCCCATCCCCACCTCAGTCCCCAAAACTTCCCTCCTCTACTACCCTTCACCCTCTTGAACCTGCTTACTGCAGTCGGGGCTCGGTCTCCCTGTACGATTCTCACTCCCATCCTCACCTCAACCCCCCAAACTTCCCTCCTCTACTACCCTTCACCCTCTTGAACCTGCTTACTGCAGTCAGGGCTCGGTCTCCCTGTACGATTCTCACTCCCATCCTCACCTCAACCCCCCAAACTTCCCTCCTCTACTACCCTTCACCCTCCTGAACCTGCTTACTGCAGTCGGGGCTCGATCTCCCTGTACGATTTTCACTCCCATCCCCACCTCAACCCCCCAAACTTCCCTCCTCTACTACCCTTCACCCTCTTGAACCTGCTTACTGCAGTCGGGGCTCGGTCTCCCTGTACGATTCTCACTCCCATCCTCACCTCAACCCCCCAAACTTCCCTCCTCTACTATCCTTCACCCTCTTGAACCTGCTTACTGCAGTCGGGGCTCGGGCTCCCAGTACGATTTTCACTCCCATCCCCACCTCAACCCTCCAAACTTCCCTCCTCTACTACCATTCACCCTCTTGAACCTGCTTACTGCAGTTGGGGCTCGGTCTCCCTGTACGATTTTCACTCCCATCCCCACCTCAGTCCCCAAAACTTCCCTCCTCTACTACCCTTCACCCTCTTGAACCTGCTTACTGCAGTCGGGGCTCGGTCTCTCTGTACGATTTTCGCTCCCATCCTCACCTCAACCCCCCAAACTTCCCTCCTCTACTACCCTTCACCCTCTTGAACCTGCTTACTGCAGTCGGGGCTCGGTCTCCCTGTATGATTTTCACTCCCATCCCCACCTCAACCCCCCAAACTTCCCTCCTCTACTACCCTTCACCCTCTTGAACCTGCTTACTGCAGTCGGGGCTCGGTCTCCCTGTACGATTTTCACTCCCATCCGAGCCAAGTTGTATATGTTGTTGTTGTGGCCTTCACTCCGAGGACTGGCTTGACGCGGCTCCACATGCCAGTCTGTCCTCTGCAAGCGTCTCCACCTCTGCACAGCTACTGTAGCCTGCACCCTCTTGAACCTGCTTACTGCAGTCGGGGCTCGATCTCCCTGTACGATTTTCACTCCCATCCCCACCTCAACCCCCCAAACTTCCCTCCTCTACTACCATTCACCCTCTTGAACCTGCTTACTGCAGTTGGGGCTCGGTCTCCCTGTACGATTTTCACTCCCATCCCCACCTCAACCCCCCAAACTTCCCTCCTCTACTACCATTCACCCTCTTGAACCTGCTTACTGCAGTCGGGGCTCGGTCTCCCTGTACGATTTTCACTCCCATCCCCACCTCAACCCCCCAAACTTCCCTCCTCTACTACCATTCACCCTCTTGAACCTGTTTACTGCAGTCGGGGCTCGGTCTCCCTGTACGATTTTCACTCCCATCCGCACCTCAGTCCCCAAAACTTCCCTCCTCTACTACCATTCACCCTCTTGAACCTGCTTACTGCAGTCGGGGCTCGGTCTCCCTGTACGATTTTCACTCCCATCCCCACCTCAGTCCCCCAAACTTCCCTCCTCTACTACCCTTGATGCCTCAGGCTGTGTCCCATCAACATATCCCTTCTTTTAATCAAGTTGTTCCAAAAATTCCTTTTTTCTCCTATTCAATTCAGTATCTCCTCATCAATTGCTCTATCTATCAAAACTCATCTTCAGTATATTTCCGTAGTACCACATTTCAAAGGCTTCTATTCTCTTCTTGTCTGTGTATCGGCGGCTGTTGTGGCCAAGTGGTTCTAGGCGCTTCAGTCCGTAACCACACTGCTACTACAGTCGCAGGTTCGAATCCTTAGGTTAGTTAGGTGTAAGTAGTTCTGAGTATAGGGGACTGATGACCTCAGATGTTAAGCCCCATAGTGCTTAGAGCCATTTGAGCCATTTGTCTGTTTATCGTTCATGTATCACTTCAACACAAGGCTACTCTCTAGACAAATACCTTCAGAAACACCATACAAAACTTAAATTTATATTCGACGTTATCATTTCTTTTCTCTTCTCAGTCTGCATTTCACAATCCTCCCTATTTTAGTGATATACTCGTATTTCGTTCCCAATATAACAAAATTCATCTACTTCTTCTACTGTCTCATTTGATAATATAATTCTCACAGCATCGCCTGTTTTAATTCGACTGCATTCCATTAGCCTTGTATTACTTTTGTTGAACTTCATCTTACACTGTTTACCAGACATTGTCGACTCCATTCGATGCGTCTTCCAAGACCTTTACCAATCTAGGTGGCTACCGGATTGGTCAGCACACTGGACCCGCATTCGTGAGGACAGTGGTTCAGATCCGCGCCTGGCCATTCTGAATTAGGTTTTCCGTGATTTCCCTAAATCGCCTGCCATACGGCCCAACATCATCTTTTCAAATTCTGCTGTGCGAGCAATTCTAGGGCCGTAACCTAGTGCAGCTCCCCTATACCCCAGCGCCTCAGATTCTTGTAAAATTTCTGTCCACAGCGATAAATTACGTCCAGTTCAGACAAATCCTGTTGGGAATCTTTTCTCTGCAGTTGCGTCTGTACGGTCACTCTGTGCATTCCACAATAGTGATGGTTGGACTTTGCTATAATCATAGTGCTAGAGAAATGAATATGGTGGTACCCTGGTTCCAGTGCATCATCTGTTATTGCCGGTTTATCCGTGTCGCATTGGGACCAGTTTTATTAAGATCCAATCATTACTGTTGTACACAGAGGCCACAGACATTCAATAACACAAAAAACAGCTTTCTTGTAAAAGCATAAGCGTTGAAATTAGTCGAGGTCCGGGATTAGTTTTAATCAGGTAAACCGCGTCAAATCTTCCACCCTACATGTTCATATATGCCCCGCAAGGCACCTTTGGTATGTAGCGTCACTATATTTTCCACCATCTCATCTTCCATACACGAATGGCACGTGGGAGGAAGGAGGAATGTTTGTCGGTAGACCTCCGGTTTTTATTTTATTTTTTATTTTTTTAATTTTTTTATTTTTTATTTTTTTTATTTTTTTTATTTATTTATTATTTTTTTTTTTTGTCATCCATGAGTCTACTGACACGAATTCCTTTCCTGTGCTAACCTCTTCATCTCAGAGTAGCACTTGCAACCTACGTCCTCAATTATTTGCTTGACGTATTCCAATCTCTGTCTTCCTCTACAGTTTTTGCCCTCTACAGCTCCCTCTAGTACCATCGAAGTCATTCCCTCATGTCTTAGCAGATGTCCTATCAACCTGTCCCTTCTCCTTATCAGTGTTTTCCACATATTCCTTTCCTCTCCGATTCTGCGTAGAACCTCCTCATTCCTTTCCTTATCAGTCAACCTAATTTTCAACGTTCGTCTATAGCACCACATCTCAAATGCTTCGATTCTCTTCTGTTTCGGTTTTCCCACAGTCCATGTTTCACTACCATACAATGCTGTACTCCAGACGTACATCCTCAGAAATTTCTTCCTCAAATTAAGGGCGGTATTTGATATTAGTAGACTTCTCTTGGCCAGAAATGCCTTTTTTGCCATAGCGAGTCTGCTTTTGATGTCCTCCTTGCTCCGTCCGTCATTGGTTATTTTACTGCCTAGGTAGCAGAATTCCTTAACTTCATTGACTTCGTGACCATCCATCCTGATGTTAAGTTTCTCGCTGTTCTCATTTCTACTACTTCTCATTACCTTCGTCTTTCCCCGATTTACTCTCAAACCATACTGTGTACTCATTAGACTGTTCATTCCATTCAGCAGATCATTTAATTCTTCTTCACTTTCACTCAGGATAGCAATGTCATCAGCGAATCGTATCATTGATATCCTTTCACCTTGTATTTTAATTCCACTCCTGAACCTTTCTTTTATTTCCATCATTGCTTACTCGATGTACAGATTGAAGAGTAGGGGCGAAAGGCTACAGCCTTGTCTTACACCCTTCTTAATACGAGCACTTCGTTCTTGATCGTCCACTCTTATTATTCCCTCTTGGTTGTTGTACATATTGTATATGACCCGTCTCTCCCTATAGCTTACCCCTACTTTTTTCAGAATCTCCAACAGCTTGCACCATTTTAAATTGTCGAACGCTTTTTGCAGGTCGACAAATCCTATGAACGTGTCTTTATTTTTCTTTAGCCTTGCTTCCATTATTAGCCGTAACGTCAGAATTGCCTTTCTCGTCCCTTTGCTTTTCCTAAAGCCAAACTGATCGTCACCTAGCCCATTCTCTATTTTCTTTTCCATTCATCTGTATATTATTCTTGTAAGCAGCTTCGATGCATGAGCTGTTAAGCTGATTGTGCGATAATTCTCGCACTAGTCAGCTCTTGCTGTCTTCGGAACTGTGTGGATGATGCTTTTCTCTTCTATCACATCAGACAAATCTTCACCCTCATAGAGGCTTTCAATGTATTCTTTCCACCTATCTGCTCTCTCCTCTGCATTTAACAGTGGAATTCCCGTTGCACTCTTAATGTTACCACCGTTGCTTTTAATGTCACCAAAGGTTGTTTTGACTTTCCTGTATGCTGTGTCCTTCCGACAATCATATCTCTTTCGATGTCTTCAAATTTTTCCTGCAGCCATTTCGTCTTAGCTTCCCTGCACTTCCTATTTACACTCCTGGAAATTGAAATAAGAACACCGTAAATTCATTGTCCCAGGAAGGGGAAACTTTATTGACACATTCCTGGAGTCAGATACATCACAAGATCACACTGACAGAACCACAGGCACATAGACACAGGCAACAGAGCATGCACAATGTCGGCATTAGTACAGTGTATATCCACCTTTCGCAGCAATGCAGGCTGCTATTCTCCCATGGAGACGATCGTAGAGATGCTGGATGTAGTCCTGTGGAACGGCTTGCCATGCCATTTCCACCTGGCGCCTCAGTTGGACCAGCGTTCGTGCTGGACGTGCAGACCGCGTGAGACGACGCTTCATCCAGTCCCAAACATGCTCAATGGGGGACAGATCCGGAGATCTTGCTGGCCAGGGTAGTTGACTTACACCTTCTAGAGCACGTTGGGTGGCACGGGATACATGCGGACGTGCATTGTCCTGTTGGAACAGCAAGTTCCCTTGCCGGTCTAGGAATGGTAGAACGATGGGTTCGATGACGGTTTGGATGTACCGTGCACTATTCAGTGTCCCCTCGACGATCACCAGTGGTGTACGGCCAGTGTAGGAGATCGCTCCCCACACCATGATGCCGGGTGTTGGCCCTGTGTGCCTCGGTCGTATGCAGTCCTGATTGTGGCGCTCACCTGCACGGCGCCAAACACGCATACGACCATCATTGGCACCAAGGCAGAAGCGACTCTCATCGCTGAAGACGACACGTCTCCATTCGTCCCTCCATTCACGCCTGTCGCGACACCACTGGAGGCGGGCTGCACGATGTTGGGGCGTGAGCGGAAGACGGCCTAACGGTGTGCGGGACCGTAGCCCAGCTTCATGGAGACGGTTGCGAATGGTCCTCGCCGATACCCCAGGAGCAACAGTGTCCCTAATTTGCTGGGAAGTGGCGGTGCGGTCCCCTACGGCACTGCGTAGGATCCTACGGTCTTGGCGTGCATCCGTGCGTCGCTGCGGTCCGGTCCCAGGTCGACGGGCACGTGCACCTTCCGCCGACCACTGGCGACAACATCGATGTACTGTGGAGACCTCACGCCCCACGTGTTGAGCAATTCGGCGGTACGTCCACCCGGCCTCCCGCATGCCCACTATACGCCCTCGCTCAAAGTCCGTCAACTGCACATACGGTTCACGTCCACGCTGTCGCGGCATGCTACCAGTGTTAAAGACTGCGATGGAGCTCCGTATGCCACGGCAAACTGGCTGACACTGACGGCGGCGGTGCACAAATGCTGCGCAGCTAGCGCCATTCGACGGCCAACACCGCGGTTCCTGGTGTGTCCGCTGTGCCGTGCGTGTGATCATTGCTTGTACAGCCCTCTCGCAGTGTCCGGAGCAAGTATGGTGGGTCTGACACACCGGTGTCAATGTGTTCTTTTTTCCATTTCCAGGAGTGTATTTCATTCCTCAGCGACTTGTATTTCTGTATTCCCGATTTTCCCGGAACATGTTTGTACTTCCTCCTTTCATCAATCAACTGAAGTATTTTTTCTGTTATCCATGGTTTCTGAGCAGCTACCTTCTTTGTACCTATGTTTTCCTTCCCAACATCTGTACGATCTCTGATTTCTCCAATTTTACGTCGTGGACATCTTGCGAGACGTGTGTGGGAAGAACTGATATGTTGTCCGACCCTTTCAACACTAAACCCCTTCGTGATGCACAACGCGTCTGTTGCAGCTTTTGCCACCGGAGTTTGTTTAGCTTCTCTGTAACTCTCTCGCGCCGACTAAACGATCCCGCGACGAAACACACCGCTCTTCGTTGCATCTTCTCCGTCTCTTTTATTAATCCAACCTGTTAAAAGTCCCAGACTGACAGGCAACATCCAGCAATCCGTCGAACAGTCGTTTTGTAACACACTTCTTTTCCGGATGAATTACATTTCCTATAGGTTCTCCCAATCAAACTGAAACTGAAATTACAATGAAATGAATACCCTTAGCTGCATACAGGGGTTGATATGAGTCAACGGGGGCAGTTGAAAATTTGTGCCCCGACCGGGACTCGAACCCGGTATCTCCTGCTTACATGCCAGACGCTCTCTCCATCTGAGCCACCGAGGACACAGAGGGTAGTGCAACTGCAGGGAATTATCCCTGGCACGCCTCCCGTGAGACTCACATTCCCAACTTACTGCCCCGCACTATATTCATAGTGCCCCTGCCCATCATACTCATTACTCGCGGCTTTACCGCCGATTCTCGTAAGATTTCGGGCACTGTTTGTGCATTCGCACAGAAGAAGATGGTCACATGACCGGTGATTAATATATATATATATATATATATATATATATATATATATATATATATATATATATATATATATATATATTAATGTCCCAAAGAACAGATACCATCTTCATATATGTATATAGTTAAGGCTCACTGGCCATTTGGCCGCGAGTAATGAGTATGATGGGCAGGGGCACTATGAATATACGAGGTGCATTCAAGTTCTAAGGCCTCCGATTTTTTTTATAATTAACTATTAACTACTCGCCCGAAATCGATGAAACTGCCGTTACTTCTCGACGTAATCGCCCTGCAGACGTACACATTTTTCACAACGCTGACACCATGATTCCATGGCAGCGGCGAAGGCTTCATTAGAAGTCTGTTTTAACCACTGGAAAATCGCCGAGGCAATAGCAGCATGGCTGGTGAATGTGCGGCGACGTAGAGTGTCTATCATTGTTGGAAAAAGCCAACAGTCACTAGGAGCCAGGTCAGGTGAGTAGCGAGCATGAGGAATCACTTCAAAGTTGTTATCACGAAGAAACTGTTGCGTAACGTTAGCTCGATGTGCGGGTGCGTTGTCTCGGTGAAACAGCACACGCGCAGCCCTTCCCGGACGTTTTTGTTGCAGTGCAGGAAGGAATTTGTTCTTCAATACATTTTCGTAGGATGCACCTGTTACCGTAGTGCCCTTTGGAACACAATGGGTAAGGATTACGCCCTCGCTGTCCCAGAACATGGACACCATCAGTTTTTCAGCACTGGCGGTTACCCGAAATTATTTTGGTGGTGGTGAATCTATGTGCTTCCATTGAGCTGACTGGCGCTTTGTTTCTGGATTGAAAAATGGCATCCACGTCTCATCCATTATCACAACCGACGAAAAGAAAGTCCCATTCATGCTGTCGTTGCATATCAACATTGCTCGGCAACGTGCCACACGGGCAGCCGTGTGGTCGTCCGTCAGCATTCGTGGCACCCACCTGGATGACGTTTTTCGCATTTTCAGGTCGTCATGCAGGATTGTGTGCACAGAACCCACAGAAATGCTTACTCTGGAGGCGATCTGTTCAACAGTCATTCGGCTATCCCCCAAAACAATTCTCTCCACTTTCTCGATCGTGTCATCAGACCGGCTCGTGCGAGCCCGAGGTTGTTTTGGTTTGTTGTCACACGATGTTCTGCCTTCATTAAACTGTCACACCCACGAACGCACTTTCGACACATCCATAACTCCATCACCACATGTCTCCTTCAACTGTCGATGAATTTCAATTGGTTTCACACCACGCAAATTGAGAAAACGAATGATTGCACGCTGTTCAAGTAAGGAAAACTTCGCCATTTTAAGTATTTAAAACAGTTCTCATTCTCGCCACTGGCGGTAAAATTCCATCTGCCGTACAGTGCTGCCATCTCTGGGACATATTGACAATGAACGCGGCCTCATTTTAAAACAATGCGCATGTTTCTATCTCTTTCCTGTCCGGAGAAAAAAATCGGAGGCCTTAGAACTTGAATGCACCTCGTAGTACAGGACAATAAGTTGGGAATGTGGGTCTCACGGGAGGTGTGCCGGAGATAAGTTGCTGCAGTCGCACTGTCCTCTGTGTCCTCGGTGGCTCACATAGATAGAGCGTCTGCCATGTACACAGGAGATCCTGGGTTCGACTCCCGGTTGGGGCACACATTTTGAATTGTCTACTTTGACTCATAGCTATGCCTGTGTGCAGCTAAGGGTATTCATTTCGTTGAAATTTGATTCTAACGAGCTGCATGGTCACTGATGGTATCTGTCGGAAAGAACAGATGCCATCTTTATATATATATACAATCTGAAACTGTCATCTGCTTTTCCACCATTTTGTTTTTTGTGCTTGTTACACCTTAGATCAAATCAATTGATCTGTCAGAAGACTGCTGACTAATATACGTATACGTGGTGTATCATAACTAATGGCGTAAACGTATAAAGTTGAAAGTACACGATACTAGAAGCAAAAAAGTCTCAGTAAACATAGGGTCGAAAATGCACACCCTAAGATCTACGAGCGATTTTTCATCTTCGATAATGTGAAGCACATCTCTTCTCCTGCAAGTTGTTTGCTTTCCATATTTTTCGAACTGATAGTGTGGTCCAAAACAAGAAAAAAAAGTCCAGTAAACATGTGCTCTAAAATGCATACCTTAAGGGCTATGAGCACTTGTTCATCTCTGGTACCTTGGAACACAACTCTTCCCAACATATGTAAAGCAAAGAACTTGCAGTAGAAGAGCTTTGTTTCACAGTAACTATCTCTCTATATATATATAGGGTGAAGCGAAATTCGCTCCTCACATGCCAGCGATAAAAAAATGTTTGTCACAAAATTTCGCCTGGCGAGTCCATCCGGCAGAGAAAGAACGTTAAAGAGGGCTATGAGCACTTGTTCATCTCTGGTACCTTGGAACACAACTCTTCTCAACATATGCAAACCAAAGAACTTGCAGTAGAAGAGCTTTGTTTCACAGTAACTATCTATCTATATATATATAGGGTGAAGCGAAATTCGCTCCTCACATGCCAGCGATAAAAAAATGTTTGTCACAAAATTTCGCCTGGCGAGTCCATCCGGCAGAGAAAGAACGTTAAAGAGGGCTATGAGCACTTGTTCATCTCTGGTACCTTGGAACACAACTCTTCCCAACATATGCAAAGCAAAGAACTTGCAGTAGAAGAGCTTTGTTTCACAGTAACTATCTATCTATATATATATATATAGGGTGAAGCGAAATTCGCTCCTCACATGCCAGCGATAAAAAAATGTTTGTCACAAAATTTCGCCTGGCGAGTCCATCCGGCAGAGAAAGATCGTTAAAGAGGGCTATGAGCACTTGTTCATCTCTGGTACCTTGGAACACAACTCTTCCCAACATATGCAAAGCAAAGAACTTGCAGTAGAAGAGCTTTGTTTCACAGTAACTATCTATCTATATATATATATAGGGTGAAGCGAAATTCGCTCCTCACATGCCAGCGATAAAAAAATGTTTGTCACAAAATTTCGCCTGGCGAGTCCATCCGGCAGAGAAAGAACGTTAAAGAGGGCTATGAGCACTTGTTCATCTCTGGTACCTTGGAACACAACTCTTCCCAACATATGCAAAGCAAAGAACTTGCAGTAGAAGAGCTTTGTTTCACAGTAACTATCTATCTATCTATATATATATAGGGTGAAGCGAAATTCGCTCCTCACATGCCAGCGATAAAAAAATGTTTGTCACAAAATTTCGCCTGGCGAGTCCATCCGGCAGAGAAAGAACGTTAAAGAGGGCTATGAGCACTTGTTCATCTCTGGTACCTTGGAACACAACTCTTCCCAACATATGCAAAGCAAAGAACTTGCAGTAGAAGAGCTTTGTTTCACAGTAACTATCTATCTATATATATATATATATATATATATAGGGTGAAGCGAAATTCGCTCCTCACATGCCAGCGATAAAAAAATGTTTGTCACAAAATTTCGCCTGGCGAGTCCATCCGGCAGAGAAAGATCGTTAAAGAGGGCTATGAGCACTTGTTCATCTCTGGTACCTTGGAACACAACTCTTCCCAACATATGCAAAGCAAAGAACTTGCAGTAGAAGAGCTTTGTTTCACAGTAACTATCTATCTATATATATATATATATATATATATAGGGTGAAGCGAAATTCGCTCCTCACATGCCAGCGATAAAAAAATGTTTGTCACAAAATTTCGCCTGGCGAGTCCATCCGGCAGAGAAAGAACGTTAAAGAGGGCTATGAGCACTTGTTCATCTCTGGTACCTTGGAACACAACTCTTCCCAACATATGCAAAGCAAAGAACTTGCAGTAGAAGAGCTTTGTTTCACAGTAACTATCTATCTATCTATATATATATAGGGTGAAGCGAAATTCGCTCCTCACATGCCAGCGATAAAAAAATGTTTGTCACAAAATTTCGCCTGGCGAGTCCATCCGGCAGAGAAAGAACGTTAAAGAGGGCTATGAGCACTTGTTCATCTCTGGTACCTTGGAACACAACTCTTCCCAACATATGCAAAGCAAAGAACTTGCAGTAGAAGAGCTTTGTTTCACAGTAACTATCTATCTATATATATATATATATATATATAGGGTGAAGCGAAATTCGCTCCTCACATGCCAGCGATAAAAAAATGTTTGTCACAAAATTTCGCCTGGCGAGTCCATCCGGCAGAGAAAGAACGTTAAAGAGGGCTATGAGCACTTGTTCATCTCTGGTACCTTGGAACACAACTCTTCCCAACATATGCAAAGCAAAGAACTTGCAGTAGAAGAGCTTTGTTTCACAGTAACTATCTATCTATATATATATATAGGGTGAAGCGAAATTCGCTCCTCACATGCCAGCGATAAAAAAATGTTTGTCACAAAATTTCGCCTGGCGAGTCCATCCGGCAGAGAAAGATCGTTAAAGAGGGCTATGAGCACTTGTTCATCTCTGGTACCTTGGAACACAACTCTTCCCAACATATGCAAAGCAAAGAACTTGCAGTAGAAGAGCTTTGTTTCACAGTAACTATCTATCTATCTATATATATATAGGGTGAAGCGAAATTCGCTCCTCACATGCCAGCGATAAAAAAATGTTTGTCACAAAATTTCGCCTGGCGAGTCCATCCGGCAGAGAAAGAACGTTAAAGAGGGCTATGAGCACTTGTTCATCTCTGGTACCTTGGAACACAACTCTTCCCAACATATGCAAAGCAAAGAACTTGCAGTAGAAGAGCTTTGTTTCACAGTAACTATCTATCTATCTATATATATATAGGGTGAAGCGAAATTCGCTCCTCACATGCCAGCGATAAAAAAATGTTTGTCACAAAATTTCGCCTGGCGAGTCCATCCGGCAGAGAAAGAACGTTAAAGAGGGCTATGAGCACTTGTTCATCTCTGGTACCTTGGAACACAACTCTTCCCAACATATGCAAAGCAAAGAACTTGCAGTAGAAGAGCTTTGTTTCACAGTAACTATCTATCTATCTATATATATATATATAGGGTGAAGCGAAATTCGCTCCTCACATGCCAGCGATAAAAAAATGTTTGTCACAAAATTTCGCCTGGCGAGTCCATCCGGCAGAGAAAGAACGTTAAAGAGGGCTATGAGCACTTGTTCATCTCTGGTACCTTGGAACACAACTCTTCCCAACATATGCAAAGCAAAGAACTTGCAGTAGAAGAGCTTTGTTTCACAGTAACTATCTATCTATCTATATATATATAGGGTGAAGCGAAATTCGCTCCTCACATGCCAGCGATAAAAAAATGTTTGTCACAAAATTTCGCCTGGCGAGTCCATCCGGCAGAGAAAGAACGTTAAAGAGGGCTATGAGCACTTGTTCATCTCTGGTACCTTGGAACACAACTCTTCCCAACATATGCAAAGCAAAGAACTTGCAGTAGAAGAGCTTTGTTTCACAGTAACTATCTATCTATATATATATATATATATATATAGGGTGAAGCGAAATTCGCTCCTCACATGCCAGCGATAAAAAAATGTTTGTCACAAAATTTCGCCTGGCGAGTCCATCCGGCAGAGAAAGATCGTTAAAGAGGGCTATGAGCACTTGTTCATCTCTGGTACCTTGGAACACAACTCTTCCCAACATATGCAAAGCAAAGAACTTGCAGTAGAAGAGCTTTGTTTCACAGTAACTATCTATCTATCTATATATATATAGGGTGAAGCGAAATTCGCTCCTCACATGCCAGCGATAAAAAAATGTTTGTCACAAAATTTCGCCTGGCGAGTCCATCCGGCAGAGAAAGAACGTTAAAGAGGGCTATGAGCACTTGTTCATCTCTGGTACCTTGGAACACAACTCTTCCCAACATATGCAAAGCAAAGAACTTGCAGTAGAAGAGCTTTGTTTCACAGTAACTATCTATCTATCTATATATATATAGGGTGAAGCGAAATTCGCTCCTCACATGCCAGCGATAAAAAAATGTTTGTCACAAAATTTCGCCTGGCGAGTCCATCCGGCAGAGAAAGATCGTTAAAGAGGGCTATGAGCACTTGTTCATCTCTGGTACCTTGGAACACAACTCTTCCCAACATATGCAAAGCAAAGAACTTGCAGTAGAAGAGCTTTGTTTCACAGTAACTATCTATCTATATATATATATATATATATATAGGGTGAAGCGAAATTCGCTCCTCACATGCCAGCGATAAAAAAATGTTTGTCACAAAATTTCGCCTGGCGAGTCCATCCGGCAGAGAAAGATCGTTAAAGAGGGCTATGAGCACTTGTTCATCTCTGGTACCTTGGAACACAACTCTTCCCAACATATGCAAAGCAAAGAACTTGCAGTAGAAGAGCTTTGTTTCACAGTAACTATCTATCTATCTATATATATATAGGGTGAAGCGAAATTCGCTCCTCACATGCCAGCGATAAAAAAATGTTTGTCACAAAATTTCGCCTGGCGAGTCCATCCGGCAGAGAAAGAACGTTAAAGAGGGCTATGAGCACTTGTTCATCTCTGGTACCTTGGAACACAACTCTTCCCAACATATGCAAAGCAAAGAACTTGCAGTAGAAGAGCTTTGTTTCACAGTAACTATCTATCTATCTATATATATATAGGGTGAAGCGAAATTCGCTCCTCACATGCCAGCGATAAAAAAATGTTTGTCACAAAATTTCGCCTGGCGAGTCCATCCGGCAGAGAAAGATCGTTAAAGAGGGCTATGAGCACTTGTTCATCTCTGGTACCTTGGAACACAACTCTTCCCAACATATGCAAAGCAAAGAACTTGCAGTAGAAGAGCTTTGTTTCACAGTAACTATCTATCTATCTATATATATATATAGGGTGAAGCGAAATTCGCTCCTCACATGCCAGCGATAAAAAAATGTTTGTCACAAAATTTCGCCTGGCGAGTCCATCCGGCAGAGAAAGAACGTTAAAGAGGGCTATGAGCACTTGTTCATCTCTGGTACCTTGGAACACAACTCTTCCCAACATATGCAAAGCAAAGAACTTGCAGTAGAAGAGCTTTGTTTCACAGTAACTATCTATCTATATATATATATATATATATAGGGTGAAGCGAAATTCGCTCCTCACATGCCAGCGATAAAAAAATGTTTGTCACAAAATTTCGCCTGGCGAGTCCATCCGGCAGAGAAAGAACGTTAAAGAGGGCTATGAGCACTTGTTCATCTCTGGTACCTTGGAACACAACTCTTCCCAACATATGCAAAGCAAAGAACTTGCAGTAGAAGAGCTTTGTTTCACAGTAACTATCTATCTATCTATATATATATAGGGTGAAGCGAAATTCGCTCCTCACATGCCAGCGATAAAAAAATGTTTGTCACAAAATTTCGCCTGGCGAGTCCATCCGGCAGAGAAAGAACGTTAAAGAGGGCTATGAGCACTTGTTCATCTCTGGTACCTTGGAACACAACTCTTCCCAACATATGCAAAGCAAAGAACTTGCAGTAGAAGAGCTTTGTTTCACAGTAACTATCTATCTATCTATATATATATAGGGTGAAGCGAAATTCGCTCCTCACATGCCAGCGATAAAAAAATGTTTGTCACAAAATTTCGCCTGGCGAGTCCATCCGGCAGAGAAAGAACGTTAAAGAGGGCTATGAGCACTTGTTCATCTCTGGTACCTTGGAACACAACTCTTCCCAACATATGCAAAGCAAAGAACTTGCAGTAGAAGAGCTTTGTTTCACAGTAACTATCTATCTATCTATATATATATAGGGTGAAGCGAAATTCGCTCCTCACATGCCAGCGATAAAAAAATGTTTGTCACAAAATTTCGCCTGGCGAGTCCATCCGGCAGAGAAAGAACGTTAAAGAGGGCTATGAGCACTTGTTCATCTCTGGTACCTTGGAACACAACTCTTCCCAACATATGCAAAGCAAAGAACTTGCAGTAGAAGAGCTTTGTTTCACAGTAACTATCTATCTATCTATATATATATATAGGGTGAAGCGAAATTCGCTCCTCACATGCCAGCGATAAAAAAATGTTTGTCACAAAATTTCGCCTGGCGAGTCCATCCGGCAGAGAAAGAACGTTAAAGAGGGCTATGAGCACTTGTTCATCTCTGGTACCTTGGAACACAACTCTTCCCAACATATGCAAAGCAAAGAACTTGCAGTAGAAGAGCTTTGTTTCACAGTAACTATCTATCTATCTATATATATATAGGGTGAAGCGAAATTCGCTCCTCACATGCCAGCGATAAAAAAATGTTTGTCACAAAATTTCGCCTGGCGAGTCCATCCGGCAGAGAAAGAACGTTAAAGAGGGCTATGAGCACTTGTTCATCTCTGGTACCTTGGAACACAACTCTTCCCAACATATGCAAAGCAAAGAACTTGCAGTAGAAGAGCTTTGTTTCACAGTAACTATCTATCTATCTATATATATATAGGGTGAAGCGAAATTCGCTCCTCACATGCCAGCGATAAAAAAATGTTTGTCACAAAATTTCGCCTGGCGAGTCCATCCGGCAGAGAAAGAACGTTAAAGAGGGCTATGAGCACTTGTTCATCTCTGGTACCTTGGAACACAACTCTTCCCAACATATGCAAAGCAAAGAACTTGCAGTAGAAGAGCTTTGTTTCACAGTAACTATCTATCTATCTATATATATATAGGGTGAAGCGAAATTCGCTCCTCACATGCCAGCGATAAAAAAATGTTTGTCACAAAATTTCGCCTGGCGAGTCCATCCGGCAGAGAAAGATCGTTAAAGAGGGCTATGAGCACTTGTTCATCTCTGGTACCTTGGAACACAACTCTTCCCAACATATGCAAAGCAAAGAACTTGCAGTAGAAGAGCTTTGTTTCACAGTAACTATCTATCTATCTATATATATATATAGGGTGAAGCGAAATTCGCTCCTCACATGCCAGCGATAAAAAAATGTTTGTCACAAAATTTCGCCTGGCGAGTCCATCCGGCAGAGAAAGAACGTTAAAGAGGGCTATGAGCACTTGTTCATCTCTGGTACCTTGGAACACAACTCTTCCCAACATATGCAAAGCAAAGAACTTGCAGTAGAAGAGCTTTGTTTCACAGTAACTATCTATCTATATATATATATATATATATATAGGGTGAAGCGAAATTCGCTCCTCACATGCCAGCGATAAAAAAATGTTTGTCACAAAATTTCGCCTGGCGAGTCCATCCGGCAGAGAAAGAACGTTAAAGAGGGCTATGAGCACTTGTTCATCTCTGGTACCTTGGAACACAACTCTTCCCAACATATGCAAAGCAAAGAACTTGCAGTAGAAGAGCTTTGTTTCACAGTAACTATCTATCTATCTATATATATATAGGGTGAAGCGAAATTCGCTCCTCACATGCCAGCGATAAAAAAATGTTTGTCACAAAATTTCGCCTGGCGAGTCCATCCGGCAGAGAAAGAACGTTAAAGAGGGCTATGAGCACTTGTTCATCTCTGGTACCTTGGAACACAACTCTTCCCAACATATGCAAAGCAAAGAACTTGCAGTAGAAGAGCTTTGTTTCACAGTAACTATCTATCTATCTATATATATATAGGGTGAAGCGAAATTCGCTCCTCACATGCCAGCGATAAAAAAATGTTTGTCACAAAATTTCGCCTGGCGAGTCCATCCGGCAGAGAAAGAACGTTAAAGAGGGCTATGAGCACTTGTTCATCTCTGGTACCTTGGAACACAACTCTTCCCAACATATGCAAAGCAAAGAACTTGCAGTAGAAGAGCTTTGTTTCACAGTAACTATCTATCTATCTATATATATATAGGGTGAAGCGAAATTCGCTCCTCACATGCCAGCGATAAAAAAATGTTTGTCACAAAATTTCGCCTGGCGAGTCCATCCGGCAGAGAAAGAACGTTAAAGAGGGCTATGAGCACTTGTTCATCTCTGGTACCTTGGAACACAACTCTTCCCAACATATGCAAAGCAAAGAACTTGCAGTAGAAGAGCTTTGTTTCACAGTAACTATCTATCTATATATATATATATAGGGTGAAGCGAAATTCGCTCCTCACATGCCAGCGATAAAAAAATGTTTGTCACAAAATTTCGCCTGGCGAGTCCATCCGGCAGAGAAAGAACGTTAAAGAGGGCTATGAGCACTTGTTCATCTCTGGTACCTTGGAACACAACTCTTCCCAACATATGCAAAGCAAAGAACTTGCAGTAGAAGAGCTTTGTTTCACAGTAACTATCTATCTATATATATATATATATATATATAGGGTGAAGCGAAATTCGCTCCTCACATGCCAGCGATAAAAAAATGTTTGTCACAAAATTTCGCCTGGCGAGTCCATCCGGCAGAGAAAGAACGTTAAAGAGGGCTATGAGCACTTGTTCATCTCTGGTACCTTGGAACACAACTCTTCCCAACATATGCAAAGCAAAGAACTTGCAGTAGAAGAGCTTTGTTTCACAGTAACTATCTATCTATATATATATATATATATATATAGGGTGAAGCGAAATTCGCTCCTCACATGCCAGCGATAAAAAAATGTTTGTCACAAAATTTCGCCTGGCGAGTCCATCCGGCAGAGAAAGAACGTTAAAGAGGGCTATGAGCACTTGTTCATCTCTGGTACCTTGGAACACAACTCTTCCCAACATATGCAAAGCAAAGAACTTGCAGTAGAAGAGCTTTGTTTCACAGTAACTATCTATCTATCTATATATATATAGGGTGAAGCGAAATTCGCTCCTCACATGCCAGCGATAAAAAAATGTTTGTCACAAAATTTCGCCTGGCGAGTCCATCCGGCAGAGAAAGAACGTTAAAGAGGGCTATGAGCACTTGTTCATCTCTGGTACCTTGGAACACAACTCTTCCCAACATATGCAAAGCAAAGAACTTGCAGTAGAAGAGCTTTGTTTCACAGTAACTATCTATCTATCTATATATATATAGGGTGAAGCGAAATTCGCTCCTCACATGCCAGCGATAAAAAAATGTTTGTCACAAAATTTCGCCTGGCGAGTCCATCCGGCAGAGAAAGAACGTTAAAGAGGGCTATGAGCACTTGTTCATCTCTGGTACCTTGGAACACAACTCTTCCCAACATATGCAAAGCAAAGAACTTGCAGTAGAAGAGCTTTGTTTCACAGTAACTATCTATCTATCTATATATATATAGGGTGAAGCGAAATTCGCTCCTCACATGCCAGCGATAAAAAAATGTTTGTCACAAAATTTCGCCTGGCGAGTCCATCCGGCAGAGAAAGAACGTTAAAGAGGGCTATGAGCACTTGTTCATCTCTGGTACCTTGGAACACAACTCTTCCCAACATATGCAAAGCAAAGAACTTGCAGTAGAAGAGCTTTGTTTCACAGTAACTATCTATCTATATATATATATATATATATATAGGGTGAAGCGAAATTCGCTCCTCACATGCCAGCGATAAAAAAATGTTTGTCACAAAATTTCGCCTGGCGAGTCCATCCGGCAGAGAAAGAACGTTAAAGAGGGCTATGAGCACTTGTTCATCTCTGGTACCTTGGAACACAACTCTTCCCAACATATGCAAAGCAAAGAACTTGCAGTAGAAGAGCTTTGTTTCACAGTAACTATCTATCTATATATATATATATAGGGTGAAGCGAAATTCGCTCCTCACATGCCAGCGATAAAAAAATGTTTGTCACAAAATTTCGCCTGGCGAGTCCATCCGGCAGAGAAAGAACGTTAAAGAGGGCTATGAGCACTTGTTCATCTCTGGTACCTTGGAACACAACTCTTCCCAACATATGCAAAGCAAAGAACTTGCAGTAGAAGAGCTTTGTTTCACAGTAACTATCTATCTATCTATATATATATAGGGTGAAGCGAAATTCGCTCCTCACATGCCAGCGATAAAAAAATGTTTGTCACAAAATTTCGCCTGGCGAGTCCATCCGGCAGAGAAAGAACGTTAAAGAGGGCTATGAGCACTTGTTCATCTCTGGTACCTTGGAACACAACTCTTCCCAACATATGCAAAGCAAAGAACTTGCAGTAGAAGAGCTTTGTTTCACAGTAACTATCTATCTATCTATATATATATAGGGTGAAGCGAAATTCGCTCCTCACATGCCAGCGATAAAAAAATGTTTGTCACAAAATTTCGCCTGGCGAGTCCATCCGGCAGAGAAAGAACGTTAAAGAGGGCTATGAGCACTTGTTCATCTCTGGTACCTTGGAACACAACTCTTCCCAACATATGCAAAGCAAAGAACTTGCAGTAGAAGAGCTTTGTTTCACAGTAACTATCTATCTATATATATATATATATATATATATATAGGGTGAAGCGAAATTCGCTCCTCACATGCCAGCGATAAAAAAATGTTTGTCACAAAATTTCGCCTGGCGAGTCCATCCGGCAGAGAAAGAACGTTAAAGAGGGCTATGAGCACTTGTTCATCTCTGGTACCTTGGAACACAACTCTTCCCAACATATGCAAAGCAAAGAACTTGCAGTAGAAGAGCTTTGTTTCACAGTAACTATCTATCTATATATATATATAGGGTGAAGCGAAATTCGCTCCTCACATGCCAGCGATAAAAAAATGTTTGTCACAAAATTTCGCCTGGCGAGTCCATCCGGCAGAGAAAGATCGTTAAAGAGGGCTATGAGCACTTGTTCATCTCTGGTACCTTGGAACACAACTCTTCCCAACATATGCAAAGCAAAGAACTTGCAGTAGAAGAGCTT
Source organism: Schistocerca cancellata (assembly GCF_023864275.1). Lineage (NCBI taxonomy): Eukaryota > Metazoa > Arthropoda > Insecta > Orthoptera > Acrididae > Schistocerca > Schistocerca cancellata. Next base: position 52,683,859 of record NC_064636.1, read on the forward strand.
TGTTTCACAGTAACTATCTATCTATATATATATATATATATATATAGGGTGAAGCGAAATTCGCTCCTCACATGCCAGCGATAAAAAAATGTTTGTCACAAAATTTCGCCTGGCGAGTCCATCCGGCAGAGAAAGAACGTTAAAGAGGGCTATGAGCACTTGTTCATCTCTGGTACCTTGGAACACAACTCTTCCCAACATATGCAAAGCAAAGAACTTGCAGTAGAAGAGCTTTGTTTCACAGTAACTATCTATCTATATATATATATATATATATATATAGGGTGAAGCGAAATTCGCTCCTCACATGCCAGCGATAAAAAAATGTTTGTCACAAAATTTCGCCTGGCGAGTCCATCCGGCAGAGAAAGAACGTTAAAGAGTGGCAAGCTGGCAACACTGTAACCACATGTGTGGTAACTACCTCTGTGTTGCACATAATGTTTGTGCTGCACAGTTGGTGCAGTGGATAGAGTTTTGGGTTAGCATGCAAGAGGTCGATGGTTTGATCCTGGTGGAGGTATATGTTTTTGTTTGGTAAGTGTAGTCCAGGTGGCACGGTATCTGGCATCTTTATCATCAACAGCGATTGCAGCAAGTCCTCTAGAAAACACTTGCACGTACATAATCGTAGAAATGGAAGATTGGTCAGCTTTGAAAGAAGGCATTTTCATGTAATGGAATTTCACAATTACCACATCTTCTAGAGGCGAAACCTGTTTTCTTTGTACCCTCCTCCAATGGTCCAGAGATTAGTAGCAATTATTATTCTTGCCAAGGGACCGATGACCTAAGCAGTATGGCCCCATAGAACAAATTTCCAGTTTGCCTATTTAGTGCCCGCATCTCGTGGTCGTGCGGTAGCGTTCTCGCTTCCCACGCCCGGGTTCCCGGGATCGATTCCCGGCGGGGTCAGGGATTTTCTCTGCCTCGTGATGGCTGGGTGTTGTGTGATGTCCTTAGGTTAGTTAGGTTTAAGTAGTTCTAAGTTCTAGGGGACTGATGACCTAAGATGTTAAGTCCCATAGTGCTCAGAGCCATTTGAACCATTTTTTTGCCTATTTAGTATTTGACTAACCACTTATTTGTTATGTTCAGAGTTACAAAATGCTTTACATTTAGGATACATGTGACCTCAGAAACGGCGTATGAAATATGAGAATGAGATTTTAAAAAAAATCGCTATAACCCAGGATCGAACCCACGACCTCCTGTATGGTAACCCAAAACTCCATCCTCTGCACCAACTGTACAGCACGCTCAACAACTTATGACAAACATAATTATCAAACGTGTCGTTAAGTGTTGCCAGATTGTGACTCTGTAACGTTCTTTTTCTGCCGGATGCCCTTGCCGGACGAAATTTTGTGAGAGACTTTTTTTATCGCTGGCATGTGAGAAGTCGCGCTGCGAAGCCCGAGTGCGCGAATTTCTCTTCACCAAGTCTATGTATACACACACTTGCAACCTACTTTCCCAATTACCTGCTGGATGTCCCAGTCTGTCTTCCTCTACAGTATTTACTCTCTAAAGCTCCCTCTAGTACTATTGAAGTTATTCCCTAGTAACTTAACACAATTCCCTGTAGTCCTTCTTTTTGTCGGGTTCTGCATATGTTCCTCTCTTCGCCAATTCTGCGGAGAACCCCCTCATTCCTTACCTTACCAGACCTCCCAAGTTTCAACATTCTTTTGTAGCATCACATCCCAAACGCTAGATTCTCTTCTTTTCCGGCTTTCTCAATGGCCATGATTCACCACCATACAGTGCTGTGCCCCAAACGTACACTCTCAGAAATTAAGGCTTATGTTTGGTACCAGTGGACTTCTCTCGGCGCCGGCCGCTGTGGTCGAGCGGTTCTAGGCGCTTCAGTCCGGAACCATGTGGCTGCTACAGTTGCAGGTTCGAATCCTGCTTCGGGCATGGATGTGTGTGATGTCCTTAGGTTAGTTAGGTTTAAGTAGTTCTAAGTTCTAGGGGACTGATGATCTCAGATGTTAAGTCCCATAGTGCTCAGAGCCATTTGAACCATTTGAACTTCTCTCGGCCAGGAGTACCCCTTGACCTGTTCTAATGTGGTTTCTTTTCCTCCTCCGTGGTCACCATTTTTTGTTAACCTTCTCGCTATTCTCATTTCTTCTACATCTAAATTACCTTTGTCTTCTTCCAGTTTATTCTCAATCCATGCTGCGTACTCAGACTCTTGATACCACTCAAACGTACTGTAATTCTTCTTCATTTTCACTGAGAGTAGCAATGTCATCAGCGAATCATATCACTGATATCGTTTCATCCCCAACTTTAATCCCAATTTTGAACCTTTCTTTTACTTCTGTCATTGCTACCTCAGCGTAGACTGTCGTTTGTACAGTAGGACGAAAAGACTACATCCCTATCTTACACCCGTTTTAACCCGCAGCAGCCTGCATCCTTTATAAAGTTTCACATGTTCAAGCTTTATTTAGCCTCACTATTGGGAAGGGAGTAAGACAGGGTTGTAGCCTCTCCCCGATGTTATTCAATCTCTATATTGAGCAAGCAGTAAAGGAAACAAAAGAAAAATTTCGAGTAGGTATTAAAATCCATGGATAAGAAATAAAAACTTTGAGGTTCGCCGATGACATTGTAATTCTGTCAGAGACAGCAAAGGACTTGGAAGAGCAGTTGAACGGAATGGATGGTGTCTTGAAGGGAGGATATAAGATGAACATCAACAACAGCAAAACGAGGATAATGGAATGTAGTCGAATTAAGTCGGGTGATGCTGAGGGTATTAGATTAGGAAATGAGACACTTAAAGTAGTAAAGGAGTTTTGCTATTTGGGGAGCAAAATAACTGATGATGGTCGAAGTAGAGAAGATTAAAATGTAGACTGGCAATGGCAAGGAAAGCGTTTCTGAAGAAGAGAAAGTTGTTAACATCGAGTATAGATTTAAGTGTCAGGAAGTCATTTCTGAAAGTATTTGTATGGAGTGTAGCCATGTATGGAAGTGAAACGTGAACGATAAATAGTTTGGACAAGAAGAGAATAGAAGCTTTCAAAATGTGGTGCTACAGAAGAATGCCGAAGGTTAGATGGGTAGATCACATAACTAATGAGGAGGTATTGAGTAGGATTGGGGAGGAGTTTGTGGCACAACTTGACCAGAAGAAGGGATCGGTTGGTAGGACATGTTCTGAGGCATCAAGGGATCACCAATTTAGTATTGGAGGGCAGCGTGGAGGGTAAAAATCATAGGGGGAGACCAAGAGATGAATACACTAAGCAGATTCAGAAGGATGTAGGTTGCAGTAGGTACTGGGAGATGAAGAAGCTTGCACAGGATAGAGTAGCATGGAGAGCTGCATCAAACCAGTCTCAGGACTGAAGACCACAACAGTCAGTTATTTCCGAATGCGATTCTAGTTGTGCCACTAGCCTTTCCCTCATTCTGCTAACAGCCTACCATATACTCCTTTCCTCACCTACATTTAGTTCCGTATCCTTCCAATTAACCTCCTACATTCTTTAGTAGGTCCACATCTCACTACCGCTGAGAGCACATTCCTATGGCGTGGCGAGGCTGTCAGAAACCAAACGACTATTACCCCGGGCTGTAGTGTAGCGTACATCAGCAGGCGCAGCGTCCCCACAGCCGTAATCTGAAGCGCAGGGACCCACCTATTAACTCAACTAGAGTGGAGACAATCAGGGGACGAGGCGGTTCGCGCTGGACTACTAGCAGATGACCGGGACGACTCCTCCCATGGGGTCTTCTGACTGCTGCGACCACTGTGACGTCTGCCTCTCATTGTCATCATCATCATCACCATCATCACCATCACATGCATTCAGAAATGAATTTAAAGCTGAGCGCACCATCTTCGCAACCGTCCGATCGTTCTTGTACCCTCGGATCTGTAGTCGCAAATTTTCCTTCGTGTCCGGCTTTGGTCCATATGTGGCAGACTGCTGTCAGTTGGAAATCAATATTTTCTTGTTTTATAAATGGAAACGTGATCCGTTGTCGGTTGTATCTTAATATTCTTTATTTCATTTGTGCGATTAGCTTATTTCGACACTGCGTCATTTTACACATGTATGTTGAAGATGAATCAGATATTTACATTGACGGTAACTGTTCTTGCGGGAACAGATACTACCGTCATATATACACTCCTGGAAATGGAAAAAAGAACACATTCACATCGGTGTGTCAGACCCACCATACTTGCTCCGGACACTGCGAGAGGGCTGTACAAGCAATGATCACACGCACGGCACAGCGGACACACCAGGAACCGCGGTGTTGGCCGTCGAATGGCGCTAGCTGCGCAGCATTTGTGCACCGCCGCCGTCAGTGTCAGCCAGTTTGCCGTGGCATACGGAGCTCCATCGCAGTCTTTAACACTGGTAGCATGCCGCGACAGCGTGGACGTGAACCGTATGTGCAGTTGGCGGACTTTGAGCGAGGGCGTATAGTGGGCATGCGGGAGGCCGGGTGGACGTACCACCGAATTGCTCAACACGTGGGACGTGAGGTCTCCACAGTACATCGATGTTGTCGCCAGTGGTCGGCGGAAGGTGCACGTGCCCGTCGACCTGGGACCGGACCGCAGCAACGCACGGACGCACGCCAAGACCGTAGGATCCTACGCAGTGCCGTAGGGGACCGCACCGCCACTTCCCAGCAAATTAGGGACACTGTTGCTCCTGGGGTATCGGCGAGGACCATTCGCAACCGTCTCCATGAAGCTGGGCTACGGTCCCGCACACCGTTAGGCCGTCTTCCGCTCACGCCCCAACATCATGCAGCCCGCCTCCAGTGGTGTCGCGACAGGCGTGAATGGAGGGACGAATGGAGACGTGTCGTCTTCAGCGATGAGAGTCGCTTCTGCCTTGGTGCCAATGATGGTCGTATGCCTGTTTGGCGCCGTGCAGGTGAGCGCCACAATCAGGACTGCATACGACCGAGGCACACAGGGCCAACACCCGGCATCATGGTGTGGGGAGCGATCTCCTACACTGGCCGTACACCACTGGTGATCGTGGAGGGGACACTGAATAGTGCACGGTACATCCAAACCGTCATCGAACCCATCGTTCTACCATTCCTAGACCGGCAAGGGAACTTGCTGTTCCAACAGGACAATGCACGTCCGCATGTATCCCGTGCCACCCAACGTGCTCTAGAAGGTGTAAGTCAACTATCCTGGCCAGCAAGATCTCCGGATCTGTCCCCCATTGAGCATGTTTGGGACTGGATGAAGCGTCGTCTCACGCGGTCTGCACGTCCAGCACGAACGCTGGTCCAACTGAGGCGCCAGGTGGAAATGGCATGGCAAGCCGTTCCACAGGACTACATCCAGCATCTCTACGATCGTCTCCATGGGAGAATAGCAGCCTGCATTGCTGCGAAAGGTGGATATACACTGTACTAGTGCCGACATTGTGCATGCTCTGTTGCCTGTGTCTATGTGCCTGTGGTTCTGTCAGTGTGATCATGTGGTGTATCTGTCCCCAGGAATGTGTCAATAAAGTTTCCCCTTCCTGGGACAATGAATTCACGGTGTTCTTATTTCAATTTCCAGGAGTGTAGTTAAAAAATATGGGTTCCCGGCCTTTGACCTTCTTGTGCGAACGCACACGCTATGCCCGAACTCGTACGGCACTTGGTAGATTAATCTGCCACGAGTAATGAGTATGATGGGCAAACATCTATTAGGCGCACTACGAATGTAGTGGTGTGGACATGTTGGAAATGTGGATCTCACGGGGAGCGTGCAAGGGATAAGTCCCTGCAGACGCACTATCCTCTGTGCCCGCGGTGGCACAGATGGATAGAGCGTCTGCCATGTAAGCAGGGGATCCCGGGTTCGAGTCCCGGTCGGGGCACACATTTTCAACATGTTCCCAATGAAGTGTATCAACGCCTGCTTGCAGTTAGGGTGTCCATTTAATTATCATTTCATATTTACACAATGTAATACATGACGATGAATTTTATCCATAGTGGAAGCTGTCGAACTCCGTGACTGTTCCTTTATCAGGTGCAGAAAAGTATTCGCTACCAGTCACAATAAAAGGTTATTTATTTGAACATATTTTAATATTTAATAGCTTTGAGCAATTTCATATATATAACATTATTGTACTTCCTAGATCTAAGTTCTCCGACAAAAACGTGAATCAAAAGATTTCAAAATGTCTATCAAAAAACGTCGCAGTCTATAACAGTTTTTTAAATTTCTATATATGCATCACCCTTGCACTTCTTGTGGCTAAGTTCTCTGACCATAACCTACAAGTTTCTGTATGAGCAACATCTTTACATCTGCTACATCTAAGTTCTTTGACCACAGCCCACATGTTTGTATCTAAACATAGTTTATTTCACGAGTGCACCTCATAATAGTGAAATATGAAGCTATACTTGGTAAAACTGAAATATGGACGTGAAAATGACAATAAGTGTGTAACTAAGTGGCAAAACTGTCACCACAGGATAACTGTAATAATGGTCCTTCATCTTTATGTAAGTACAGATATACACTCCTGCAAATTGAAATAAGAACACCGTGAATTCATTGTCCCAGGAAGGGGAAACTTTATTGACACATTCCTGGGGTCAGATACATCACATGATCACACTGACAGAACCACAGGCACATAGACACAGGCAACAGAGCATGCACAATGTCGGCACTAGTACAGTGTATATCCACCTTTCGCAGCAATGCAGGCTGCTATTCTCCCATCGAGACGATCGTAGAGATGCTGGATGTAGTCCTGTGGAACGGCTTGCCATGCCATTTCCACCTGGCGCCTCAGTTGGACCAGCGTTCGTGCTGGACGTGCAGACCGCGTGAGACGACGCTTCATCCAGTCCCAAACATGCTCAATGGGGGACAGATCCGGAGATCTTGCTGGCCAGGGTAGTTGACTTACACCTTCTAGAGCACGTTGGGTGGCACGGGATACATGCGGACGTGCATTGTCCTGTTGGAACAGCAAGTTCCCTTGCCGGTCTAGGAATGGTAGAACGATGGGTTCGATGACGGTTTGGATGTACCGAGCACTATTCAGTGTCCCCTCGACGATCACCAGTGGTGTACGGCCAGTGTAGGAGATCGCTCCCCACACCATGATGCCGGGTGTTGGCCCTGTGTGCCTCGGTCGTATGCAGTCCTGATTGTGGCGCTCACCTGCACGGCGCCAAACACGCATACGACCATCATTGGCACCAAGGCAGAAGCGACTCTCATCGCTGAAGACGACACGTCTCCATTCGTCCCTCCATTCACGCCTGTCGCGACACCACTGGAGGCGGGCTGCACGATGTTGGGGCGTGAGCGGAAGACGGCCTAACGGTGTGCGGGACCGTAGCCCAGCTTCATGGAGACGGTTGCGAATGGTCCTCGCCGATACCCCAGGAGCAACAGTGTCCCTAATTTGCTGGGAAGTGGCGGTGCGGTCCCCTACGGCACTGGGTAGGATCCTACGGTCTTGGCATGCATCCGTGCGTCGCTGCGGTCCGGTCCCAGTTCGACGGGGACGTGCACCTTCCGCCGACCACTGGCGACAACATCGATGTACTGTGCAGACCTCACGCCCCACGTGTTGAGCAATTCGGCGGTACGTCCACCCGGCCTCCCGCATGCCCACTATACGCCCTCGCTCAAAGTCCGTCAACTGCACATACGGTTCACGTCCACGCTGTCGCGGCATGCTACCAGTGTTAAAGACTGCGATGGAGCTCCGTATGCCACGGCAAACTGGCTGACACTGACGGTGGCGGTGCACAAATGCTGCGCAGCTAGCGCCATTCGACGGCCAACACCGCGGTTCCTGGTGTGTCCGCTGTGCCGTGCGTGTGATCATTGCATGTACAGCCCTCTCGCAGTGTCCGGAGCAAGTATGGTGGGTCTGACACACCGGTGTCAATGTGTTCTTTTTTCCATTTCCAGGAGTGTATTTTCGTCAAATGATGCCTTACCACTACAATTGTCCCACTTGTATCTGTGCAGTAACCAGGAAATAACTTTTTGCATTTATACAGTGATCTCCAACAGTATAAACGTGTAAATGAATGTATAAACACCTGAGGATGGGCGCAAACCCGAAACCGGTCGTGTGACAAATAAATAACTGGTATAGGATATTTTTATACACCCGGTAAAGCATGACGTATATAAATTGATGTAACGCATGTGCTTGAAAATGACGCGACGTCGAAATTAACTAACCTCGCACAAATTAAATAAAGGACATTAACGTCCAGTCTACAACGATCACATTTTCATTTGTGATAATTTAGATGCTGCTGGATTACACAGGAACAAAAAGTTTAATTTTTTTTCTCAATTCACTTGGTATTTGGCGTGAATACTTAGTACCCTGCGTTACTCACAAGGGAACCTCCCCATCGCACCCCCCTCAGATTTAGTTTTAAGTTGGCACAGTGGATAGGCCTTGAAACACCGAACACAGATCAATCTAGAAAACAGGAAGAAGTTGTATGGAACTATGAAAAAAATAAGCAAAATATACAAACTGAATAGTCCATGCGTAAGATAGGCTAAATCAAGTACATTAGGAACGAAGGAGCACCGTGGTCTCGGGGTTAGCGTGAGCAGCTGCGAAACGAGAGGTCCTTGGTTCAAGTCTTCCCTCGAGTGAAAAGTTTAATTTTTTATTTTCAGTTTATTTGACAAAGTCTTACGTTTTCATCACTTTTTTTGGGAGTGATTATCACATCCACAAGAAAACCTAAATCTGGCAAGGTAGAAGAATCTTTTTACCCATTCGCCAAGTGTACAAGTTAGGTGGGTCGACAACATATTCCTGTCATGTGATGCACATTCCGTCACCAGTGTCGTATAGAATATATCAGACATGTTTTCCTGTGGAGGAATTGGTTGACCTATGACCTTGCGATCAAATGTTTTCGGTTCCCATTGGAGAGGCACGTCTACTAATCGCACGGTTTTGCGGTGCGGTCGCAAACCACAGACACTAAACTTATTACAGTGAACAGAGGCGTCAATGAACGAACGGACAGATCATAACTTTGCGAAAAAAAAAGAAAGTAAAATTTCCACTCAAGGGAAGACTTGAACCAAGGACCCCACATTCCGCAGTTGCTCACGCTAACCACGTGACCACGGCGCTCGTGTACTCACATTATCCTTGATTCTGCGTATCTTGGGCATGGACTACTCAGTTTGTATATTTTTCTTATTTTTTTCATAGTTCCACACAACTTCTTCCTGTTTTCTCGATTGATCTGAGTTCAGTTTTTCAAGGCCTATCCACTGTGCCAACTTATAACTAAATCTGAGGGGGGTGCGATGGGGAGGTTCCCTTGTCAGAACCATTCAATGCTGAGAAAATTCCTGTCTCTCAAGGAAAACCGAGGAAGTGCATTTAATAGTCAAACGATAATTTTTGATTTAAATTAACCTTACCTACATGTGATAAATATTAAGCTACATTCGATAAAACTCTCATTACTACAACCACTGCTGTTTTAAAAGTACCCAGTCTCGACATCACTGAGCAAAACGACGGCGGGGATATTTTCTTAGGACTGCAGTGTAGGTATTCATGTCTTTCGTTTCTGTACTGTTGGATCTATCCTACGGTTCCTAGAACATGGAGCTGCTTTGTTCTCTCTCTGTTCCTCTTATGACCTTCTAATTTGTATCCTGCTAAAGACGTTAGAAGTTTCATTTCTGCAGCATTAGTTCAGTTGTTTGGTCGTTAAACTTCATATTTCAGATCCATAGAGCAGGAAACTTACAGTCATAGCATTATATAGAACTTGAGCATTCGATCTCTTTCCTGGTTTTCCGTTGACATAATCGTACCTAAGACGTGCGAGTACCTTTCTATTAGGTTGGTGCATAAGCTCGTAGCGATATTCAGTTTTTATTTGCATTTCACTGTTGGTATTTGAGTTTACATACTGTCATTTTGTCATTTGTACACTACTGGCCAATAAAATTGCTACACCAAGAAGAAATGCAGATGGTAAATGGGTATTCATTGGAAAAATATATTAAACTAGAACTGACTTGATTACATTTTCACCCAATTTCGGTACATAGATCCTGAGAAATCTGTACCCAGAACAACCACCTCTGGCCGTAATAACGGCCTTGATACGCTTGGGCATTGAGTCAAACTGAGCTTGGATGGCGTGTACAGGTACAGCTGCCCATGCAGCTTCAACACGATACCACAGTTCATCAAGAGTAGTGACTGGCGTATTGTGACGAGCCAGTTGCTCGGCCGCCATTGACCAGACGTTTTCAGTTGGTGAGAGATCTGGACAATGTGCTGGCTGGGGCAGCAGTCGAACATTTTCTGTATCCAGAAAGGCCCGTACAGGACCTGCAACATGTGGTCGTGCATTATCCTGCTGAAATGTAGGGTTTCGCTGGGATCGAATGAAGGGTAGAGCCACGGGTCGTAACACATCTGAAGTGTAACGTCCACTGTTCAAAGTGCCGTCAGTGCCAACAAGAGGTGACCGAGACGTGTAACCAATGGCACCCCATACCATTACGCCAGGTGATGAATACACGCTTGTAATGTGCGTTCCCCGCGATGTCGCCAAACACGGATGCGACCATCATGATGCTGTAAACAGAACCTGGATTCATCCGTAAAAATGGCGTTTTGCCATTCGTGCACTCAGGTTCGTCGTCGAGTACACCACCGCAGGCGTTCCTGCCTGTGATGCAGCGTCAAGGGTAACCGCAGCCGTGGTCTCCGAGCTGATAGTCCATGTTGCTGCAAACGCACTGTTCGTGCAGATGGTTGTTGTATTGGAAACGTCCCCATCTGTTGACTCAGGGATCGAGACGGGGCTGCACGATCCGTTACAGCCATGCGGATAAGATGCCTGTCATCTCGACTGCAAGTGATACGAGGCCGTTGGGATCCAGCACGGCGTTCCGTATTATCCTCCTAATCCCACCGACTCCATATTCTGCTAACAGTCATTGGATGTCGACCAACGCGAGCAGCAATGTCGCGATACGATAAACCGCAATCGCGATAGGCTACAATCCGACCTTTATCAAAGTCGTAAACGTGATGGTACGCATTTCTCCTCGTTACACGAGGCATCACAACAACGTTTCACCAGGCAACGCCGGTCAATTGCTGTTTGTGTATGAGAAATCGGTTGGAAACTGTCGTCATGTCAGCACGTTGTAGGTGTCGCCACCGGCGCCAACCTTGTGTTAATGCTCCGATAAGCTAATCATTCGCATATCACAGCATCTTCTTCCTGTCGGTTAAATTTCGCGTCTGTAGTACGTCATGTTCGTGGTGTGGCAGTTTTAATGGCCAGTAGTGTAGGTAGTGAATGCAGCTGTGGACGCCAGAAAATGGAGTGCCACGAGGAGAAACCGTAATATTTCCGACCCATTCTTCTATTTGAGATCAGTAGAGGGGTGACATTCAGCAGCGGATGCAACCAGAAACATTTGCTCCATGTAAGGGCACAATGCCACTAGACAGAGCACGGCAACAAAATGGTTTTCTCGTTTTAAGGAGTATCGTCTTGATATTAGTGACACTTCGTCGTCAGGAAGAACTTTGGGGTTCGATGAAGGTCGTTTAAACGGATTAATCCACAATGATCCACTTCAGTGTACTCGAGAACTGGCAAATGTGATGAAGTGTGATCAGTCCACAATCTCGTGACATCTGTATGCAGTGGGGAAGGTTCAAAGATCGGATGTATGCTCTAAGCCAGAAGAGTGTCTTTATGCTAACATAGGGAAAAGAATGGAATGGTTGAGCCCAAACAAAGCACGAACTCTTTATACAAAGACCTGCGCGTATCCAAAAAAGATAACCTTGTGCATCTGGTGGGATAGGGATGGTGTTGTAGTAAGAATTGCTTCCCCAAGGTGTAACCGCCACTGCTGACATTTGCAGACACCTTGCAGACGCAGTCCGAGAACAAAGATCAGGAAGACTGCGTGGAGTGATGCTATGACAAGACAACGCCTGCCCGCATTCTGCTAGACTGACAAGAAACACTATATGTTGTGGACTGACAAGACAGCCAGTCCACAGTGACGGGTAACCGAAAGGCACGCGTTTACACACGCCGGCTGGCGTTATGTCTGAAACAGGATACGTAATGAATGCTATAAGAAAAGTACGTAGCTGCTGGAATACTTAAATTTAATCCATCGTTTGTATACAGCATCCTTGATGATACAAGTGAGACTCTCTCTAGATATGGTTAATGGCGCCTTGCTAGGTCGTAGCCATGGACTTAGCTGAAGGCTATTCTAACTACACTCCTGGAAATGGAAAAAAGAACACATTGACACAGGTGTGTCAGACCCACCATACTTGCTCCGGACACTGCGAGAGGGCTGTACAAGCAATGATCACACGCACGGCACAGCGGACATACCAGGAACCGCGGTGTTGGCCGTCGAATGGCGCTAGCTGCGCAGCATTTGTGCACCGCCGCCGTCAGTGTCAGCCAGTTTGCCGTGGCATACGGAGCTCCATCGCAGTCTTTAACACTGGTAGCATGCCGCGACAGCGTGGAGAGTGAGCCGTATGTGCAGTTGACGGACTTTGAGCGAGGGCGTATAGTGGGCATGCGGGAGGCCGGGTGGACGTACCGCCGAATTGCTCAACACGTGGGGCGTGAGGTCTCCACAGTACATCGATGTTGTCGCCAGTGGTCGGCGGAAGGTGCACGTGCCCGTCGACCTGGGACCGGACCGCAGCGACGCACGGATGCACGCCAAGACCGTAGGACCCTACGCAGTGCCGTAGGGGACCGCACCGCCACTTCCCAGCAAATTAGGGACACTGTTGCTCCTGGGGTATCGGCGAGGACCATTCGCAACCGTCTCCATGAAGCTGGGCTACGGTCCCGCACACCGTTAGGCCGTCTTCCGCTCACGCCCCAACATCGTGCAGCCCGCCTCCAGTGGTGTCGCGACAGGCATGAATGGAGGGATGAATGGAGACGTGTCGTCTTCAGCGATGAGAGTCGCTTCTGCCTCGGTGCCAATGATGGTCGTATGCGTGTTTGGCGCCGTGCAGGTGAGCGCCACAATCAGGACTGCATACGACCGAGGCACACAGGGCCAACACCCGGCATCATGGTGTGGGCAGCGATCTCCTACACTGGCCGTACACCACTGGTGATCGTCGAGGGGACACTGAATAGTGCACGGTACATCCAAACCGTCATCGAACCCATCGTTCTACCATTCCTAGACCGGCAAGGGAACTTGCTGTTCCAACAGGACAATGCACGTCCACATGTATCCCGTGCCACCCAACGTGCTCTAGAAGGTGTAAGTCAACTACCCTGGCCAGCAAGATCTCCGGATCTGTCCCCCATTGAGCATGTTTGGGACTGGATGAAGCGTCGTCTCACGCGGTCTGCACGTCCAGCACGAACGCTGGTCCTACTGAGGCGCCAGGTGGAAATGGCATGGCAAGCCGTTCCACAGGACTACATCCAGCATCTCTACGATCGTCTCCATGGGAGAATAGCAGCCTGCATTGCTGCGAAAGGTGGATATACACTGTACTAGTGCCGACATTGTGCATGCTCTGTTGCCTGTGTCTATGTGCCTGTGGTTCTGTCAGTGTGATCATGTGATGTATCTGACCCCAGGAATGTGTCAATAAAGTTTCCCCTTCCTGGGACAATGAATTCACGGTGTTCTTATTTCAATTTCCAGGAGTGTATCTCTCGGCAAATGAGAGAAAGGCTTCGTCAGTGTAGTCGCTAGCAAAGTCGTCGTACAACTGGGGCGAGTCCTAGTCCGCCTCTCTAGACCTGCCGTGTGGTGGCGCTCGGTCTGCGATCACTGACAGTGGCGACACGCGGGTCCGACATGTACTAATGGACCGCGACCGATTTAAAGCTACCACCTAGCAAGTGTGGTGTCTGGCGGTGACACCACACTATACAAGTGTTGGGAAGTCGTTCCATGCTCACTTTATTCACCTGAAATAGCGCTGTCAGATTTTCATCTTTTGCCCTGTCTCTATCGAACAACATTCGACGAACTCCCTTATCAGATGGAAATGCGCCCCGAACATGGCTCGACAGTTCTTCGCCTCAAAACCACGTCGCGGAATCGAAAAGTTACCCCAGCGTTGGCAGACTGTTGTAAATGCTGAAGGAGAAAATATTATTCACGACTAAAGTCTCTGTTATTTCTATCTGTTTTGTTTATTAAAAATATGGGTACGAAATTACGCAGCAAGCCAGTAGTTTCTATTCAGAATGATTATCGCATGTATAAGAGGTACCACAGGCCAGGTAGTTAAATATACAGATTTGTTCCAATTCTCGGCAATAATTTTAGTCCTAAAATATGCTTTTCGATGAAAGGCCACACCTTTACATTTATTTGTGCACATCATTACATTATACTGTTTAAATATGTATGCAGGTCGTCTTCCGTATCAGCTAGTGTAACGCAGCTACCTCCGAAAAGGAGTGATTTAAACACTTTCAACCTCATTTGGTAGGAGCCTTCATTCCTCTTTTGCCAGTTATTGCTAGTATCAGTTACATATGTGTGATAACATGTGCCTTTGTCTCACTGGTTAAATGATACTGCTTATTCCTCTTACTAGTGGTTGAGCTGACATGTATCTTGACATTTTTTCAACATACAGACTCCGAACTGACCTTATTAAGTATTGAGGAATGCCATACTCTCCTAAAATTTCACATAACTGAGATTTCACCACCTGGTCGAAGACATTTTCATAATTCGCAAAAGCTACAGAAGCTGAGAGATTAAATAGTATATGCTTTTACGAGGGCAGTTCTATAAGTAATGCAACACATTTTTTTTTCTCGGCCAATTTTGGTTGAAAAAACCGGAAATTTCTTGTGGAATATTTTCAAACATTCCCGCTTCGTCTCGTATAGTTTCATTGACTTCCGACAGGTGGCAGCGCTGTACGGAGCTGTTAAAATGGCGTCTGCAACGGATGTGCGTTGCAAACAACGGGCAGTGATCGAGTTTCTTTTGGCGGAAAACCAGGGCATCTCAGATATTCGTAGGCGCTTGCAGAATGTCTACGGTGATCTGGCAGTGGACAAAAGCACGGTGAGTCGTTGGGCAAAGCGTGTGTCATCATCGCCGCAAGGTCAAGCAAGACTGTCTGATCTCCCGCGTGCGGGCCAGCCGTGCACAGCTGTGACTCCTGCAATGGCGGAGCGTGCGAACACACTCGTTCGAGATGATCGACGGATCACCATCAAACAACTCAGTGCTCAACTTGACATCTCTGTTGGTAGTGCTGTCACAATTGTTCACCAGTTGGGATATTCAAAGGTTTGTTCCCCCTGGGTCCCTCGTTGTCTAACCGAACACCATAAAGAGCAAAGGAGAACCATCTGTGCGGAATTGCTTGCTCGTCATGTGGCAGAGGGTGACCATTTCTTGTCAAAGATTGTTACAGACGATGAAACATGGGTTCATCACTTCGAACCTGAAACAAAACGGCAATCAATGGAGTGGCGCCACACCCACTCCCCTACCAAGAAAAAGTTTAAAGCCATACCCTCAGCCGGTAAAGTCATGGTTAGAGTCTTCTGGGACGCTGAAGGGGTTATTCTGTTCGATGTCCTTCCCCACGGTCAAACGATCAACTCTGAAGTGTATTGTGCTACTCTTCAGAAATTGAAGAAACGACTTCAGCGTGTTCGTAGGCACAAAAATCTGAACGAACTTCTCCTTCTTCGTGACAACGCAAGACCTCACACAAGTCTTCGCACCCGAGAGGAGCTCACAAAACTTCAGTGGACTGTTCTTCCTCATGCACCCTATAGCCCCGATCTCGCACCGTCGGATTTCCATATGTTTGGCCCAAAGAAGGACGCAATCCGTGGGAGGCACTACGCGGATGATGAAGAAGTTATTGATGCAGTACGACGTTGGCTCCGACATCGACCAGTGGAGTGGTACCGTGCAGGCATACAGGCCTTCATTTCAAGGTGGCGTAAGGCCGTAGCATTGAATGGAGATTACGTTGAAAAATAGTGTTGTGTAGCTAAAAGCTTGGGGAATAACCTGGTGTATTTCAATGCTGAATAAAACAACCCCTGTTTCAGAAAAAAAAAATGTGTTGCATTACTTATTGAACTGCCCTCGTACTTGTGTGGGAGAAATCTATGTTGAAGCATTTAACCTTCTGGGAAGTATTTTGGCCTGTATCTTATATAGACAGCCAGGAGGCCTGTGATCATCTTATTGCATGTAATCCAGCACAGATCAGGAGCCACATCAAATCCGTTACTGCCATGCACATTGGCTCATCGCACAAAATATTCGACTCGCCCTTAAAAGAGGCGTAGCCACAATGATAACACAGTTAAGCACTGTCAGGCTTGGTCTGTACTTGGGTAAGTGCTTGTCTGCGTCTGCTGAGTGATGTTGGCAAGTGGGGTGCAGTCAGCCCTTGCAACATCATTTGAGGAGCTACTCCACTGAAAAGTAGCAGCTCCGGTCGCGAAAGCTGACGCCGGCCAGGAGAGCAGTGTACTGACCACATGCCCCTCCATATCCTCATCTAGTGATACCTATGGGTGGAGGATGACACGGCGGTCGGTCGGTATCGTTGGGCCTTCAAAGCCTGTTTGGAGAAAGTGTTTACTGAAAAGAGCGCACTGGTCGCTTTGGATCTTTGGAGGCAGTACCAGGAGGTCACGTGAACATCCACTGCTGACATGAGTTACATGAGGTAGTGTGTGTATGACAGTCAGTTGCTCAGAATCAATGCAGTAAGATAGTTCAACGTGCAGACACGACATTATGACAAAAAGAGGCTCATATGTTTGCATGTGCCTGTGACCATACTGTGAATGAAGTTGCCCAATTTCTAGATGTACGTGTTGTTGTTCTGGTCTTCGGTCCACATACTGGTTTGATGCAGCTCTCCATGCTACTCTATCCTGTGGAAGCCTCTTCATCTCCAAGTAACTACTGAAGCCTACATCCTTCCGAATCTGTTTAGTGTATTCATCTCTTGGTCTGCCTCTACGATTTTTACCCTCCACGCTGCCCTCCAATACTAAATTGGTGATCCCTTGATGCCTCAGGACATGTTCTACCAACCAATCCTTTCTTCTGGTAATATTGTGCCACAAATTCCTCTTCTCTCCAATTCTGTTCAGTACCGCCTCATTAGTTATGTGATCTACGCATCTAATCTTCAGCATTCTTCTGTAGCACCACATTTCGAAAGCTTTTATTGTCTTCTTGTCTATTTTTCGTCCATCTTGCACTTCCATACGCTCCTTACAAATATTTTCAGAAAAGACTTCCTGACACTTAAATCTATGCTCGATGTTAACAAATTTCTCAGATTTCTCTTCTTCAATGTGTCTACAAGGAATGATGCGCCACACACAGGCACATGGGGTCAGAACATTGGTCGTAAAGAGAGCCTGACAGGGACTGGAAATGAGCATCACTCCTTGTCGAGGACAAGCGGTTTGAAGAACTCGGCAGGAATCGCTGGTGTCAGTGAGTGCAGGTCCATCTCGACCTGTTGCCATGTTAACATTGCAGAAGCGAACAGCATGCAGTGGGCATTTGGACTTAGGCGCTCCCAAAAGGCCATTGTTTACAGTGGCAGACAGAGCTGCTTGTCGTTTGTGAGCCAGTCAGCACAGAAGCTCGACAGCACCTGACTGGAGCATGTGTAGTGTGTCCAGCAACTCGTCACTTCGCCTCTTCTCAAATGATGGGAGGTGTCAAGTGCAGCGGTGGCCCAGTGAGGCATTTATCTGGCTCTGTATGGAGGCTGTGTTCAGGGCAGAGGTGGTTCTGTCGTGCCTTGGGGTGTTTCTCATATAATATTTCCCATATGACATCATACTCAGGAACACTCATTCAGATTTCCCATGATCATGGGCCAGGATGTTTCATGTCTTTGTGATATATAAGTTTGTTTGATATGAGTCTCTGTACGTTTTACTAAATGTGGCCTACTTTCCGTCCCATGTCAACATCTCACACCCAGTGTTCCGTGCCTCTAACTCCACTGCACGCCTCCAGTAGCCAACCTATGCTGACCCTGCACGTGCCTGTCTGTCTGTTGGCAGGCTTCTACAAGGAGCTGCCTCCGCCGCTCTCCACCGAGGCCTGCCGCCGGCTTCAGTACCGCAGGAAGAGCGACTCCGTCAGGCGGCGAGTCCGGGAGAAGTTCTACAAGATCTGGTGAGTACCGCTCCGCCAGCCAATCATTTAACCCCGAGGTGCCCTGCAGCTGCCTTCGTGTCTGATCTGCTTCGCCATATGACTCCCTAGTACTAGTAATGTGATGAAAGATGACACTCGAGCTTTCGGGTCGGATCCACTTGTCCCTTCATCAGGTGCCAGCCAGTCTAAGCACTAGGCTACAGGTGACTTCCTGACTGAATTGTTTCACCATAGCAGTGCAGTGCAAGGTGACACAGAAGTTTTTCGAACCTCTGTCTCATTCATGACTTGTTCAGTGTTGTCCCCATCTGCTTTTTAGGACGCCTACCAAGATTTAGCATGCCACTCAACCTTTCGGGACAACTCACCGCTTCATCAATTGCTCAGTGTTGTGTTGCACTCACTGGGCGTCTTGCAACACGCAGGGGAAAGTAGGGGAAACTGGCCACTCTAAAGGAAATTTAAACTCTACCAAACCATAGTAAACGATAGAATAGGGGCGCCCAAGATTTCGACTCGTGGGCTGTGCCCTGTCACAAGTTCCAGAGTGCTCAGTTTGCTGGATGTTTCCCCAACCGCCATGCCACGCTCTCTGAGTGGGAGCGGGGGTCAGAAAAACTGCATATGCACTGCAGTTAAATGGCGGTGCAATCGCACTGAATACGACTGTTTTATATTACACATTTCTCAGCAACATAAATCGCAAACAAACTAAATTTTCAGTGTTATTTAATTACACACATCACAAAAAAATTTGCATCACCTCGGTTCCGTGAGTTCCGGAACCTGTACAGGAAATAGGAATAGAGATCAACAGAAACATCGTTTCCGCCCTTTTTATTGCTCATGAAAACCACACATCGCATGTTGTACCACCATGCAGCGATACCTTCAGAGGTGGTGGCCCAGATTGCTGTACACACCGGTACCTCTAATACCCATTGATACATACCTGTATTCGTCGTGACATACTATCCACAAGTCCATCAAGGCACTTTCGGTCCAGATTACTCCATTCCTCAACGGCGATTCAGCGCAGATCCCTCAGAGTGGTTGGTGGGTCACATCGTCGTTAAACAGCTCTTTTCAATCTATCTCAGGCATGTTGGATAGGGTTCATATCTGGACAACATGCTGGGCACTCTAATGGAGCGATGTCGTTATCCTGAAGGAAGTCATTCACAAGATGTCGTCCATGAAAACGAATGCCTCGCCAATATGCTGCCGATATGGTTGCACTATCGGTCGGAGGATGGTATTCACGTATCGTACAGCCATTAAGGCCCCTTTCATGACCACCAGCGGCGTACGTCGGCCCCACATAATGCCACCCCAAAACAGCAGGGAACCTCCACCTTGCTGCACTCGCTGGACAGTGTGTGTAAGCCGTTCAGCCTGGCCGAGTTGCCTCCAAACACGTCTCCGCGGATTGCGTGGTTGAAGGCATATGCGTCACTCATCGGTGAAGAGAACGTAATGCCAATCCTGAGCGATCCATTCAGCATGTTGTTGCACCCTTCTGTACCGCGCTTAATGGTGTTGTGGTTGCAAAGATGGACCTCGTCGTGGACGTCGAGAGTGAAGTTGCGCACAGCTTGAGTCGTAACACGACGTCCTGTGGCTGCACGAAAAACATTATTCAACATGGTGGCGTTGCTTTCAGGGCTCCTCCGAGCCATAATCCGAAGGTAGCGGTCATCCTCTGCAGCAGTAGCCCTCGGGCGGCCTGAGCGAGGCATGTCATCGACAGTTCCTGTCTCTCTGTATCTCCCCCATGTCCGAACAACATCGCTTTGGTTCACTCCGAGACGCCTGGACACTACCCTTGTTGAGAGCCCTTCCTGGCACAAAGTAACAATGTGGACGCGATCTAACGGCGGTATTGACCGTCTAGGCACGGTTGAACTACACACAACACGAGCCGTGTACCTCCTTCCTGGTGGAATGACTGGAACTGATCGGCTGTCGGACCCCCTCCGTCTAACAGGCGCTGCTCATGCATGGTTGTTTACATCTTTGGGCGGGTTCAGTGACATGTGTGAACAGTCAAAGGGACTGTGTCCGTGATACAATATCCACAGTCAACGTCTATCTTCAGGAGTTCTGGGAACAGGGGTGATGCAAAACTATTTTTGTGTTCGTATTTTTGTGGCCATGGAGACTTTATATAATTTCTGTCGGCATGCTGACAACCATAGACAATTTCACAGATATTCGTACTCAAGTTGCCATGTAATCATAAGTTATTTAATTTCAAACACGGCAAAAGATATTTCACGTAGGTATGTTGATAGAAATACTGTAGCACATTTGCAACTTCATTATGGAGACGTGGAGAATCTACTTGAGGAAAGCAGTGTAGACGTCCTTGACAGTTTTAACGTAAAATTATTTGTCTTTGAAATGGTAATTCTCTTGCAGTTTAATCAGTTACAACTGCACATTGAAAGAAGCGTTTTCGTCTAAGATCGACATTGGCCATCAAAATATTTATAAAACTACCCTTGTAATTGTTTCTAGGCCACTTCGAATTTAAAAAAAAAAAAATGGTTCAAATGGCTCTGAGCACTATGGGACTTAACATCTGAAGTCATCAGTTCCCTAGAACTTAGAACTACTTAAACCTGACTAACCTAAGGACATCACACACATCCATGCCCGAGGCAGGATTTGAACCTGCGACCGTAGCGGTCGCGAGGTTCAAGACTGTGGCGCCTAGAACCGCTCGGCCACCCCGGCCGGCTGAATTTTCAAATCTCACGTTTTTTTCAACAGGATATCGAATAGGAAACTGGACTATGTTTGTCAAAATGTGTCGCTTGTATAACGCGATTTTGCTTTTAAATGCGTCCCTATCAGATCATAAAGAGGTTACCCCACAATGTTCTTACTGCGGACAGTGTGCAGTGAAACGCGTGGTCTGCAGCCCATTCCGGATGTTCTAATTTTCGACCATGCACCCCTTTTTCCTTCATAAACTGAACAACAGCGACTGTTAAGTCGTGAAATCGTTCGAAATATACCCGCTGACTTAACCAAAGTACTCTGTATTAATGTGTAAAGTCTCCGTACTCTTAGTTCAGTTTCATCGCTGACTGTTGCAACTTACACTGGAATAAAGTGTGCGACTTCAGAAATTTTACTACTTGTACTACCAATTTCTTTACCTCCTCCATGCCCGTAAATTTCGCACAAAGTCCTTCTGGATGCAGAGGACGATGAATCCCGTCTGGCAAAGGTTGTACGTTTTTGCTCTTTCGCTGTCAACTAAATCTTGAGATTCTTTCTACATGGTGTTGTAATATTGTTTCATAGCAAATTTGCACTATCGTTCGCTTATGCACATGTATAATAATACATACTGAGAAATCACGTCCCTCTATTCTGTCATTCGCGCTCTTTTTTAAGGCTTGTGACCGTAGGTCACTAGACTGCCTCTTTTTGCGCAAATAGCCACCGGACGTGTGACCTTCCTTCGTACCAGGAACGAATAGCGCTGACACTACGATTGTGCCGAACTGAAGAGAGTAGGTTAAATTTGGTGCAGTCAGCCGCGCAAATAAAATTTCCTCCACTGATGTTTCGGCCGCGTCTCGTTCGGCCATCCTCAGAGTGAGTCACAAAACTGACGACAAGGTGCCAAGGGTGGCCATATATGCTCCACCGCGGCGGTACTGCGTATGCGGGTCACAGATGCTGGTCGGCGGCAGATATATACGCCTACACATGCGCCGCCTGTGGCGATGGCGTACAGGCATTCGATTCGCTTATCGATGTATGATCAGCGGCGGTGAAACCATGACGACTTGTCTGCAGTTTAATTACCCCAGAAGCTGGATTCCATACTTTGTCCAAATTAAAACCATTATCTTTATTTATTACATTATTGACTAATCTAATCTTTATAGCTTCCTTGATGACAGATTCCCAGAAGGAAGAGGTACATGTTAAAATCTTCACATCACTGTAATTCATGGAATGTCCTGTATCGATGCAATGTTCGGCCACAGCTGACTTGTCTGGCTGTGATAAGCGGGTTCCCAGGTAGATGCCGTGTTTCTTGACTTCCGCAAGGCGTTCGATACAGTTCCCCACAGTCGTTTAATGAAAAAAGTAAGAGCATATGGACTATCAGACCAGTTGTGTGATTGGATTGAGGAGTTCCTAGATAACAGGACGCAGCATGTCATTCTCAATGGAGAGAAGTCTTCCGAAGTAAGAGTGATTTCAGGTGTGCCGCAGGGGAGTTGCTATTCACAATATACATAAATGACCTTGTGGATGGCATCGGAAGTTCACTGAGGCTTTTTGCAGATGATGCTGTGGTGTATCGAGAGGTTGTAACAATGGAAAATTGTACTGAAATGCAGGAGGATCTGCAGCGAATTGACGCATGGTGCAGGGAATGGCAATTGAATCTCAGTGTAGACAAGTGTAATGTGCTGCTAATACATAGAAAGAAAGATCCTTTATCATTTAGCTACAATATAGCAGGTCAACAAATGGAAGCAGTTAATTCCATAAATTATCTGGAAGTACGCATTACGAGTGATTTAAAATGGAATGATCATATAAAGTTGATCGTCGGTAAAGCAGATGCCAGACTGAGATTCATTGGAAGAATCCTAAGGAAATGCAATCCGAAAACAAAGGAAGTAGGTTACAGTACGCTTGTTCGCCCACTGCTTGAATACTGCTCAGCACTGTGGGATCCGTACCAGATAGGGTTGATAGAAGAGATAGAGAAGATCCAACGGAGAGCAGCGCGCTTCGTTACAGAATCATTTAGTAATCGCGAAAGCGTTACGGAGATGATAGATAAACTCCCGTGGAAGACTCTGCAGGAGAGACGCTCAGTAGCTCGGTACGGGCTTTTATTAAAGTTTCGAGAACATACCATCACCGAGGAGTCGAGCAGTATATTGCTCCCTCCCACGTATATCTCGCGAAGAGACCATGAGGATAAAATCACAGAGATTAGAGCCCACACAGAAGCATAGAGACAATCCTTCTTTCCACGAACAATACGAGACTGGAATAGAAGGGAGAACCAATAGAGGTACTCAAGGCACCCTCCGCCACACACCGTCAGGTGGCTTGCGGAGTATGGATGTAGATGTAGATGTAGATATCTTCGATACTCCACACATCTCTCATGAACGGTGCCCGTTGTTTGACCTATGTACGACTTCTGACAATTTCCGCAAGCAATCTGATACACACCCGCTTTACAAAGCTGTAAATCGTCCTTTGCAGAGCCGAGCAAAGCTGCAATCTTCGTGGGGGGCCGGAAGATCACCTTAACACTGTGTTTCTCAAGAATACGGCTCGTCTTCGAGGAAAGAGCAACCCGCATACGGCAAAAACGCACTAGGTCCGAAACAATTACTGTCTTCTTACCCATCACATACCTGCAGTCTACGTTTTGCATTGAAAGCTGTACTAAAGTGTTGCGGAGAAAATCCATTCGATTTCAAAATTCTCTTGAGGTATGTGAGCTCTTCTTGCAAATTGATTTATCGGATACAAAATGCGCCCTTTGCATTAAGGTCTTAAGGACACCTATGGTCTGTCAAGGGTGATGGTAGTTACTGGCATGTAGACACAGACTAGGTTTCCGATACACGGCATGTCCTGTTGTGCCATCAACTTTGCGGAGAACTGGTATCAGATTTACTATGTTGTTGTTGTGGTCTTCAGTCCTGAGACTGGTTTGATGCAGCTCTCCATGCCACTCTATCCTGTGCAAGCTTCTTCATCTCCCAGTATCTACTGCAACCTACATCCTTCTGAATCTGCTTAGTGTATTCATCTCTTGGTCTCCCTCTACGATTTTTACCCTCCACACTGCCCTCCAATGCTAAATTTGTGATCCCTTGATGCCTCAAAACATGTCCTACCAACCGATCCCTTCTTCTAGTCAAGTTGTGCCACAAACTTCTCTTCTCCCCAATCCTATTCAATACCTCCTCATTAGTTACGTGATCTACCCACCTTACCTTCAGCATTCTTCTGTAGCACCACATTTCGAAAGCTTCTATTCTCTTCTTGTCCAAACTAGTTATCGTCCATGTTTCACTTCCATACATGGCTACACTCCATACAAATACTTTCAGAAATGACTTCCTGACACTTAAATCTATACTCGATGTTAACAAATTCCTCTTCTTGAGAAACGCTTTCCTTGCCATTGCCAGTCTACATTTTGTATCCTCTCTACTTCGACCATCATCAGTTATTTTACTCCCTAAATAGCAAAACTCCTTTACTACTTTAAGTGTCTCATTTCCTAATCTAATTCCCTCAGCATCACCTGACTTAATTTGACTACATTCCATTATCCTCCTTTTGCTTTTGTTGATGTTCATCTTATATCCTCCCTTCAAGACACTGTCCATTCCGTTCAACTGCTCTTCCAAGTCCTTTGCTGTCTCTGACAGAATTACAATGTCATCGGCGAACCTCAAAGTTTTTACTTCTTCTCCATGAATTTTAATACCTACTCCGAATTTTTCTTTTGTTTTCTTTACTGCTTGCTCAATATACAGATTTACTATGGAGATAGAAAAAGACGGCTGCGTCCCCTTTTTGGATGTTGTCGTTCACCCTAAAGTTCATGGACTTTTTCCCCGTCTACCCCCCCCCCCCTCCCCGTTTTTATTTCATTGTACGTTTCCTTATTTTGGTAACTTTCTATGTCCGGTCGCCATGCCCTTTCGTTCGCGTTTTTAGGTCCATTTTTATGTTTTTAACGCGGTACAGCGGAGGTGAGAATGACCACAGATGATTGAGTTTATTGTAAGTAACGTCCAGTTTTCTCTTTTAATTTGCCTTAATTTAGACAGTGTAGCCGCATAGTTCCTTATCTGATATTTCAGAGTTGATGATTCGCCTCCGATCCACGTGTAACAGAATGATTTTATTATTACAGTTCACACCAGATGATGGAACTTTACGTGTTTCGAAACCGGACACGTAGACAATAGAAGTTTGTGGCTTAAGCAACTGTCGTGAAGTTTCTTCATTTTTCAAAATGCACAAGAAGACGATGTTTGAAAATAAAAAAAAAGTTTCTCTGACGAGGGCAAAGCACGACGTTGGTATCACGGATTTACTTCAAAGTTTGTACACTTCTAGTAGGCCATTAAAACAACGTAAGGTGCAAGGAGTAAGGTGCACTTCTTAGGCAATGCCGAGAAAATTGGAAGAGAAGTTTTCGCAGCTGTTATGTAACGGATGTGCATATGGAAGCAGTCGTTGTCCAAAAATCGTTCAAACG
Organism: Schistocerca cancellata; assembly: GCF_023864275.1. Lineage (NCBI taxonomy): Eukaryota > Metazoa > Arthropoda > Insecta > Orthoptera > Acrididae > Schistocerca > Schistocerca cancellata. The sequence goes on from NC_064636.1 coordinate 52,709,349, forward strand.
GCTCTAACAAGGGAACCTCTTCATCGCACCCCCCCTCGGATTTAGTTATAAGTTGGCACAGTCGATAGGCCTTGAAAAACTGAACACAGATCAATCGAGAAAACAGGAAGAAGTTATGTGGAACTATGAAAAAATAAGCAAAATATACAATTTGAGTAGTCCATACGTAAGATAGGCCATACGTAAGATAGGCAACATCAAGAATAGTGTGAGCTCAGGAGCGCCGTGGTCCCGTGGTTAGCGTGAGCAGCTGCGGAACGAGAGGTCCTTGGTTCAAGTTCTCCCTCGAGTGAAAAGTATAATATTTTATTTTCAGACAAATATCAAAGTTCAGGCACTCACACATAATCAAATTCGCTCTCCAATATTCCAGGACATGTTCAGATTTCCTTGGACATATGCAGGATTTGATGGTCTACACACGGAAAAAGTTGAAAACGTTAAAAACATATGTTCTGACAGAGCACAGGGAAAACTGTGCGACTGTGAAACTGTTGCACTCATTTGTTGCACTTTATGTGACAAACTCTTATGTTTTCATCACCCTTTTGGGAGTGATTATCACATCCACAAGAAAACCTAAATCGGGCAGGGTAGAAGAATCTTTTTACCCATTCGCCAAGTGTACAAGTTAGGTGGGTCGACAACATATTCCGTCACCAGTATCGTATAGAATATATCAGACGTGTTTTCCTGTGGAGGAATCGGTTGACCTATGACCTTGCGATCAGATGTTTTCGTTTCCCATTGGCGAGGCACGTCCTTTCGTCTACTAATCGCACGGTTTTGCGGTGCGGTCGCAAAACACAGACACTGAACTTATTATGGTGAACAGGGACGTGAATGAACGAATGGACAGATAATAACCTTGCGAAAAGAAAGAAAGTAAACTTTTCACTCGAGGGAAGACTTGAAACGAGGACTTCTCGTTCCGCAGCTGTTCAAGCTAACCACGGGACCACGGCGCTCCTGTGTTCACACTAGCCATGATGTTGCCTATCTTACGCATGGACTACTCAGTTTGTATACTTTGCTTATTTTTTCATAGTTCCACACAACTTCTTCCTGTTTTCTCGATTGATCTGTGTTCACTTTTTCAAGGCCTATCCACTTATAACTAAATCTGAGGGGGGTGCGATGGGGAGGTTCCTTTGTAAGCACTATGGGACGTAACATCTGAGGTCGTCAGCCTCCTAGAACTTAGAACTACTTAAACCTAACTAACCTAAGGACATCACACACATCCATGCCCGAGGCAAGATTCGAACCTGCGACCGTAGCCGGAGCAGCAGCGCGGTTCCGGACTGAAGCGCCTAGAACCGCTCGCCCAGAGCGGCCGGCGCAGTCATTGTGGTCGAGTGGTAGAGATCGTGGTGGTCAGGTGGTTAACGTTCGTGCTTCCTGAGATAAACGTGTATGATTCGATGGTTCGGTTTTCGCTCAAATTTTACAGCCACCACCCTAGCTAAGTTCATGCCGGCACAGTAGCTCAGCGTGTTTGGTCACAGGGCTAGCTGCCCTCTGTAATATACAGGGTGCTAGAAAAAGGTACGGCCAAACTTTCAGGAAACATTCCTCACACACAAAGAAAGAAAATATGTTATGTGGACATGTGTCCGGAAACACTTACTTTCCATGTTAGAGTTCATTTTATTACTTCTCTTCAAATCACATTAATCATGGAATGGAAACACACGGCAACAGAACGTACCAGCGTGACTTCAAACACTTTGTTACAGGAAATGTTCAAAATGTCCTCCGTTAGCGAGGATACATGCATCTACCCTCCGTCACATGGAATCCCTGATGCGCTAATGCAGCCCTGGAGAATGGCGTATTGTATCACAGCCGTCCACAATACGAGCACGAAGAGTCTCTACATTTGGTACCGGGGTTGCGTAGACGAGAGCTTTCAAATGCCCCCATAAATGAAAGTCAAGAGGGTTGAGGTCAGGAGAGCGTGGAGGCCACGGAATTGGTCCGCCTCTACCAATCCATCGGTCATCGAATCTCTTGTTGAGAAGCGTACGAACACTTCGACTGAAATGTGCATGAACCACATGTTGTGTAGTACTTGTAAAAGCACACGTTCTAGCAGCACAGGTAGAGTACCCCGTATGAAATCTTGATAACGTGCTCCATTGAGCGTAGGTGGAAGAACATGGGGCCCAATCGAGACATCACCAACAATGCCTGCCTAAACGTTCACAGAAAATCTGTGTTGATGACGTGATTGGATAATTGTTGCGGATTCTCGTCAGCCCACACATGTTGATTGTGAAAATTTACAAAAATTTGTAAACATTGCACTGACTGTAAAACCACGTTCGTGATGAACACTACCCTGCTGATGCTACGTACTGATGTGCTTGATGCTAGTACTGTAGAGCAATGAGTCGCATGTCAACACAAGCACCGAAGTCTTACCTTCCTTCAGTTGGGCCAACTGGCGGTGAATCGAGGAAGTAGAGTACATACTGACGAAACTAAAGTGAGCTCTAACATGGAAATTAAGCCTTTCCGGACACATGTCCACATAAGATCTTTTCTTTAATTGTGTGTGAGGAATGTTTCCTGAAAATTTGGCCGTACCTTTTTGTAACACCCTGTATATATGTATATAAAAAAACTGAGTGAATTGATCAATGGTGAACTTGAAAGGATGCCATGGGACGCCCCGAACAAACGCAACGAACAATAAGCAACAAAATGAGATCAACAAAAAAAATAGAAAAAAGTGGTTATCGATCAGGCGTTGCAAGAAGGTATTGGGACAGGCGACTGTTTGAATACCGCTAAAACTGAATTTTGAATCTACCTTTTGTCGTCACTGGTTACGTAATTTAATTTTTATGGCACTTGAGAGATAATGTTATAAAAAAAACACTTATATTTGCATGAAGTATTTGCATCAAGTTCATCACAGCTCACATAATTTAATTTATACCACATTCCAGCGATAATGTAATAAACAAACACGTGTATTCACATGAAGTATTTGCATCAAGTTTCAGTTTTTGTTTTCCATATCGGCATGACAAACACCATCCTGGGACGTGTAATGTCGAGAGCACATCCGACGAGTAATTGCGCATTACTCTTGTGGTCTGCCACATCGTGACTTACTGTATTACTGATAGTGAATAATATCATTCACATCATCATCAATCGTGGTTTGACTTGGGCTTTCCAAGCCTGTCCCTCATCTTAGAAGACGGCCGAAGTGGCCGTGCGGTTCTAGGCGCTGCAGTCTGGAACCGCGAGACCGCTACGGTCGCAGGTTCGAATCCTGCCTCGGGCGTGGATGTGTGTGATGTCCTTAGGTTAGTTAGGTTTAAGTAGTTCTAAGTTCTAGGGGACTAATGACCTGAGAAGTTGAGTCCCATAGTGCTCAGAGCCATTTGAACCTCATCTTAGAAAATTTAATTACGGATAGTAAAATAGTCAAGTAACATGAAATTCACTTCAGCTTCATGAAAATGACCGTCGTCTTTTTTTGTTATATTACCTCTCCGATGTCATATAAATTAAATTATGTAACCAGTGATGGAAAAAAAAGAGATTAAAAAGTAAGTGTTTGCGTGATTCTTACCATCGCCTCGACAAAGACCTTTTTTGCAGTGCCCCAACGCTTACCGCTTGCTGGTTGCAGTAAACACCTTTGCACAGATACATCAGTTACATAATAGACGCATAAAATTTCTCTTGGATTTTCCCAGAGTTACGACAGTAGTGCACCTTATTACTTGCGTATGTTAAAAAAAATGTCGAAATTCCTCCAGCTGTATTAAGGCGTTGGTTTTATTGGCAGCTAGTTTCGATGTTGTTACAACACCATCTTCAGGCCCATACTTGCTGACGGCAACCGTATGTTTCTAACACTAGTAGTCAGTGGTGAGATAGGCGTGTTCCAGATAGTATGCCTTCCGCATGGAACACGCCTATCTCACCACTGACTACTAGTGTTAGAAACATACGGTTGCCGTCAGCAAGTATGGGCCTGAAGATGGTGTTGTAACAACATCGAAACTAGTTGCCAATAAAACCAACACCTTAACACAGGTGGAGGAATTTCGACATTTTTTAACATACCGGGTGATCAAAAAGTCAGTATAAATTTGAAAACTGAATAAATCACGGAATAATGTAGAGAGGTACAAATTGACACACATGCTTGGAACGACATGGGGTTTTATTAGAACCAAAAGATACAAACGTTCAAAAAATGTCCGACAGATGGCGCTTCATCTGATCAGAATAGCAATAATTAGCATAACAAAGTAAGACAAAGTAAAGATGATGTTCTTTACAGGAAATGCTCAATATGTGCACCATCATTCCTCAACAATAGCTGTAGTCGAGGAATAATGTTGTGAACAGCACTGTAAAGCATGTCCGGAGTTACGGTGAGGCATTGGCGTCGGATGTTGTCTTTCAGCATCCCTAGAGATGTCGGTCGGTCACGATACACTTGCGACTTCAGGTAACCCCAAAGCCAATAATCGCACGGACTGAGGTCTGGGGACCTGGGAGGCCAAGCATGACGAAAGTGGCGGCTGAGCACACGATCGTCACCAAACGACGCGCGCAAGAGATCTTTCACGCGTCTAGCAATATGGGGTGTTTTTCTTTTTGGTTCTAATAAAACCCCATGTCATTCCAAGCATGTGTGTCAATTTTTACCTCTCTATCTACATTATTCCGTGGTTTATTAAGTTTTCAAATTTATACTGACTTTTTGATCACCCAGTATGTTGTACTAGGTGACGTCCCAAGTCGTCCATTACAATTACGGATATACGAACATTATTACTTGCAGTTTTAATGGCCTCCTAAAGGTTTGCAAAGTTTGACGTAAATCCGTAATCCCAATGTCATTGCCGCCCCTTGACTGCTAAGTCGTTTGTTTGTATGTCGTTCTGAGAACTTTTCAAATTACCCTCGTAGAAACAGTGTTACTTTGAAATATGAACTTTCGGCTTCTTAGGCGATAGTCAGACACCTTAATACTAAACAGGAAGTCCATGCAACTAATGTTAATGACTGTGTGGGTAAGGGGGACGGTGGTTATAGGCAGTGCTTTTTTTCTAAAAAAAAAGTTTGATGGTACTCCGACATTGGATATAATGCAGCGAAAATTGCTTATAACTGAAGCATGGGATACCACCCGTCTACTTTTAGCCATGACGTCATCAGCATGTCGAAATAAAAAAAAAAGGTATCTGAGTCTTCAGTTGACTTTAACAGCTCAAATGAAGCAGGCGATACTGAGAAACACCTAAACATGCAAAAGAATGTGGTATCGAACACTTCAGTTTACATCACCTCAAATGAAGCATGCGATTCCCATGAACCCGTGAACAATAAAGGTTTACAGTTCCACCTTCGTCATCCACTGATGTTTAAATTCCTGGCTTTTCCCTCGCACACGAATTATTGACAGTTTTTGGTTTTTTAGATGCAGGAGAACAAGTAAAATAGTTTGTTAGTTTTCTTGTCATCTCTCACCTCCAACTTAGCTTACAAGTTGCAACAAAAGACAGGACACACTGTAAAACTTTGCACAACTGACAAGAACGGAACGGCAAACGCAAACGAATAAAGAACAACAAAACAAAGATGGCAATGAATCGCGAAGGATCATGGTAGCAGGACCGTAGAGATACCTATCGGTAGCTCGGCTTTTGAGCGTACGTATATCCGTTTAGCACTACCATCGCCCACTATTACCGGGCGAGGGCACTACATGCTTGTCGAACTGGCTGCCAGCGATTCAGTTGTCGAGAACGGTTGTCGCAGCTTCGAAATGCTTGAAACAGTCAATGACATCGCTTTTCCCACCAAAAAGATCTCTGGTATCGTTCTTATTGCAATTACCAACACGAAAAATGAAATGAAAAATTTACTTCCCCGAAATAAATCTTTGGCACTCTTCCAAGTTCTCAACTTTGTAAAAAAAAACTTACTTTGTCGACAAAAAAGTATAGGGGAACGCATCCCCCAGCGTTCCCCCAGAAAAAGAGCACTGGTTATAGGTAGTATGTGAATGCACCGATTGGTACGGATGGGATCCTCTGGGCGTAAGGAGTGTTGGACCCCAGATCACGTAAGAAATCACGTAAGAAACAGATTGCCCGATCGCTTGGTCTAGCAGGCAATCCTTGTCAGGGAACGGCCACCAGGCGGCAATAGCGTCGCACCCTTACTTGTGAAATCAACCACTAGATGGCACTCCGTTCTGTGAAATATGTGGCAACATCGGCCGAACGCTTGCAGCTTTTCCACAATTTGGCGTCTGTGAAGTACAGCTGTTTCTGACGTACCAGTGGTAGTGGACCGAGTCGTCATGTCGAGGGCCTGCGAGTATATCAACTGTGGAAGGAGTAGACGAACAAATCCTGAATTAAAAATGTTGAGATTTCCCGTCAAAGATAAAGAAAGGTTACGCGAGTGGATTTTAAATTCAGGTAAATCAATAAATTAGTTACGAGTAAGAATTAATGAAGAGCCCTAAGCATTCGATCCTATCTACATTTTGTCGGTCTTATACAGGGTGATTCAAAAAGAATACCACAACTTTAAAAATGTGTATTTAATGAAAGAAACATAATATAACCTTCTGTTATACATCATTACAAAGAGTATTTAAAAAGGTTTTTTTCACTCAAAAACAAGTTCAGAGATGTTCAATATGGCCCCCTCCAGACACTCGAGCAATATCAACCCGATACTCCAACTCGTTCCACACTCTCTGTAGCATATCAGGCGTAACAGTTTGGATAGCTGCTGTTATTTCTCGTTTCAAATCATCAGTGGTGGCTGGGAGAGGTGGCCGAAACACCATATCCTTAACATACCCCCATAAGAAAAAATCGCAGGGAGTAAGATCAGGGCTTCTTGGAGGCCAGTGATGAAGTGCTCTGTCACGGGCTGCCTGGCGGCCGATCCATCGCCTCGGGTAGTTGACGTTCGGGTAGTTACGGACAGATAAGTGCCAATGTGGTGGCGCTCCATCCTGCTGAAATATGAATTGTTGTGCTTCTTGTTCGAGCTGAGGGAACAGCCAATTCTCTAACATCTCCAGATACTGTAGTCCAGTTACAGTAGCACCTCCGAAGAAAGAGGGACCAAAAACTTTATTGGCTGAAATGGCGAACAAATGTGCAACTAAATGAAACTTTATAGCTCCCTTAATTCGCCGACAGATAGTGATTAGCTCTGCCTTTTGTCGTTGCAGAGTTTTAAATTCCTAAAGTTGTGGTATTCTTTTTGAATCACCCTGTATTCTGATATAACGTGGCAGCCCTTCCTGTACAAGAATCATATCATATAATTTTTAATTGAAATCTTTGCTGCAATCTGGACTTTTTTAAATGTTCAAACACAAGTGTAGTAGAACAGTCTCAAAACTGAAAGTTATAAAAAATATGTAATTCATTCATATTGTATCTAAGTACCAAATAAAGGTTCTCCGTTAGGCTGCACAAATAAGTTTCGTTGCCTTTCCTTGATCACTCTACCACGTTTAACTAGAAAGAAGTAATGTGTGAAATCTGAGCAAAACAGTACTGCTTGTGACAATAGTAGATGTGCTGACCGCAAAGTTAAGATGTTTACCATCACAGAATTTTTTTTACTCACGATTAAAGTTTCACAATATTTTATTTTTTTTTCGAAGATATCGTTGTTAAGTGCGTACACGAAATTATATTCGTTTACAACTAATAGTAAGCAAATGCAAAATGTGGTTATACTTAAGAATGCTTACAGAAATACTTAGAAAAGAAGCAAAATTTGTTTCTTAAACTTATTTACAGTCTCAATGTGAAAAATATCTTGTAGTAATAACTCACCTAATCCCTATACATACTTTATGCAAAATAAATAATTATGTCGGTAATGTCAGGACGCGAAACCCACTGCTCAGTGCAATATTTGTCAGTAAGTTAACGGATTATATTTCAAAGACGTTGAGGTTTTGAAAACTTTCTAGTGTTAACCGGCACGTGGAGATCTTTTTTACCACCATAATCCGTATCAGAAGAGCTGTATAACAAAGAGGAAACAGACGGCATGAAAGGCGAGTGTAAAACATATGCGACTGCAATACAGTCTGGATTTAAACAGTAACTCACGAGAAATATTTGTGTGTTACTTTTCATTTATTTAATTTCGCATATGATTGTGAGAAGTATCCCTATAGTAGAAATAAACTTGGTTTGCAGAATTACAGGAGCTAATCTACATTCTTCGATTGAAAACTCGGGAAAAACCATAGTCAATCATAGTCTACAGTCAGCTGTGTGACGAATGCATTTCGCCCGCAGCGCTCTAGCTGAACACAAATCAGCGTCATTCACGTCACCGAAGATACAGCGTTGCCAATTCCGCGACATGGACAGGTCAGTTATTTTAGCATTGTAGCGTCGCCTGCGACATCTGTTGACCGTTGGGAAAGCTATTGTTACGGTTGCCTGTCCCGCCGTAAGGACGGTCAATCTGTTTCTTACGTGATCTCGGGTTGGACTGTGGAGACGGGCGGACGGGTTTCATTCACATTCGGTCTGCAACTCTGCGGGGGAGGAGGAGGAGGAGGCGCGCAGACCGGCCGGGCTGTCGATAATCACACGGCCGTCGACTTCGTGGAAAAGTACCAGACCCTGCTAAAGGGGTTAGACTGGAGTGCTGTGATGCGGCGCAGTGAGTGAGTGAGGGGCGGCAGAGGAAGTAGTGGGAGGGGGCAGAGGGGGTGGTGGACGTTGCGGGGGAGGGGCGGAACTCTGCCTCCAGTGAATTCTGGCAGCTGGGACAGCGACGCACCGACGTCGCTATGCAAAGGCAGGCTTCAAAGTTTTCACATAAACTATAATTCCCCTGGTTCTTGGAGGAACATAGACATATTAATAACTTGGATACTCAGTTTTAATGTTTTACAATAATATTTGTTGAATAGTTCGTTATGAACTGGCTTTCGGCTTCTTAGACCATCGTCAGAGCCGGCCGAAGTGGCCGTGCGGTTCTAGGCGCTGCAGTCTGGAACCGCGAGACCGCTACGGTCGCAGGTTCGAATCCTGCCTCGGGCATGGGTGTGTGTAATGTCCTGAGGTTAGTAAGGTTTAACTAGTTCTAAGTTCTAGGGAACTAATGGCCTCAGAAGTTGAGTCCCATAGTGCTCAGAACCATTTGAACCATCGTCAGATAATACTAAACAGAAAGTCCACACAACTTAAGCGAGAATTCATAGCTGTACAAGGTTTGTTGTAAAAGATATGTGACATTTCATTACTATATCGATACAAAACACAAGAATAATATAATACCTAAAGAGGCCCTACACAAACGTGTTGTTGTTGTTGTGGTCTTCAGTCCTGAGACTGGTTTGATGCAGCTCTCCATATTACTCTATCCTGTGCAAGTTTCTTCATCTCCCAGTACCTACTGCAGCCTACATCCTTCTGAATCTGCTTAGTGTATTCATCTCTTGGTCTCCCTCTACGATTTTTACCCTCCACGCTGCCCTCCAATACTAAATTGGTGATCCTCGATGTCTCAGAACGTGTCATACTAACCGATCCCTTCTTCTCGTTGTGCCACAAACTCCTCTTCTCCCCAGTTCTGTTCAATACCTCCTCATTAGTTATGTGATCTACCCATCTAATCTTCAGCATTCTCCTGTAGCACCACATCTCGAAAGCTTCTATTCTCTTCTTGTCCAAACTATTTATCGTCCATGTTTCACTTCCATACATGGCTACACTCCATACAAATACTTTCAGAAACGACTTCCTGACACTTAAATCTATACTCAATGTTAAGAAATTTCTCTTCTTCATAAACGCTTTCCTTGCCATTTCCAGTCTACATTGTATATCCTCTCTACTTCGACCATCATCAGTTATTTTGCTCCACAAATAGCAAAACTCCTTTACTACTTTAAGTCTCTCATTTCCTAATCTAATTCCCTCAGCATCACCCGACTTAATTCGACTACATTCCATTATCCTCGTTTTGCTGTTGTTGATGTTCATCTCATACGCTCCTTTCAAGACACTGTCCATTCCGTTCAACTGCTCTTCCAAGTCCTTTGCTGTCTCTGACAGTATTACAATGTCATCGGCGAACCTCAAAGTTTTTATTTCTTCTCCATGGATTTTAATACCTACTCCGAATTTTTTTTTTTTTTGTTTCCTTTATTGCTTGCTCAGTATACAGATTGAATAACATCGGGGATAGGTTACAACCATGTCTCACTCCCTTCCCAACCACTGCTTCGCTTTGATACCCCTCGACTCTTATAACTGCCATCTGCTTTTTGTACAAATTGTAAATAGCCTTTCGCTCCCTGTATTTTACCCTGCCACCTTCAGAATTTGAAAGAGAGTATTCCAATCAACATTGTCAAAAGCATTCTATAAGTCTAGAAATGATAGAAACGTAGGTTTGCCTTTCGTTAATCTTTCTTCTAAGGTAAGTCGTAGGGTCAGTATTGCCTCACGTGTTCCAACATTTCTACGGAATGCAAACTGATCTTCCCCGAGGTCGGCTTCTATCAGTTTTTCCATTCGTCTGGAAAGAATTCGCGTTAGTATTTGGCTGCTGTGACTTGTTAAACTGACAGTTCGGTAATTTTCACATCTGTCAACACCTGATTTCTTTGGGATTGGAATTATTATATTCTTCTTGAAGTCTGAGGGTATTTCGCCTGTCTTATACATCTTGCTCACCAGATGGTAGAGTTTTGTCAGGACTGGCTCTCCCAAGGCTGTCAGTAATTCTAGTGGAATGTTGTCTACTCCAGGGGCCTTGTTTCGACTGAGGTCTTTCAGTGCTCTGTCAAACTCTTCAAGCAGTATCATATCTCCCATTTCATCTTCATCTACATCCTCTTCCATTTCCATAATACTGTCCTCAAGTACATCGTCCTCTATGTACTCTATACAGACCCTCTATATACTATATACAGACCCTCTATATACTCCCTCTATATACTCCTTCCACCTTTCTCCCAGCAAATGAAAAATGGCACAGCTGGTATATGCGCAATCTGGTGAACGTGATGAATAGACAGAAAAAAAAGATGGGGTCGGAGAAAGAAGTCTATGGAATGTGTGTGTGTAACGATTACAACAATAATAAACACCAATCAAAAAATACTGATCTCGTCCTTAATGACCAAACACAGTTCCATTACTCACCCTTACTACAGTAGCAGCAATCAGTTAATATTTACGATGTTACTTACAATCCGTCTTGATTGCAAAATGTTTATCAATATGACCGGTTTCGGTTCCTGTAGAACCATCTTCAGATCTGATATTTCGGTTAAAGGAGTGAAACGTCCAAATACAGCAACTTTCACATATGACGCAGCATATGAAAGTTGCTGTATTTGGACGGGTTACTCCTGTAACCGAAATATCAGATCTGAAGATGGTTCTACAGGAACCGAAACCGGTCATAAGAATAAACATTTTGCAATCAAGACGAATTATAAGTAACATCGTAAAACCACTGATTGCGGCCATCCTATCAGACATTATGTCTGTTTTTGACAATTAATATTTCTCTCACCGTTAGATAATGTAATCGTTCCATACTCACATTCCATAGACTTCTTTCTTCTCCCCCCCCCCCCCCAACCCCACGTTTTTTTCTGTCTGTTCATCACATTCATCAGTTTGTCCATATGACATACACTGAAGAGTCAAGGAAACTGGTACAGCTGCCGAATATCGTGTAGGGCCCCTCAAGCACACAGAAGTGCCGCAACATGACGTCGTATGGACTCGGCTGATGTCTGAAGTAGTGGTGGAGGGAACTGACACCATGAATCCTGCAGGGCTGTCCATAAATCCGTATCAGTACGAGGGGTTGGAGATCTCTTCTGAACAGCACGTTGCGAGCCATCCCAAATATGCTCAATAATGTTCACGTCTGGGCAGTTTGGTAGCCAACGACAATGTTTAAACTCAGAAGAGTGTTCCTGGAGCCACTGTGTAGCAATTCCGGATGTGTGGGGTGTCGCATTGCCCTGCTGGAATTGCTAAAGTCCGTCGGAATGCACAATGGACAAGAATGGACGAGGATGTTTACATTGAATGGTTCGCATGCTGACACTTGTTGGTGGCCCAGAATTGAAATCTGCAGCAATTTGCGGAAGGGTTACCACTTGTGTCACGTTGAATGATTCCCTTCAGTCGTCGTTGGTCCCGTTCTTGCAGGATCTTTCTTCCGGCCATAGCAATGTCACAGATTTGACGTTTTATCGGTTTCCTGATATTCAAGATACACTTCTGAAATGGTCATAAGGGAAAATTCTCACTTCATCGCTATCTCAGAGATGCTGTGTCCCATCGCTCGTGTGCCAAGTATAACACCACGCTGAAACTCCATGCCTATGCCAGTTTCTTTGGCTCTTCACTGTAGTAGTACCGAGCGAGGTGGCGCAGTGGTTAGACATTGGACTCGCATTCGGGAGGACGACGGTTCAATCCCGCGTCCGGCCATCCTGATTTAGGTTTTCCGTGATTTCCCTAAATCACTCCAGGCAAATGACGGGATGGTTCCTCTGAAAGGGCACGGAGATACCTAGTTTATTATTTAAATTTCACAGATTCATAAAAAGAGCTACAAATAAATGTTAACATTTCACCTTACAAATTTATATTTCAACCCTAAAAATATAAACAACTGTTTTAACCAATAACATTCACTTGTATCAATCGTATAACCCGACTTCCTTCCCCATCCTTCCCTAATCCGATGAGACCGATGTTCACGCTGTCTGGTCTCCTTCCCCAAAACCAACCAACCACCCAATCTTCACTGTAGTAGCCTGTGACATATCTCAGTTCTACAACATTTTTGGCTGAGACATTCATATGTTTTTAATATTTAAATATACCATAATATAAGATTTATTTGTTCAGTCTCTCTTTAGATATTACGTTATTCTTGTGTCTTGTATCGACACAGTCATAAAATATGACATATCTTTGATAAAGAATTCCCACTTGTGTGGACTATCTGTTTAGTATTCAGTTATCTGACGATGGCCTAAGAAGCCAAAAGCATTACAGTTTAACCCCGCTGAGCAGAGAGGCGTAGATATTCTGTAAACATTCAAAGATAATGAAGTGTTTTTCATCCAGGAGTCGCATTTGTACGAGGGCAGTTCAATAAGTAATGCAACACTTTTTTTTCTGAAACAGGGGTTGTTTTATTCAGCATTGAAATACACCAGGTTATTCCCCAATCTTTTAGCTACACAACACTATTTTTCAACGTAATCTCCATTCAATGCTACGGCCTTACGCCACCTTGAAATGAGGGCCTGTATGCCTGCACGGTACCATTCCACTGGTCGATGTCGGAGCCAACGTCGTACTGCATCAATAACTTCATCATCCGCGTAGTGCCTCCCACGGATTGCGTCCTTCATTGGGCCAAACATATGGAAATCCGACGGTGCGAGATCGGGGCTGTGGGGTGCATGAGGAAGAACAGTCCACTGAAGTTTTGTGAGCTCCTCTCGGGTGCGAAGACTTGTGTGAGGTCTTGCGTTGACATGAAGAAGGAGAAGGTCGTTCAGGTTTTTGTGCCTACGAACACGCTGAAGTCGTTTCTTCAATTTCTGAAGAGTAGCACAATACACTTCAGAGTTGATCGTTTGACCGTGGGGAAGGAAATCGAACAGAATAACCCCTTCAGCGTCCCAGAAGACTGTAACCGTGACTTTACCGGCTGAGGGTATGGCTTTAAACTTTTTCTCGGTAGGGGAGTGGGTGTGGCGCCACTCCATTGATTGCCGTTTTGTTTCAGGTTCGAAGTGATGAACCCATGTTTCATCGCCTGTAACAATCTTTGACAAGAAATTGTCACCCTGAGCCACATGACGAGCAAGCAATTCCGCACAGATGGTTATCCTTTGCTCTTTATGGTGTTCGGTTAGACAACGAGGGACCCAGCGGGAACAAACCTTTGAATATCCCAACTGGTGAACAATTGTGACAGCACTACCAACAGAGATGTCAAGTTGAGCACTGAGTTGTTTGATGGTGATCCGTCGATCATCTCGAACGAGTGTGTTCGCACGCTCCGCCACTGCAGGAGTCACAGCTGTGCACGGCCGGCACACACGCGGGAGATCAGACAGTCTTGCTTGACCTTGCGGCGATGATGACACACGCTTTGCCCAACGACTCACCGTGCTTTTGTCCACTGCCAGATCACCGTAGACATTCTGCAAGCGCCTATGAATATCTGAGATGCCCTGGTTTTCCGCCAAAAGAAACTCGATCACTGCCCATTGTTTACAACGCACATCCGTTACAGACGCCATTTTAACAGCTCTGTACAGCGCTGCCACCTGTCGGAAGTCAATGAAACTATACGAGACGAAGCGGGAATGTTTGAAGATATTCCACAAGAAATTTCCGGTTTTTTCAACGAAAATTGGCCGAGAAAAAAAATGTGTTGCATTACTTATTGAACTGCCCTCGTATGTTGCTTCCTTGTGAGAAGATCGTAATTGGCCTCTTGTGTGGAGGAGAAATGTGTGACAACATCTGCGCAAATTGTACAGTGTGCAGCCTACTGAGATAGCATTTGATCGTTTTGCCATATTGCCACTGTGGGGTCCTGTGACTGTAATGCGAATAAGGTATCAATTTTTTCAAGTTGCCCATTCTCAACGCCCTTCAGGCTCTCGTCTACCCCACAGGACTAGCACCTGAGAGCGCAGAAATATTGCTCGTTTGCCTGCGATAGATCGGATAGCAACATCATGTGGGGCGGCGGGGAGGAATTATTTTGTTTTATAAATGTAATGTAGAATAGATGCATTTCCCTGCCCTTTAACCATATGTGGGGCGGCAGGTGGAATTAATTGTTATATAAATGTTCCTATTATTTATGCTCTCTTTTGCCGTTCTCAACACTGGCTCTCTAAGTACAATTTTGGCAACCAGAAAGTGATTAGAAAAACGTGAAGCCTGTAATTAGAATTCCTAGTGCCCACTTCACCTGAGAAATACACTTATAGCTACAGCTTATAGCTCTGAGGAATTAGGAGATTGTCTGGGATTCATAATCAAAAACGATCGTAAAAAAAAAGTTCTCTGTATTCTGAAAGTCACAGATGAAAAAAAAAAGAATCCACTCAACCTGACTAACAGAGCAGTTCAGAGTCTAATGCGCTGATGCAACTATAACTGTCCAAATTAAATGTTTAAATGAATGCTCGCCATAATTTGATGATAATGTTCATCAAACGCCACGCTAAATAATGGTAGCATGTCTGTCCCACGACGGCACGTGAAAATACGACATACGCAAACTGAAGATAGATCATTAAAGTCATCCCAGAATTAACACTTCACTCGAAAACGATTCCATGGTTACGCGTATCCCGAGTAACTTAATACGGCACCCGAGGCTGTTTATAGCAATGAGACGCGACGCGACTCCCGGCACAGGTGGTGCGCTAATCAGCGTCTGGAGAGAACTGGGGCCTTGCTTCCTCGCGCAGCGTTCTTATATATAAAGCCGCGGTGCGGACGGCTAAGGGAACGCCTGATCAAATCGGCTCTCCCAACTGGCCGCTGGGCTAGTAATGCACCACTTTAAGTCATTGAATAAATCATAGCTCCTCTTGCTGATGGCAGATGAAGCTCTCAATTTAAATGCTCAATCAGCACACACGTAAGTAATCATAAAAAAAGTCTGCCGTGGCTAAGTAAAATATTTTAGGCGAGAGAATTAATTTAATTACACTACACGCAGTAGACGAGCTCTGAACTTGCCCTTTGGAGATACGCTGTCGCTATAGTTTTATAGTTGTTCAATTGAAATTTTTCACATCTTTATGATTATAGCGGATCTCCATTCTACTTAAATTTAAACATCCTAGCCTTATTTATTAGCCTACTTAATCTATCTTGCTTCCTTAATTTTTAAGACAAAAACCAGAAAATATTGAATTTCAACTAAAACCTTAATTTGTGAGATTCAAAGTACTGTTTCTATTAAATTATAATGAAAAAGGACTCTAAAAATAAATTTTTAAGTTTCTAGCTCTTTTCTGTTGCGCCAATGATTTTTACAGAAAAACATCCAAATTTCGAAAATGGTTAAAGTTATCGAACTGATATTCAACACATATTGATTTAGTATTACTCCTGACATGCTAGAACCGTTTCAGGTTATTTACTTGATTTTTAAAGTATTGCGCAACATTTATGACGTCAGAGCTAGTTACAGCGGACTCGGCTGGCACACAATGGAAAGACTGATGTGAATTTATTACGGCGTGAGTAGGCTGCTTCCCTACAATCACTTAGCTTGAGTTGAGAAATGGGCTCATCTGCAGCAAGACAATTATTCACTTGAGCAACGTGATGATGTCTGGATCGACAGGGAATGCTAACACGATGGCCATTTATAGCGCCTTCCCTCGACGCGGCAGTAGGGACTTAGGATTCATCTTCAACACAAGGGCCCAGCACTTGGTATTTTGGTATGGGCAGCCATTGGTACACGAAACGTTCAGCTCTCGTTGATGTGCTCATACTGATAGCTGTTCCCTACCTTTGAGGATTCCTTGATATTATCTTTCAACATGCAAGACTGCATGTTGCCAATCTGGTCAAAAGTTGCCAAGAGAATGGCATGCCAACACTCATCAACTGCTGCAACTCTAGTATAACGGTTGAAGCAGCATGGAATGACCTTCCAGACTGTGTCGTCTGAGCTCAGTTCAACTGTGTTAGAGCCATTGTTGCAGCCAGAGCTGGTAGGTCCATGCACTACATTCACTATTTGTACATGGTTCAAATGGTTCAAATGGCTCTGAGCACTATGGGACTCAACTGCTAAGGTCATTAGTCCCCTAGAACTTAGAACTAGTTAAACCTAACTAACCTAAGGACATCACAAAGATCCATGCCCGAGGCAGGATTCGAACCTGCGACCGTAGCGGTCTTGCGGTTCCAGACTGCAGCGCCTTTAACCGCACCGCCACTTCGGCCGGCTATTTGTACATCCCTAACACTTTGGAGACTAAAGCCGAGCATAGCTCAGGCCACAAATTTGTGTCAAAGAGACCTCTCCCAAGTATAAGTCGGGCTGCAACTTTGTCGATCCACGAGCCACCTGTAGCTTGAAAACTAGACTCATTTAGTATGTTATGTTATGTTAACTGGGGGCCTAGAAACGACGGAGAGGCTCCGTCCCCGCCACAGCCGCAATGGTCCACAACCCCACGACGACTACCGCAGTCCACTTCAGCCCTTAGCCGCCCCACACCGAAACCAGGGTTATTGTGCGGTTCGGCACCCGGTGGACCCCCCCTAGGGAACGTCTCACACCAGACGAGTGTAACCCCTATGTTTGCGTGGTAGAGTAATGGTGGTGTACGCGTACGTGGAGAACTTGTTTGCACAGCAATCGCCGACATAGTGTAGCTGAGGCGGAATAAGGGGAACCAGCCCGCATTCGCCGAGGCAGATGGAAAACCGCCTAAAAACCATCCACAAACTGGCCAGCTCACCGGGCCTCGACACAAATCTGCCGGGCGGAAAACGGAGAGGCTCCGTCCCCACCACAGCCACAGTGGTCCACAACCCCACGACGACTACCGCACTCCACTTCACCCCTCCGCCGCCCCACACCAAACACAGTGTTATTTTGGGGCTCGGCTCCCGGTGGACCCCCCCTAGGGAACGTCTCACACCAGACGAGTGTAACCCCTATGTTTGCGTGGTAGAGTAATGGTGGTGTACGCGTACGTGGAGAACTTGTTTGCACAGCAATCGCCGACATAGTGTAGCTGAGGCGGAATAAGGGGAACCAGCCCGCATTCGCCGAGGCAGATGGAAAACCGCCTAAAAACCATCCACAGACTGGCAAGCTCACCGGACCTCGACACCACCGGGCGGATTCGTGCCGGGGACCGGCGCTCCTTCCCGCCCGTAACTCATTTAGTATGAAAGCGAAGTACTGCTGTCTCGGCAGCTGTCCCTTGACTGGCTCTGCCTTCTGTTGTTAATTTCTAGAGTTACTTCGACAGAATGAATGGCTGAGCCAAAATGATGGCATTGACGCAATTTCGTGTGTGTTCTCATGAGGTTTCTCAGTGTTCTGTAATTGTGCTACAGATAGTTTCTCCCTGTTAAGTGAGTAAGAAATTGTGGAAGGTCAAGAGAAAGAGACTGCTCAGTAACCCGCCTCAGGCTTTTAGTTGGGAGTATACTTCCTGCCATCATTATTTTAAAATTCGTAATCTGTGAAAGACCTAAATCAGATACGAAAAATAAATCTTGAAGCTTCGTCAAATGCTTTAAATGCCTCTGAGGACTATGGGACTTAACTCCTGAGGTCATCAGTCCGCTAGAACTTAGAACTACTTAAACCGAACTAACCTGAGGACATCACACACATCCATGCCCGAAGCAGGATTCGAACCTGCGACCGTAGCGGTCGCGCGGTTCCAGACTGTAGTCCCGCGTCCGGCCATCCTGATTTAGGGTTTCACGTGATTTTCTTAAATCGCTCCAGGCAAATGCTGGGATGGTTCCTTTGAAAAGGCACGGCCGACTTCCTCCCCCATCCTTCCCTAATCCGATGAGACCGTGTATCTCGCAGTTTGGTCTCTTCCCCCAAACAACCCAACCCCAACCCAACCCAGACTGTTGCGCCTAGAACCGCTCCGCCACCCCCGCCGGCGGAAGCTTCGTCCTTTATTAGTATGTATTACTGTCCTCCTGCTTAGCTGAGTAGTAACGTGCTTACCACCCATGCTGTGGGGCAGAGTTCGATTCCCGGCGGCGTCGGATATTTTCTCGGCTCATGGACTGGGTGTTGTCCTGTCCTGATCATGATTTCATCCTCGTCACCGGCACGGGAGTCGCCCAATGTGGTTTTGACTGAAACAAGACTGGGACTCGCCGGCCGAACTTCCCCAGATGGGGCCTACTGGGCAGCAATACAAAAGAATCATTTCATCATTTCATTTCAGTATGTATTACTCTTGAAGATACATCAATTACATAGTTGCCAGTAACGCTTTAAATAGCGGCGGTGACTAGGGCCTCCAATCGGATAGACCGTTCGCCGGGTACAAGTCTTTCGATTCGACCCCACTTCGGCGACTTGCGCGTCGATTGGGATGAAATGAGAATGATTTGTTGTTGTTGTTGTTGTGGTCTTCAGTCCTGAGACTGCATTGATGGAGCTCTCCATGCTACTCTATCCTATGGAAGCTCCTTCATCTCCCAGTACCTACTGCAGCCTACATCCTTCTGAATCTGCTTAGTGTATTCATCTCTTGGTCTCCCTCTACGATTTTTACCCTCCATGCTGCCCTCCAATACTAAATTGGTGATCCCTTGATGCCTCAGAACAAGTCCTACCAACCGATCCCTTCTTCTAGTCAAGTTGTGCCACAAACTCCTCACCAATTCTATTCAATACCTCCTCATTAGTTATGTGATCCACCCATCTAATCTGCAGCACCCTCCTGTAGCACCACATTTCCAAAGCTTCTATTCTCTTGTTGTCCAAACTATTTATCGTCCATGTTTCACTTCCGTAGATTGCTACACTCCATAAAAATACTTTCAGAAACGACTTCATGACACTTAAATCAATACTCGATGTTAACAAATTTCTCTTCTTCAGAAACGCTTTCCTTGCCATTTCCAGCCTACATTTTATATCCTCTCTACTTCGACCATCATCAGTTATTTTGCTCCCCAAATAGCGAAACTCCTTTACTACTTTAATTGTCTCATTTCCTAATCTACTTCCCTCAGAATCACCCGACTTAATTCGACTACATTCCATTATCCTTGATTAGGACAACACAACACCCAGTCCTTGAGCGGATAAAAGCTCCGACTCAGCCGGGAATCGATCCTGGGCTCTGAGGATTGACATTCTGTCGTGCTGACCACTCAGCTACCAAGGACGATCGCGGAGTGAATGGCCAGTTTCCTAGGCCCGACATTCTGCTAAGTGGGCGGTCTCCAAAGTCTTAACCACGTATTGTTCATATTGTTCTGCATACGCACTATTTGTCGTACTGCCTGGTGTTGCGTTTGTCGCGGCCAGCAGTGCACCTGCCCCGCACTGCCTTTGTGTTGCTGTGCTGACGTTTCTGCCCCCGGGCGCGGCGCCGTCTTCAGCGACGCGTCGGTGTCGGCCGAGGTGCGGGCGCGGCTGCGGCAGCCCACGTTCGACGGCTGCCAGTGGGAGGACGAGGAGGTGCTGCTGCTGCTGCAGCTCATGTACACAGACCTCGAGCTGCACACCCGCTTCGCCATCGAGCTGCCCGTGCTGCGCCGCTTCCTCTACGAGGTCTACAACAACTACAACGAGGTGCCCTTCCACAACTTCCGGCACTCCTTCTGCGTCGCGCAGATGGTGAGTCCTGCTCCACTCTCTAGCCTCTGACATCCATATGTGTGTGTGTGTGTGTGTGTGTGTGTGTGTGAGTGAAGTGGAGTGTAATGTTGTTGATGTATTCCTGGATATAGAGAAAGCCTATGATAGTGTTATAAGAGATAAGATCTGGGAGTGCCTGAGGAAAAGGGGGGTGTACCAGAAGGGCTAATAAGAAAAATTCAGATGTTGTACAAAGACTGTACTAGGTGTGTACAAATTGGGGAACGATGAACATCATCGTTTGAGACCAAGGGTGGAGTTCAGCAAGGAACTGCACTGTCCCACTACTATTCACCACTATTGTAGATACTACACTACTGGCCCTTAAAATTGCTACACCACGAAGATGAGTGTTTTTTTTTTTTTTTTGTCATCAGTCTACTGACTGGTTTGATGCGGCCCGCCACGAATTCCTTTCCTGTGCTAACCTCTTCATCTCAGAGTAGCACTTGCAACCTACGTCCTCAATTATTTGCTTGACGTATTCCAATCTCTGTCTTCCTCTACAGTTTTTGCCCTCTACAGCTCCCTCTAGTACCATGGAAGTCATTCCCTCATGTCTTAGCAGATGTCCTATCATCCTGTCCCTTCTCCTCATCAGTGTTTTCCACATATTCCATTCCTCTCCGATTCTGCGTAGAACCTCCTCATTCCTTACCTTATCAGTCCACCTAATTTTCAACACTCGTCTATAGCACCACATCTCAAATGCTTCGATTCTCTTCTGTTCCGGTTTTCCCACAGTCCATGTTTCACTACCATACAATGCTGTACTCCAGACGTACATCCTCAGAAATTTCTTCCTCAAATTAAGGCCGGTATTTGATATTAGTAGACTTCTCTTGGCCATAAATGCCTTTTTCGCCATAGCGAATCTGCTTTTGACGTCCTCCTTGCTCCGTCCGTCATTGGTTATTTTACTGCCCAGGTAGCAGAATTCATTGTCTTCGTGACCATCAATCCTGATGTTAAGTTTCTCGCTGCTCTCATTTCTACTACTTCTCATTACCTTCGTCTTTGTCCGATTTACTCTCAAACCATACTGTGTACTTATTAGACTGTTCATTCCGTTCAACACATCATTTAATTCTTCTTCACTTTCACTCAGAATAGCAATGTCATCAGCGAATCGTATCATTGATATCCTTTCACCTTGTATTTTAATTCCACTCCTGAACCTTTCTTTTATTTCCATCATTGCTTCCTTGATGTACAGATTGAAGAGTAGGGGCGAAAGGCTACAGCCTTGTCTTACACCCTTCTTAATACGAGCACTTCGTTCTTGATCGTCCACTCTTATTATTCCCTCTTGGTTGTTGTACATATTGTATATGACCCGTCTCTCCCTATAGCTTACCCCTACTTTTTTCAGAATCTCGAACAGCTTGCACCATTTTATATTGTGGAACGCTTTTTCGACGTCGACAAATCCTATGGAAGTGTCTTGATTTTTCTTTAACCCTGTTTCCATTATTAGCCGTAACGTCAGAATTGCCTCTCTCGTCCCTTTACTTTTCCTCAAGCCAAACTGATCGTCACCTAGCGCATTCTCAATTTTCTTTTCCATTCCTCTGTATATTATTCTTGTAAGCAGCTTCGATGCATGAGCTGTTAAGCTGATCGTGCAATAATTCTCGAACTTGTCAGCTCTTGCCGTCTTCGGAAGTGTGTGGATGATGCTTTTCCGAATGTCAGATAGTATACCGCCAGACTCATATATTCTACACACCAACGTGAATAGTCGTTTTGTTGCCACTTTCCCCAATGATTTTAGAAATTCTGATGGAATGTTATCTATCCCTTCTGCCTTATTTGACGGTAAGTCCTCCAAAGCTCTTTTAAATTCCGATTCTAATACTGGATCCTCTATCTCTTCTAAATCGACTCCTGTTTCTTCTTCTATCACATCAGACAAATCTTCACCCTCATAGAGGCTTTCAATGTATTCTTTCCACCTATCTGCTCTCTCCTCTGCATTTAACAGTGGAATTCCCGTTGCACTCTTAATGTTACCACCGTTGCTTTTAATGTCACCAACGGTTTTTTTTACTTTCCTGTATGCTGAGTCTGTCCTTCCGACAATCATATCTTTTTCGATGTCTTCACATGCTTCCTGCAGCCATTTCGTCTTAGCTTCCCTGCACTTCCTATTTATTTCATTCCTCAGCGACTTGTATTTCTGTATTCCTGATTTTCCCGGAACATGTTTGTACTTCCTCCTTTCATCAATCAACTGAAGTATTTCTTCTGTTTCCCATGGTTTCTTCGCAGCTACCTTCTTTTTACCTATGTTTTCCTTCCCAACTTCTGTGATGACCCTTTTTAGAGATGTCCATTCCTCTTCAACTGTACTGCCTACTGCGCTATTCCTTATTGCTGTATCCATAGCGTTAGAGAACTTCAAACGTATCTCGTCATTCCTTAGTACTTCCGTATCCCACTTCTTTGCGTATTGATTCTTCCTGACTAATGTCTTGAACTTGAGCCTACTCTTCATCACTACTATATTGTGGTCTGAGTCTATATCTGCTCCTGGGTACGCCTTACAATCCAGTATCTGATTTCGGAATCTCTGTCTGACCATGATGTAATCTAATTGAAATCTTCCCGTATCTCCCGGCCTTTTCCAAGTATACCTCCTCCTCTTGTGATTCTTCAACAGGGTATTCGCTATTACTAGCTGTGAGTGCTACAGACGCGAAATTAAACCGACAGGAAGAAGATGCTGCGATGTGCAAATGATTAGCTTTTCAGAGCATTCACACAAGGTTGGCGCCGGTGGCGACACCTATAACGTGTTGACATAAGGAAAGTTTCCAACCTATTTCTCATACACAAACCACAGTTGACCGGCGTTGCCTGGTGAAACGTTGTTGTGATGCCTCGTGTAAGGAGGAGAAATGCGTACCATCACGTTTCGGACTTTGATAATGGTCGGATTGTAGCCTATCGCGATTGCGGATTATCGTATAGCGACATTGCAGCTCGCGTTGGTCGAGATCCGATGACTATTAGCAGAATATGGAATCGGTGGATTCAGGAGGGTAATACGGAACGCCGTGCTGGATCCCAACGGCCTCGTATCACTAGCAGTCGAGATGACAGGCGTCTTATCCGCATAGCTGTAACGGATCCTGCAGCCACGTCTCGGTCCCTGAGTCAACAGATGGGGACGTTTGCAAGACAACAACCATGTGCACGAACAGTTCGACGACGTTTGCAGCAGCACGGACTATCAGATCCGAGACCGTGGCTGCCGTTACCTTTCACGCTACATGACAGAGAGGAGCGCCTGCGATGGTGTACTCGACGCCGAACCTGGGTGCACGAATGGCAAAACGTCATGTTTTCGGATGAATCCAGGTACTGTTTACAGCATCGTGATGGTCGCATCCGTGTTTGGCGACATCACGGTGAACGCACATTGGAAGCGTGTATTCGTCATCGCCATACTGCCGTATCACTCGGCGTGATGATATGGGGTGCCATTGGTTACACGTGTCGGTCACGTCTTGTTCGCACTGACGGCACTTTGAACAGTGGACGTTACATTTCAGATGTGATACGACCCCTGGCTCTACCCTTCATTCGATCCCTGCGAAACCTTACATTTCAGCAGGATAATGCACGAACGCATGTTCCAGGTCCTGTACGCGCCTTTCTGGACACAGAAAATGTTCGACTACTGCCCTGGCCCGCACATTCTCCAGATCTCTCACGTTTGGTCAATGGTGGCCTAGCAACTGGCTCATCATAATACGCCAGTCACTACTCTTGATGGACTGTGGTATCGTGTTGAAGCTGCACGGGCAGCTGTACCTGTACACGCCATGTTTGACTCAATGCCAGGCGTATCGAGGCCGTTATTACGGCCAGAGGTTGTTGTTCTGGGTACTGATTTCTCTTGATCTATGCACCCAACATGTCTGTTCTAGTATAATGTATTTGTTCAATAAATACCCGTTTATCATCTGCATTTCTTGTTGGTGTAGCAATCTTAATGATCAGTAGTGTGCATCATTCAAAAATTATTTTAAGAGCTGTGAGTAAAATATTTCACGTCAGCGTATTAAGGTCCTAGTTGATGGAAGTCGTCTATAATGTAACATCACACACTGCCTTGATTTTGTTTCCTATGCTAGTCAGTTGAGTTGAAATTACATCTGTACCAGCTAAGCGGAGCACTCAGAGACGTAAGTCGAAACAAGACCCCAGGAGCAGACGACATACCATCAGAAGCTCTGATAGCCTTGGGAGAACCAGCCATGACAAAACTCATCCATCTGGTGTACGAGATAGGCCAAGTACCCTCAGCCTTAAAATAAGACTGTAATAATTGCAGTTCCGAAGAAATCAGGCGCTGACAGGTGGGAAAATTAACGAATTATAAGTTTAATGGGTCATTGTTGCGAAATATGAACACAAATTCTTTACCGAAGGATTGAAAAACAGGTAGAAGCCGACCTCGGGGAAGATCATTGTTGACTTTGGAGAAACACCGGAAGACGAGAGGCAATACTGATCCTATGACTTACTTTAGAGGGTGGGTTAGGCCGGTAATACACTATCAAATTTCTTTGTCAAATATCTTTGTCAAAAATCTTTGTCAAAGATATTTGATGGTGTAATGGGAACTTTGTCAAATGTCGCCCAATATTTGATCAAATCTAGGGCCTCGCTGTAGATTTGATCAAAGAAATCGCTTGTCTTCTGTTCACTGCAATGTGCCATGTTACCACATGGGGCGCTAGCATCGCTGCAGCGTTCTGTTGTCTGTAGTGTTATTATAAACATTGCCGGTAAATACAACTGGTGTGTGCCGACAACTACAAAATTATTAGAGATGTATGAAGCTGATGAGGCGCTCTACAAAGTTAGGCATCCTGAATACAAAAATAGATTAAGAAGATTGGAGACCTGACCTAACCTAACCTCTCCTGTAGCAAGGAATCGGAGTGTTACAGTGAGCCTGTCTTCTTAAGTTAATATTGCGCATTGTGATATGGGGATACACTTCACTGAGCACATACAGATATATATGCTCATCCATTCTTAAGTACAGGGTTAATACAAATGATTGAAGCGATTTCACAGCTCTACAATAATTTTATTATTTGAGATATTTTTACAATGCTTTGCACACACATACAAAAACTCAAAAAGTTTTTTTTAGGCATTCACAAATGTTCGATATGTGCCCCTTTAGTGATTCGGCAGACATCGAGCCGATAATCAAGTTCCTCCCACACTCGGCGCAGCATGTCCCCATCAATGAGTTCGAAAGCATCGTTGATGCAAGCTCGCAGTTCTGGCACGTTTCTTGGTAGAGGAGGTTTAAACGCTGAATCTTTCACATAACCCCACAGAAAGAAATCGCACGGGGTTAAGTCGGGAGAGCGTGGAGGCCATGACATGAATTGCTGATCGTGATCTCCACCACGACCGATCCATCGGTTTTCCAATCTCCTGTTTAAGAAATGCCGAACATCGTGATGGAAGTGCGGTGGAGCACCATCCTGTTGAAAAATGAAGTCGGCGCTGTCGGTCTCCAGTTGTGGCATGAGCCAATTTTCCAGCATGTCCAGATACACGTGTTCAACCGTTTCTTCGCTCACTGCAGGCCGACCCGTTGATTTCCCCTTACAGAGGCATCCAGAAGCTTTAAACTGCGCATACCATCGCCGAATGGAGTTAGCAGTTGGTGGATCTTTGTTGAACTTCGTCCTGAAGTGTCGTTGCACTGTTATGACTGACTGGTGTGAGTGCATTTCAAGCACGACATACGCTTTCTCGGCTCCTGTCGCCATTTTGTCTCACTGCGCTCTCGAGCGCTCTGGCGGCAGAAACCTGAAGTGCGGCTTCAGCCGAACAAAACTTTATGAGTTTGTCTACGTATCTGTAGTGGGTCGTGACCATATGTCAATGAATGGAGCTACAGTGAATTTATGAAATCGCTTCAATCATTTGTAATAGCCCTGTAATTGATGTACGACTTGACGTCTTCCACTGTAAGCTCACGTAACAAGTTTTGTTGAATGCTTTTATCGTGTCGTCGTAAAACCCACGGCTTCACCCAGATTAGATTAGTTTTTCGTTCCATAGATCCGTGCTGAGGAGATCCTCGTGGAACATGTCGATTTTTTTAAGCTGAAATAACAATACTAATAGTATGAATAAATACAATACATCATTTGTTTCTATTAAAAATTTCGTCAATGGAGTAGTAGGAGTTGGCCACTAGTAAGTCTTTCATGCTCCTTTTAAACTGATCTTTATTTGTAACTAAATTTTTTATGTTTGCTGGCAAATTATTAAAGATGAGTGTTCCTGAGTAGTGGACCCATTTTTGAACTAAAGTAAGTGCTTTTAAGTCCTTGTGCACATCATTATTTTTCTTGGTATTGTATGTATGAACTGAGTTGTTTGTTGGAAAAAAGAGATATATTATTTAGGACAAATTTCATTAAGGAGTAAATATACTGAGAGGCAGTAGTTAGCATACCCAGTTCTTTCAAGAGATTTCTGCAGGACGTCTGTGAATTTACTGCACAAATAATACGTATTACACGCTTTTGACTCTGAAAACTTTTGTTTGACTTGAAGAGTTACCCCAAAATATTATACCATATGACATTATGGAATGAAAGTAGGCAAAGTATGTAAGCTTTTTCATTTTTATGTTGCCTATGTCTGCTAACACTCGAATTGCAAATACAGATTTGTTAAGCCGTTTCTGCAGTTCTGTGGTGTGCTCCTCCCAACTGAATTTATTATCAAGTTGTAATCCCAGGAATTTAACACTGTCAAACGCGTATGTATGGTTCCTTTTTTTCCCCCACTTCTTTTCCGCATGTGCACACAATGCAGTTGCGGTACGTCCAACTGCTGCGGTTAATAACAAGTTGTTGTCAGCCATCTTGAACTTTGACGAAAAATTTGATGACAGTGTAATACCCCTTCTAGTGCTACGTCAAAGATCTTTGTCAAATATATTTGACGGAATATTTGATCACATCTTTGATCAAATCTTTGACAAAGAAATTTGATAGTTTAATACCGGCCTAAAGGAATGGGAAACCTACGTTTATCACATTTATAGACTCAGAGAAAGCTTTTGACAATTTCGACTGGAATACTCTCTTTCAAATACTAAAGGTGGCAGGGGTAAAATACACCGATCGAAAGGCTATTTACAATTTGT
The DNA here is from genome assembly GCF_023864275.1 of Schistocerca cancellata. Taxonomy (NCBI): domain Eukaryota; kingdom Metazoa; phylum Arthropoda; class Insecta; order Orthoptera; family Acrididae; genus Schistocerca; species Schistocerca cancellata. The sequence continues at coordinate 52,736,992 of NC_064636.1, forward strand.
ATAGAAACCAGACGGCGGTAACAAGAGTTGAGAGGTGTGAAAGGGAAGCAGTAGTTGACAAGCGAGTGAGACAGGGTTGTAGCCTATCCCTGATCTGTACATTTTACACGCAGTAAAGGAAACCAAAGAAAAAATTGGAGTAGGAGGGAGAAGAAATAAAATCTTTGAGGTTTGCCGATGACATTGTAATTGTGTCAGAGACAGCAAAGGACTTGGAAGATCAATTGATTGGACAGTGTGTTGAAAGGAGGATATAAGATGAACATCAGCAAAAGCAGGACAAGGATAATGGAGTGTAGTCGAATTAAATCATATGATGCTCAGGGAATTAGATTAGGAAATTGTTATTTGGGCACAAAATAACTGATGGTGGCTGAATTAGAGAGGACGTAAAATGTAGACTGGCGATGACAAGAAAAGCGTTTCCGAAGGAGAGTAATTTGGTAACATCGAATGTATATTTAAGTGTTAGGAAGTGTTTTTTGAAAGTGTTTTTTGAAAGTGTTTGCCTGAGTGTAGGCATACATGTAAGGGAAACATTGTCCATAAACAGTTTAGACAGTAAGAGAATAGAAACTTTTGAAATGTGGTGCTACAGAAGAATGCTGAAGATTAGATGGGTAGATCGTGTAACTAATGAAGAAGAACTGAAATGACGAGAAAATAAATTTGTCGCACAGTCTGACTATAAGAAGGGATTGGTTGATAGGATACATTCTGAGACATCAAGGGGTCACGAATTTAGTATTTGAGGGAAGTGTGGGCGTTAAAAATCGTACAGAGAGACCAAGAGATGAATATACGGATTCAGAATGATGCAGGTTGCAGTAGTTATTCGGAGGTGAAGAAGCTTGGACAGGATAGAGTATCATGGGAAGCTGCATCAAACCAGTGTTCGGATTGAAGACCAAACAACAACAACAATAACAAAACCAACAGCAACAACAGTTTATCTCACGATTTAACCTGCAAATCATTCAAAAAATTAACGATTTGGACATTTTTGTATAAGTGCGTAAAGTTCATGTGTGTGCACTTTTTACTTTGCGCTACGTGGCGTTACGTTATCTTGTCATGGGTGTGTCTGCTCATTCAGCGATTCTCGCTTTAGGCAGGTAGGGCTCTACAAACCGCTGTTATAAATGCTTCCTAGTGAGGGAAAAATTAGTAATTTTAACATTTTTTTTAAATATTTACGTGCTTAGAACGTTCAGAAGCCAAGATCGCATAAACCGGTTCGACAGACTTTTCTGTCATCTTCAGGTCCCTAACATAGAGCATGTACATGAAAATAGTATCATAACCTGAGTTAAGACGTAATATTTGAGATAAAAGTTTTAGTTTGGCACTACAAGAACGGAAACAGAGCTGTACATTTACATACCTTAAAGAGTCTTTTCATTATGGAACGTGTTTAATTGAACCTCCTAGGATGAGGGCCATCTTAAAATGAACATATTTCATAGCAAAAAGCTTTTTTAAGGTATGTAAATGTACAGTTCCACTGTCATTTCTTGTAACTAATACTTTTAACCTCAAATATTACGTCTTAACTCAGGTTATGAGACGTATTTCCAAGTATATGCACTCTGCTACAGACCTGAAGAAAACAGCAAAGTCTGTCGAAACCGGTTGTTTTAAATAAAGAAATGTTTATGCAATCTTGACTTTTGAATGTTTTTAGCAATTAAAGCAGGCCATTCCTTTATTGTTCTCAAAATGAAAAAATTCAGTTGAATATTTGCAGTGCGCCGTAATTTCTTTAATACCATCGACAGACCACATAGCTCGTTGGAGTGAAATGCCTGGAGAACATGTCGTGATACGATGGACCAGATGGACCCATGAAAACAGTGTGGCAAGAAGAGTAAGGACGGATTCTCAGAGACTGACCACACCTTGGGTAGATCATAAGATTGTTAGACAAATAGAGGGATGACAACAGCTCAAAGTTGGACATAGCTTACAGGCAGAGACTCATCATAAGTCGTCAGAAACACATTACTGGAAGCTGGGTTAACATCTCGAGTTGCCTTGTGTTGTTTACACCACAAATAACAAATACTTGCAATATGTAGTGATAGAGTAGTAAAGTGGGTGATTGAGTGGCACTTCGTGTTGTTTAACAGTGAGTCTCGCTTCTATCTCTGGTGATCATATCACCACCAAATCTTGAGATCCATATCTCTCCAACTCCTTGGATCATGATAAGATGAGCAACTTGATATGACAACACGAGTCATTTAATAATTGTGTAAGGGACGCTTAATAGTCCCCAGTATATGACATCCTGTTATTGCACCCTTCATGACCATGGTACAAAATTCCATATTTCAGCAGGATAATGCAAGACCCCACACTACATTTCACGTCGCAGCTGCCTTGAGGACTGTATGAATCCTTGACTGACGTATGTGGTCCCCCCGATTTCTCTGCCACAGACATAATGTGCAATTGCAGTGCAATAAAGCGGCTGGGCTGGATGAAATTAAGTCGGAACTCATCAAATACAGTGGAATGTCAGGTCTTAAATGGCTACACAGGATAATTGAAATGGCCTGGGAGTCGGGACGGGTTCCATCAGACTGGACAAAAGCAGTAATCACACCAATCTTTAAACATGGAAACAGAAAAGATTGTAACAACTACAGGGGTATCTCTTTAATCAGCGTTGTGGGTAAAATCTTCTCAGGTATTGTTGAAAGGAAAGTGCGAGTATTAGTTGAGGACCAATTGGATGAAAATCTGTGTGGGTTTAGGCCTCTTAGAGGTTGTCAGGACCAGATCTTTAGCTTACGGCAAATAATGGAGAAGTGTTATGAGTGGAACAGGGAATTGTATCTATGCTTTATAGATCTAGAAAAGGCATATGACCGGGTTCCTAGGAGGAAGTTATTGTCTGTTCTACAGGATTATGGAATAGGAGGCAAACTTTTGCAAGCAATTAAAGGTCTTTACATGGATAGTCAGGCAGCAGTTAGAGTTGACGGTAAATTGAGTTCATGGTTCAGAGTAGTTTCAGGGGTAAGACAAGGCTGCAACCTGTCTCCACTGTTGTTCATATTATCTATGGATCATATGTTGAAAACAATAGACTGGCTGGGTGAGATTAAGATATGTGAACACAAAATAAGCAGTCTTGCATATGCGGATGACTTAGTTGTGATGGCAGATTCGATTGAAAGTTTGCAAAGTAATATTTCAGAGCTAGATCAGAAATGTAAGGACTATGGTATGAAGATTAGCATCTCCAAAACGAAAGTAATGACAGTGGGAAAGAAATATAAACGGATTGAGTGCCAAATAGGAGGAACAAAGTTAGAACAGGTGGACGGTTTCAAGTACCTAGGATGCATATTCTCACAGGATGGCAAAATAGTGAAAGAACTGGAAGCGAGGTGTAGCAAAGCTAATGCAGTGAGCGCTCAGCTACGATCTACTCTCTTCTGCGAGAAGGAAGTCAGTACCGAGACTAAGTTATCTGTGCACCGTTCAATCTTTCGACCAACTTTGTTGTATGGGAGCGAAAGCTGGGTGGATTCAGGTTACCTTATCAGCAAGGTTGAGGTTACGGATATGAAAGTAGCTAGGATGATTGCAGGTACTAGTAGATGGGAACAATGGCAGGAGGGTGTCCGCAATGAGGAAATCAAAGAAAAACTGGGAATGAACTCTATAGATGTAGCAGTCAGGGCGAACAGGCTTAGATGGTGGGGTCATGTTACACGCATGGGAGAAGCAAGGTTACCCAAGAGACTCATGGATTCAGCAGTAGAGGGTAGGAGGAGTCGGGGCAGACCGAGGAGAAGGTACCTGGATTCGGTTAAGAATGATCTTGAAGTAATAGGTTTAACATCAGAAGAGGCACCAATGTTAGCACTGAATAGGGGATCATGGAGGAACTGTATAAGGGGGGCTATGCTCCAGACTGAACGCTGAAAGGCATAATCAGTCTTAAATGATGATGATGAGACATAATGTGAAATGCAATGAGAAGACATCTACTTCCATACCATCCACCAGTAAACAAAGTGACACGTTGTATGTTTCAGGCATAGCAGGAAGTTTCTCAAGACGACATTTGGGGCTGTTAGCTTCCATGCAACAACCAATGCAATATTGTATTCATACCAGAGGGAAGGAGGTTGAGTTTGGGGTGACCCCTCAAACTGATTTTGATGCTTACCTTTAGTTCTGAATGTGACGAAAGTTTAATCATGTAATTACAGTTATGTGATGAGAATTCTACAAAATTTGGTAAATATCGAGACTGGTGTTTCATTGTATAATACTTCCCATATATATACGATTTTGGTTTGGTTGTGTAACAGCCTGATTTCATGTAACCAACAATTTTAAGCAATAAGATATTACTGATTAGCTTTTCCCGCTGTTGGCAGATGTACGCCATGATGTGGGCAGTGGACCTCCCTGCCAAGTTGGGCGACCTGGAGACGCTGGTGCTGCTGACGTCATGCATCTGTCACGACCTTGACCACCCAGGCTACAACAACATCTACCAGGTAATGTAGAAGCGGCGGCATACAAACTCTGCTCTTCACCTCGGCATGCGACTGGAGCCAGTGAATTGTGAACACATCAGCCAGACTTGTTGGTCGGAGTAATGAATGGAATTTGGTGTCATTTTGGGACCAGGGAGACGATGGGTTGGTGACATGGGTTTACTGATCACCATACCATGTCACAGACCTGTCAGGTCACGTGACAGTGTTGACAGGGATTTGGTCATTAGACAGGATCGTTAAACACGGGGGCCATCTTGGTGCTATTCGACAGGAGTAGGCTTTCTGATGGCACCAGGATTCGAACCCCACCCACTTCTCTCTCATTTCCATTACCCTAAATTTTCCTCCACTTCTTTTTCCATTTCAGGCGTTCTTCTAATCACCATGATAAGTATGAATCAGGTTTCCAGTAACATCATAGCACACCGACTGCTTTAATCATATCAACTGAAGACATTAAACATTCCTTTTCCAGGCCAAAGTGACCATTTTAACACTGGTTGACTTTAGCTAGGTTAAGTTGATACTGTTGAGTTCAGTGTATAGCTTATGAAAATAGAGTGACAGAAATGAAAAGTTTTACACTATGAATACCTTGACCGAATGATACCATACTGCTATGTCAGTTTTCCATACTTTTAGGATACACTGATTCTTATGCAACTTTATTTTCAGTACAGAAAAATGTCTTTCCTTCACATGAAGAATAGTGTGAGTACATGATGGATATTGGAGGCATACAATGTTACTGAACTTCTCAGGTGGCGATAGCAATACAACATGTTCATCATCAACAAACCTAATGTCCATCATGCACTCACACCATTCTTCATCTGAAGTAGTGGATTCTTTTCTGTACTAAAAATGAGCTGGAATAGCGATGAAATTTTATTCAGCATGTCCCAGAGGCATGGAAATAATAAAGTTTCACTTTGACAGCGTTGGGGAAACCACGGTCTAACACTCTTCAGAATTGTCTTCATGTGTAATGCAATGGTAGATGTTTCTCACAGAAAACATGTGCGGAAACCGAATACGTCTTGCATTAATTGACTTTTCCGTCGGTTCTTGGTAGAATATTTGATACATTTCGAATAAAAGGAAGCACGTAACACAAATAATGTCCCACAATAATAATTTACAAACTGGCTTTCGGCTATTATGCCATCGAGGCATACAAAGATAAATATGTGTTGCTGCGAAATTCTATGGAATCAAACGTTTTAAGCTAGGTGCATCTATTGAGAACGTGAGTTGGTTTTCAAACATGACAGTTATTCCAGAATGAGATTTTCACTCTGCAGCGGAGTGTGCGCTGATACGAAACTTCCTGGCAGATTAAAATTGTATGCCGGACCGAGACTCGAACTCGGTCCGGTCCCGATTTCGAGTCTCGGTCCGGCACACAGTTTTAATCTGCCAGGAAGTTTCATGACAGTTATTGATGTCTGATTTGGGACTAAAACAAGAGAGATTATTTCAGTAAAATGTGATGTAAGACTATTAGCTTGGATGAAATATGTGACACATTGAATAGTAAACAACATGACAACTTATAACAATTGTTCTGAGAAGAAAATTAAGTTGAACAATTATAGGAAACTTGTTGACAAACTCCCCTGGAACATGTCAGAAAAGGTTACTATATATTCCTCAATTTTCTGCTCAGAACAGTACTTGTAACTTTTCATGTAGTTCAGTATTTAACGAGTCATATTTTATCGAATTTAATAGTTTTAAATCAGCTTTTAGTGAAATAATTCCTCTCATTTTAGTCCCAAATCAAGTATTAAAAATTGACATCTTGGAATATCAGATGAGATACTCTCTAGATGCACCTTGTTTGAAACCTTGGCTAGGCGGCCAAAACGTGGTTTGTAAAAATAATAAATATTACGGAATATTACACAAGTGTTGTATGTTTTATTTCATTTATCTGGTTTGCAAAATTTATAAATGTTATAGAATATTACACAAGTGTTGTATGTTTTATTTCATTTATATAGTGTGTGTCTTCTTAACTTACAGAAATTCACGTGATAATGGAGGTAAGATTCATTGTAACGCATAGACAGCCTTTATTATTTTCAACTGATATTCATACCAATCACAGGCAGCCCAAACTTGATGTGTTCCCATTTCTTACCTTATTTGAGTGCAATATACAGGGTGAAAAGTATTTAAACCGATAAACTCTGGGAGGTTGTAGGGGACATCAAAACAAATATTTTTCCCTAATGTAATTTTTTCCTATGAGGAGTATTTGAACCAGTGGAGGCCGTATTACGCTCTTCAGTTGTTATAGGCCATATTAGGCTCTTCAGTTGTAGGAAACTGCTGTCCACCAGCGTAGTAGTGCATTGTCTCTGTTTACTAATGGAGCGATACACCTGGAGTGAGTACTGCATAGCAGGTTTATCAATAATAATATCCTAATCTCCGTATCCCGCATCATACGACCTTTGCTGCTGTGTACCAACGTCTGCGTGAGGCCGGGTCATTTAGCAGATTACCTGGACAGGGTAAGACACGGTAAGAACGCTGTAATTTGAGGAAGCTGTATTGGAGCATGTGGAGCGGGATCCTTCAATCACTACTCGTGCAATTGCACGAAACATGGGGACGAATCAGACGAATGTAAGAACAGTCCTTCGAGAGCAATTGTTACGTCCATTTCACTTAGAGCGTGTCCACAACCTGGAACCAGTTGATTATCCACCCAGAGCACAGTTTTCGCAGTGGTACCTAGAACAGTGTGAAATGCATCCTACATTTCCATCCTCTGTGTTGTTTACCGATGAAGCAACGTTCGGGTGTGATGGAGTCTTCGACATGCACAATTCGCATGTTTGGAGTGAGGGTAACCCACATGTCACAGTGACTAGAGCTCATCAAGTGTGGTTGTTCGTTAATGTGTGGGTCGGTGTTGTTGGGGACTGTTTAATTGGGCAGTATCTGCTACCTAGGCCATTAAATGGCAGGCACTGTTACAATTTTCTCGCCAGAGCATTGTCAGAACTGCTGGAAGACGTCCCGCTCCCTACAAGACAACGCATGTGGTTCCGACATGACGGGGCGCCGGCACATTTCAGTCGCCGTGTGCGTCGATTCCTCGACCGACAGTTCCCAGAAATGTGGATTGTCAGAGGCAGAGTGTTTGTTGGTGTAATTAATTTGCCGCCAGAGAAATCCTCCTCTGCCGGTTTAAAGAGTCCTCATAGGAAAAAATGACATTAGGGAAAAATATTTGTGGGGTTGTAGAAAAATATCCGCTACCAGTCACAATAAAAGGTTGTTCATTCGTCACACCACCGGTTTCGGGCTTGCGCCCATCTTCAGGTGTTTATACATTAGTTTACATGTTTGTACTGTTGGAGATCACTGTATAAATACAAAAATTATTTGCTGGTGACTACACAAATACAAGTGGGACAATTGTAAATTGTAAGCTAACATTTGACGAATATATATGTGTACTTACAAAAAGATGAAGCACCATTATTACAGTTATGCTGTGATGACAGGTTTGCCACATAGTTATAAACTTATGGTCATTTTCACGTCCATATATCAGGTATAGCTTCATATTACACTATTATGATGTGCACTACACTATGTTTACATACAAACATGTGGGCTGTGGTCAAAGAACTTTGATGTAGCAGATGTAAAGATGTTGCTCACACAGAAACTCATAGGTTCTGTTCAAAGAACTTAGCCACAGTAAGTGCAATGGTGTTGCAAATATGCAACAACTTTTCACTTACTGTGGCATATATGCAACACCATTGCACTTACTGTGGCTAAGTTCTTTGACCAGAACCTATGAGTTTCTGTGTGAGCAACATCTTTACATCTGCTACATCGAAGTTCTTTGACCACAGCCTACATGTTTGTATGTAAACATAGTGTAGTGCACATCATATTAGTGTAATATGGAGCTATACCTGATATATGGACGTGAAAATGGCCATAAGTGTATAACTAAGTGGCAAAACTATCATCACAGCATAACTGTAATAATGGTGCTTCATCTTTTTGTAAGCACAGATATATTTTCGTCAAATGCTGCCTTACAACTTACAACTGTCCCACTTGTATTTGTGTAGTCACCAGGAAATAATTTTTGTATTTATACAGTGATCTCCAACAGTACAAACATGTAAACGAATGTATAAACACCTGAAGATGGGCGCAAGCCCGAAACCGGTGGTGTGACGAATGAACAACCTTTTATTGTGACTGGTAGCAGATATTTTTCTACAACCCCATAAAGGAACAGTCACGGAATTCGACAGCATCCACTATGGATAAAATTCAATAATATTTGTTTTGGTGTCCCCTACAACCTCCCTGAGTTTGTCGGTTTAAACGCTTTTCACCCTGTATGTAATGTAGATGATGTAGGAAAGCCCACACGGAGTGGTGTGATTGTGTACATATGTGTGTGTGTGTCTGGCGGCAGATCAACGCCAAGACGGAGCTGGCGCTGCGCTACAACGACATCTCGCCGCTGGAGAACCACCACTGCTCGGTGGCGTTCCGGATCCTGGAGCGCCCCGACTGCAACATCCTCAGGTCGCTGGACGCGGAGGCCTACCGGAGGGCCCGCGAGGGCATCATCCGCTGCATCCTGGCCACCGACATGGCGCGCCACAACGAGATCCTCGACCAGTTCCGAGAGATCACGCCGCGCTTCGACTTCAAGGACCGCGCTCACGTCAACCTGGTGGGTGGCAAGTGATAATAGTCTCTTTCATTGTGGGAACCAAAGGTAAATTATGGTGATAGTGTAGGTGCTCCACGTCAAAACTTACATACACGCGTCAGAACGTGTGCTACATACAAATGTCCACCCTGAAAGTCAGTTATAGAGGGTCTACGTACAGTATATATAACAACTGCTCTGACTTGGATCTTCTTGTTTGGAGTAATCTACAGAAGGATTTGACGTCTGGTTTCCTTGGGAAGTTCTGCCAGATGATGCTATGCTTTAAGTTCAAGGAGAGTGTCTACTTCATTTTGGTGCATACTGAGTGGTGGGCTATGTGCAAAGATGATACCAAAGATTTGGTAGATTATGATGATAATGTAAGGGGATACACATCATAATGGGTGTTACACCTACATGTACGCTCGGCAAGTGATTGATTAAAGAGTAGCAGAGGGTGCTATGTACAGGTCGGGTCTGGGTTACTTGGTTCTCATTGAGTACAGTTATCCGTAGAGCGATTTGACAACAGATTTCCTTGGGAATTTCAGGCAGATCAAACCGTGCTTTGATTTCAAGGACCGCACTGACATCAACCTGGTGGGTGCCAAATGGGGAGACCTGTCTAGAGAGGAAACCGATGACCCTGGTAGATTTTGATAACCACGTTGGCGATCCCTGTCATTAAGTGGCCACCATGTACATGTGCACTCTGCACTGAGTGACATGCGGCTCTATATGCAGTTTATGACAATTGATCTGGATGGTTCGGATTACCATGAGTGGAGTTAGTTATGGAGTGCACTGACAACAGATGTCTTGTTGCAGTTGCAGAAAATCACACCACACTTCAAGGGCATTAGAGTAAGAGTTAAGGATACAGAAAGACACGAAAATTCAGTATTATAACATGAGTGAACCTGACTACAATAAGTTACAAATTCCCATGTCCAAAGACAGCATTTTTGTGTCTTAATTCCGCAGATGTGCTGTCTCCAACCAGCTCATGATTTTAGAACTCACTGATTGCCTCATTGTGCGACTTGTTACACACACCCATCATGAGTAATGAATCTAGACAACAAAACTGCTCATGTAAGCAAGCCTTTGCGCAGTGGAACAGGTAGTTACTAAGTTTCCCTCTGAAAATTCTGATAGTTTGACCGAATACTTGGGAAATGACAAATTCCATAAGAAAAGAATAACAGCACAGGATACATTATTCTGTCACAGACAGAATGCCCTACCACGAAGTGCCAGAAACGTCGGGCAAAGAGAGTTTTACCAATGTGCAAGAGTCGCTTTTAACATCTCAGTGCGTCAGTGATCTGTATGAAAAAGCCTAAAAGAAAGAAGGAAGCTATTATACTTGTTTGGTATAGTAGAAGTAAGAAATGAACAAGTGTGTAGAGCATTTGAGGATATAACTACAGGTACACAGAGATGTGTTGAGTTGAACTGAGATTTTGGTGACAGATTAGGACACGTTGCTCAGTGCTACATTATCTTTCGTTGATAGTTGATTGATCATAGTGGCTGACAGTTGGTGGCGAGCCATTCTGTCGCCATCAGTCAACAGATGCTTTCAGTGGGTGAGACATCAGGAGAATGTGCAGCCAAGGGCGACAGTCCAACACTCTCAGGACAGCGTCGGCAAAATAAGGTCTTCCATCATCTCCTTGAAACATAACTTCACGCAGATGACAGGTCACAGCTATCGCTTTGAACTCATTAGAAATGCAAACCAGAGGTGACCGTGTCATGCAGACAATGGCAACCCATGAAATTGGGATCAGAGCGCAGTTGGCAGTCGAGAAGCAATAATGTCGACATACATTCTCCTCAGAGCCCGTACACATTGATAAGCGATATACCGAATCAGAACGCTTCTGAAAAGGCGATGTAGTACCACTCATATGTCAAGCATTATCACTGGTTGCATCACCATTGGCATATACCTCTATGGTGCTGCATCTAGAAACAAAGCAAACAAGGTCGTTATGCTGATAGGCTGCTATGTTCCAAACATTGTTACAATGTCAATTCTACAAAGAAGTCCACATCCAGACTCGAGATATGTGACGTCACTGTATGATCTTGCACAGCAAAACGAACAGTATCTCTGCCCACTAGGCGCTAGCACTTGGGTCCATGGAGATCCTGCGTGGCATTGAGTATGGCCCTCTTGGTGCCATCGATTCCATATTCGCATGACTATTGTATGATCCCAATGTCATAGGCCGCATCGCTATCACTGTCAAATGTTGACATATGTTGCCATACGCACCTCTTTCTCATATGAGCCATAACACAATCTCCTCACAAACAACTGAGATTCTAATTTTATTTCCAACAACTGAGATACCCACTATTTAATCTTCCCTCATGTATGGAGTATAGGTGGCATTTGCATGGCTGCATAAAGTACACCGAGCGGGGTGGCGCAGTGGTTAGACACTGGACTCGCATTCGGGAGGACGACGGTTCAATCCCGCGTCCGGCCTTCCTGATTTAGGTTTTCCGTGATTTCCCTAAATCACTCCAGGCAAATGCCGGGATGGTTCCTCTGAAAGGGCACGGCCGTCTTCCTTCCCCATCCTTCCCTAATCTGATGAGACCGATGACCACGCTGTCTGGTCTCCTTCCCCTAACCAACCAACCAACCAACCAACCATAAAGTACACTTCATGCAAAATTAGTTAATAAATAAATATATGTAATTTAATGAAAAAGAGTGATTAATCAGTTTTATATGCATACAGTAACAATCTCGCTGATCAATGCTATCAGTGGCTCTGAAGATTGTGTGTACCAGGAGCTTGAGTTGCACTTTGCACAATGTGTGACTTGGGCTTGTATGCTGTAGATGGTTGCTTTATTCTAGGGAGGTCACTGAACTGAGTGAGTTGAGTGATGTATGGTGGTAGTTTTTGGCACTCTTTAGGTTAGGTGTAACCTTCTGTCTCCAACTCTAGAGAATAGTTCCCTGCCTTAAGAAGTTTCCAGTAAATTGCGGTCAAGAGTGAAGGCTGCTCACTCATTAATTCTCTGCTCACACTACCTAAACACTTCTCAACTGTAGTATCATTTGAGAATAATTTGGTTCGAAATTAAAATTTTCCTCAACGCATTACTTTTCTTTGTTTGTGGTTTATAGCACATATAACGGGTTTTGAATAAAGTGGGGAGTATAACCATGTATAATAGATATGCTAGACAGAGATTTACAAGTGTTATTTTTGTGTAATTGGAGCAGTCAGTGTAGAGTTTCATACTGTCTTTTCCTTTCTTTCTACAGGTGCAAGTACTCGTACGGCTGTTACACTGTCTTCCCTAAATTGATGAATTGGTAAAACCGACAGATTGATTTTCCAAAGTACACCAAAGTTTTGCAGTTAAATCTAAACTGTCCAGATAAAAGATACTTTCCCCAAATTGCTCCTTTATATAATTTACCAAAGAGCAATTTCTATAAAAATGCTGCCTATCCCATAGAAAACTTAATTTTCATAATGTAAATAGCTTGATCATGCTAATGACCCCAACAATACATAGCTTTTTTCCATAGCTTCAAAAAACATATTAGAATAGTAGATTCAATTTTTCTTCATGAAGTATGAAACAGACAATGTTCAGTGAATTGATTGCCAAATTTTTGTAACCAGTTCACAAAATTACGCCCTGTCTCTTTAAAGCTAATTTCATCAAGATCTCAGATTTACAACCAATAACCTTGGTCATTACATTATTAATTACTGCCTTTTAATTCACAACTAATTTCTTTGTTGAACAGACTTGAACATACTGCATTATTAAAAAGACTAAAATGTGTTTGATTATCTTTTCTGTGCTCAGTTAGAACAGTTACATCAACTGTTGTATAAAGGGTTGAAATATGTGGACTACTTCTTGAGAGATACACACTACTGACTGTGCTTCTCATTGTTGTGTACCATAGTACCTGTGAAACCTAGTGTCCACTGTTTGCAGGAGTTTGAGTATTATGTGTGAAATTGTGTTCTTTGTACACTCGTCACTTTTCTGGGAGTAAACTGTATGTGTCATGCGGTGTTGCAGCTGTGCATGGTGCTGATCAAGGTGGCGGACATCTCCAATGAGGCACGGCCCATGGAGGTCGCCGAGCCGTGGCTGGACCGACTTCTCCAGGTACGGATGGGATGTAGAACTCTGTGCAGTGGCAGTGTTGGGTGCTCTGTTCCACCCATTTGACCATTTGACATACCTTTACCTGTGGGCGGAAGAAGTGATGGTGTTCGTTGATATAGAAATTTCCCAATCGTTCAAGGTTGGAGAAAGGGGGATTCCAGCTACACACTGTTTCAGAATATTATTGATACAGTACTAGGGATTCACAAGTGTGCATACTGCATGTTTGTAAGTAATGTGAACAGATGTATTACTATAGGATTTATACTTCCTACTGAGCAGCAAGTCCAAATAAGACACCTGGAGTAGATGATATTCGCTTAGAAGTCATTGGATACCTCCTAATATCGTGTCGGACCTCCTTTTGCCTGGAGTAGTGCAGTATCTCGACGTGGCATGGTCTCAACAAGTCGTTGGAAGTCTCCTGAAGGAATATTGAGCCACGCTCCGTCTATAGCCCACCATAACTGCCGAAGTGTTGTCGATGCATGATGTCGTGCATGAACTGACCTCTCGATTACGTCCCATAAATGTTCGATGGGTAGCCGAATCACTCCCTTAACTTGTCTGAAATGTTCTTCAAACCCATCGCCAATAATTGTGGTGCGATTACATGGTGCACAGACGCCCATAAACATTCCATCGCTTTTGGCAACGTGAAGTCCATGAATGGCTGCAAATGGTCTCCAAGTTGGCGAACGTAATGATTTGCAGGTAATGATCGGTTCAGTTGGACCAGAGGACCCAGTCCATTACATGCAAACACAGCCCACACTGTTATGGAGCCAGCACCAGCTTGCACAGTGCTTTCTTGACAACTTGGGTCCATGGCTTCATAGGGTTGTGCCATGCTCGAGCCCTGCCATCAACTGTTACCAACTCAAATCGGGACACATCTGACTAGGCAACGGTTTTCCAGTCATCTAGGGCCCAATCGATTTGGTCATGAATCCAGGAGAAGCACTCCAGGCGATGTCGTGCTGTTAGCAAAGGCACATGCGTCGGTCGCCTGCTGCCATAGCCCATTAACGCCTAATTTCTTCACACTGTCCTAACATATATGTGTGTCGTACTACCACATTGGTTTCCATGGTTATTTCAGAAATGTTGCTTGTCTGTTAGCACCGACAACGCTGCTGCTCTCGGTCGTTAAGAGAAGGCCGTCGGCCATGGTGTTGTCTGTGGTGAGAGGCAGTGCCTGTAATTTGCTATTCTTGACACACTCTTGACACTGTGGGTCTTGGAATATTGAATTCCCTAACAATTTACAAAATGGAACGTCCTACGCATATAGCTGGGACTAACATTCGATGTTCAAAAGGTGTTAATACCCGTCATGCAGCCATAATCACGTCGGAAACCATTTCATACGAATCATCTGAGTACAAATGACAGTACAAATGACAGTTCTGTCAATGCACTGCCCTATTATACCTTGTGTATAGGATATTAGAACGATCTGTTTATGTGCACATGTCTATGTCATGACTTTTGTCACCTGAGTGCACAAGTGTATGTACTACATGTTTGTCACCAGTAAGAACAGATGTATTATTGTACCATTACTGCTTCTTATTGAACAGCAATACCAACTAATACACCTGGACTAGATGATATTCACACAGAATTATTAATATCCTTGGAAGAACCAACTATGAAAAGAACTTGTCTTCTCCATTGTTGTAGAAGAAGGATTTTGAGCCTGGGTGTGATGCTCATAAAGTATATTTCTGAAAGTAGCAGTTCGACAACAGTACATTATTGTTTTTATTTCTTTTTTTGTGACTAGATTTGTAGCTGATTGCTTAATTGTAGCCAATAAGTCCTGTAAGATATAGGAGTTACTAGGCTGAAACAACTATGAAACTTACTGGCAAGTTAAAACTATGTCCCAGAGTGGTCTCGATCCTAGGAAGTTGCCTTTCGTGGGCAGATGTTCTTCCGACTCAGCTATCCAGCCTCTGCTCAGGACCTGGAGTGAGGCTGGGCTGTGACTCTTCCCAGAAATTATCAGTCAGTGGAATGTTTCTCCACAAAAGGCAAAGACCCTAGCATCCTGGTGGAGACTTTTAATGTGGCAGCTAGTTTCATAGTAGAGTTACAAATCCTTATAAATAATCCTTTATTAGTGAAGATTGCAAAAATTATTTATGGTCCTTGATAACTTTACAGTTCTGCTGAAACAGCTAGCCATTTTCACATCAAATTTTACAAACACTGTTGTATGTATCTAATGACTTTCCTCACACCAGGGTATGCACTATGAGTCATACTGAAAATGATGTACAACTTTTACAAATAAAATGATGTACAACTTTTGCAAATAAAATGATGTACAACTTTTACAAATAAAATGATGTACAACTTTTACAAATGGCTTTCAACTATATAGTATTAACAATGTGAACGTTGTTATGAATGCTGGTATGCAATCCATTGAAATGGTTCTGAATCACCTGTCATATCTTACGTTCTGGGGAAAAAAATATGATAAACATTACTGTCTCTTTTTTCAAGTATTACTGTGTCTAATCAACAGGCCAGTTGGAGTCACATTGTCATCGATAACTTACATATTTGTGCTTAATGGCATTGAGTACAAAACTATTGAGCTATGAATGATGTTAGCACAAGTATGAAATTTGTCAGTAGCCATGTGTCTCCTACAAGCCTCTTGATTAGATGTAGCGATGGTTGTCTTATTTGATCTGAAGATGGCTAGCTGTTTTAGCCAAAATTAGTTACCAATAATTATAAATATTTTTTTTTCATTTTGACTAATAAAGGATTTGTCATAAGAAAACATAACCTTTAACACTGGTAGATCACTAATCTCCAAGTTGCCTATGTCAGGTTTACATTAGATTAGATTTACTTTCATTCCAGTTGATCCATAGTGAGGAGGTCCTCCAGGATGTAGAACATGTCAGAAAAACAACAATATATGACAAATATTTACAAGTCAAACAAATAAGCTAATGTACCATTTCACAGGTCCCAAGTGGCATGGTCGTCATTTTTTAATGAACGCTATATGGAAGAATCATTTTACAAATACTAATGCACTGAATTTAAAATAAAAAACTTTATTTATTTATTTATTTATAAGGTAATAAACATGTAATACAACTACTAAATACTTATTTACAATGAGCACATTACTGCATTGAACTGGCGCAGAAGTTAGATTGTACTAAAACACACACACACACACACACACACACACACACACACACTTATTTACAATGAACACATTATTGCACTGAAATTGTCCAAAAGTTATATTGTACTTATATATATCTATACACACAAATCAGTTGGTTCTACTGAGAAATTCATCAATTGAGTAGAAGAAGTTGGCCACCAATAAATCCTTTAGGCTTCTATTAAACTGAACTTCATTGGTTGTTAAACTTTTTATGGCCGCTGGCAAGTTATTTTATGGCTGCTGGCAAGTTAACATCAAAACACCAGGCAGGTTGCCTATCGGCATGAAGTACACCAGATGACTGCGTGGATCATTCCACATGACAACTACCTCTATCTGTATCACTTGCAATGGTGATAGTCATTGGGCACCTGTTCACATGAGTTCTTACCGAGTAGGGTAGCATAGTCATTAGCACTCTGGACTCATATTCAGTGGGACGGTGGTTCAAATCCCACGTCTGGCCATCGAGATTTAGCTTTCCTGTGATAGCACCAAGATGCTTAAGGCAAATGCAGGTATGGTTGCTTCTAAAGGGCACTCGACAGGACAAAAAACACTAACCTGCTCCCTCCTCCCCCAGGAGTTCTTCAAGCAGAGCGATGCGGAGAAGCTGGAGGGCCTGCCAGTGACACCCTTCATGGACCGAGACAAGATCACCAAGCCGTCCTCGCAGTGCAGCTTCATCGGCTTCGTGTTGCTGCCGCTGTTCGAGGCCCTGGGCGATCTCTTCCCTGCCCTCAACGTGAGTACCACACATCACCGACTACTCTGTGCTCAAAAAAGTCTAGTCTCCAATAGGTTCTAAAAACCAACATGCCTCCTGGATTCATGTACACTTCTCTTGTGCTCCTGGCTTTGTCCCACTTTGCAGGTCATCGCTTCATTTGAGGTGATTTTAAACGGTTTAAAAACAAGCAGAATACTTGCATAGTGTTTATTTCTTATTATTCAGGGTAGAACAACCCCATACTACTCTACTTCAACTTGACCGAGTAAAGTGGTGCGGTGTTGAGCTCCCTGGACTGAAATTCAGGAGGATGGTGGTTCAAACCCATGTTGTTGTGTAACGACGTAAGTTTCTTATAAATGATTTTCTTTCGACATATGACCATGTGCAGAGTTCGTCACCTACGTCAGTTACAACCCACTTCAAAATTATTTATATTCTTTTTAAATTGTCTCAGAATGGTTCTTGAACGAAACTGTAAAACATCATTTGAGTCGTATGCACAGAATTACGTCACTCGGGCCAAATGCTTTGCATAAACTTTTTCAATTTAGATTTCGTTTGTTTCTCCTCAGAAATTATATTGACACACGTTATCTTGATTTAATCGATATCAGAATCACACATTGAATAAACTTTTGAGATTCAAAGTTGCGATGAACGCTGTCAAAATTCAATAATCTTGTCAAATATATTATTAATCCATTCACATAATTCTTCATAAATAAATCCTCAGAACACGTATTTCAACTTTAGCAGCATCCGCTAGTTTATTATCTTCCTACATACAGACGTGAACCTGAGCCTTGACAAGATAGGACTGACATTTTCAATAAGATTAAACTTCCTATGATATCATTGTTGCACAAAAAAATTACATATTTTCATTTATCAATTTTTAGAAGCACGGCGCAACTCGGTTCCAGGATCTTCTGTTGCTCTTTGGCTGTCGACCCGCGACGTATAGTGGCCAGCAATTTTCTCTCTGGTCGTGGCAGCGAAGATGCTGTCTCCGTTCGTTGCGCCGCCCTCTCCGTACATGAAACATAAAAAAAATACAAAACTTTAGGCAATTCACAACCATTACAAAATATTACAAAAATACATAAACAAAAACTAAATTAAACTTATATTCACCTGCAAACTGGGCTGACACTGGTGGATGGGTGACGCTTCAATTTCGTCCCACTACAATGTCCAGTTGTACTGATTTACATTTTACGTGGTTTCCTTAAATAGTTTAAGCCAAATTCAGGCATGGTTCCATTGAAAGGGTATGGCTGCTCTCCTTCTCCATCCTTCCCATACCCGAGCTTGTGCTCAGTGTGTAAGGGCCTCGATGTAGAGATGTCGACAGCGTTTTAATCACTAATCTCCTCCTCCTCCTCCTCCTCCTCCTCCTCCTCCCTCTTCTTTGTCCTTCTCCTCTTCCACCTGGTGTGTTCAGTGTTGCCACCACCGTTTAAAATTACTTGACAGTTGACATCCATCACTTGCTAGTACAGTGTTGCCACATCGGCCGCCAGCTACCAGTCAGGTATAGGCGACGCACAAACACAGCCGTTAATGTGTGACACGGAGCAATGTTGGAAGTGGCTGCTGCGAGGCATGTTGGAAACGCGAGATGTTCTGCCCACAGCTGATTTTAAGTGACCAGTGATTGAACTGCTGCAGGGGACACGTTTGGTGGCCCTGAATTTAAAATCGTGTCCTATGCTAACCGTGGCCTCGTGAAGTGTAATGACTCTGAGAAAGTGTTGGTCAGCACAGTTGACATTTTTCGATTATAGCACCAACTACCACGACAGCAAAACAATAGCCTGAGTAAATCACACATATTTTTTTGCGTAGAATCCGAATATACGAGGTGTTGACTGAAAAAAAAGGCCTCCACCTTCGTAAATCTTCAACAGTTGGCGGCATTGGTACACAGCAGGTACTGGCTTGTTCCGTACCCTCTTCTCTACAGCTCCAGTTGGCGGGAAGCCTTAGCATTGAACGGTTGTGTTGTTACAGTGACAAGTATGGAACCCTGAGCAGACGGTCGGTCAATGCGATTCAAGCAACGTGCAGTCACTGAATTCTTGACAGCAGAAGGTGTCACCCCAAAAGGTGTCACCCCAACGGAGATTCATCAGAGAATGAAAGCAGTTTATGGTGAGTGTGTGGATGCAGGTACTGGGCGTCGTTGGGCGAGTAAGCTTAAAGATGTTGAGGCGGGAACATCTGACCTGCGTGACAAACAAATACGTAGTTGGACGTCCTGTGACAGCAACCACCGAGTTTCACAAGCAAAATGTTGACAGATTGATTCAGGACGATCGTCGTATCACTCAGAGAAAATCTGCAAGCACAGTCTGCATTTCACAACAGCGTGTGGGTCACATTGCTGCTTTGTTCGCCTATCGGAAGATCTGTGCACGATGGGTACCCCAGATGCTGACTCCTGAGACTGAACCTCACCACCGTACCGTACGGCATCCTCCATACAGTCCAGACTTAGCACCGTCTGACTTCCATCTGTTCCCGATAATGAAAGACGATCTGCGGGGACATCAGTACGCTTCTGATGAAGGCGTTGAGAGAACTGTGAGACTGTGGTTGCGGAAACAGAGTGTCGACTTCTTCCGTGATGGCTTCAGAAAACTTGTTCATCATTGGCACAAATGTATCCAGTTGGCTGGGGACTATGTGGAAAAGTGAATATTGGTAATTAAAGTTCACATTCTAAGTATTATTACTGCGTTTGATTTATTAAAATATTCCCATCCAAAAGCAATTAACGAAGGTGGAGGCATTACTATTCATTCAACCCTCGTACATTAAAAATGAGGTGAGATTCCATTTGAAAACGCGAAGGGTGCTTAGGAGGTGACCAGTTGTAGCATAGACACATATCCTCTTTACTAATATTAGGTTTTCATGTATAGGATTTTTTTTCATGCGATGCATCGTGTTCGAGATATTTAGTTGTCTGAAGTTAAAACATACACCATGTTACAAAAAGGTACGGCCAAACTTTCAGGAAACATTCCTCACACACAAATAAAGACAAGATGTTATATGGACACGTGTCCTGAAACGCTTAATTTCCATGTTAGAGCTCATTTTAGTTTCGTCAGTATGTACTGCACTTCCTCGGTTCACCGCCAGTTGGCCCAATTGAAGGAAGGTAATGTTGACTCCGGTGCTTGTGTTGACATGCGACTCATTGCTCTACAGTACTAGCATCAAGCACATCAGTACGTAGCATCAACAGGTTAGTGTTCATCACGAACGTTGTTTTGCAGTCAGTGCAATGTTTACAAATGCGGATTCGGCAGATACCCATTTGATGTATGGATTAGCAAGGGGAAATAGCCCTGACGCGGTACGTTTGTATCGAAACAGATTTCCAGAACGAAGGTGTCCCGACAGGAAGACGTTCGAAGCAATCGATCGGCGTCTTAGGGAGCACGAAACATTCGAGCCTATGACTCGCGACCGGGGAAGACCTAGAACGACGAGGACACCTGCAATGGACGAGGAAATTCTTCGTGCAGTTGACGATAACCCCAATGTCAGCGTCAGAGAAGTTGCTGCTGTACAAGGTAACGTTGACCACGTCACTGTATGGAGAGTGCTACGGGAGAACCAGTTGTTTCCGTACCGTGTACAGCGTGTGCAGGCACTGTCAGCAGCTGATTGGCCTCCACGGGTACACTTCTGCGAATGGTTCATCCGACAATGTGTCAATCCTCATTTCAGTGCAAATGTTCTCTTTACGGGTGAGCCTTCATTCCGACGTGATCAAATTGTAAATTTTCACAATCAACATGTGTGGGCTGACGAGAATCCGCACGCAATTGTGCAATCACGTCATCAACACAGATTTTCTGTGAACGTTTGTGCAGGCATTGTTGGTGATGTCTCGATTGGGCCCCATGTTCTTCCACCTACGCTCAATGGAGCACGTTATCACGATTTCATACGGGATACTCTACCTGTGCTGCTAGAACATTTGCCTTTACAAGTACGACACAACATGTGGTTCATGCACGATGGAGCTCCTGCACATTTGAGTCCAAGTGTTCGTACACTTCTCAACAAGGGATACGGTGACCGATGGATTGTGAAACGTCCCCTTAGAACAACTTGACATATGAAACGTCCACTTAGAATAATTGTACAAGCCTGTGCTTAACCTGACACACAATATTTTTAGCGCAACGCAATCTGACTATCAAAAATCCCTACAAAAGAATGGCCCAGACAAACATTAAACTATACCTTTCACAAATCACTTACCTCACAAAAATCTTCGTTGCTCGAACTACTGCAATACAGCGAGTGCCACTACTGCCAGCTAAATAAAAGATACAAACTACGGAAGGCACTAACTACTGATAGTCTTAGCAAATGAAAGATTCTAATAGAGAACAAACAATGTATTTACCTCAAGATTCATAATATATACAGCAGTTCATGACATTTTTCAAAACTCCGCCATCTCTCTCCCCACATCCACCACTGCTGGCGGCTCACCTCCAACTGCCCAGCGCTACGCGCTGTTCGCATCCAGCTATAGCAGTTCATGACAACAATGGCAGGCAACAATGCAAACTAGCCACATACTGCACACAGCACAGCCAGTGATTTTCATACAGAGTGCTATGTAACGTTGCCAATAAAAAACATAAACAGCCTACTTACATAGCCCCCATGCTCCCCACAAAAAATTTTACAAATTTTTTTGGGCAGTGGCCAATACAGATTTGAAAAAATTTTTCATAATTACAATAACAAAGATATCAAATGCACACACTTATTTATACAATGTTGGTCAAAAGCTAAAATTTTCTCACAGTCAATAAAGACAGTCCTGATCATTCACCACAGTAAAACTGCCGTTTCTTTTATCAAAGTCTGAGCAATAAAAGACAATGCACACGGAAGTAGTGGATGTCCATGCAGTCTTGAAGAAGTAGTGTTGTCCTTCCACCAGAAAGACAGTGCTGACTCTTGACATGCTGACAGGTAATGGGCCTCAACAGAGCAAACCCACAGCAGAGTCATTCGAAGTTCTGACGAATATTGGTAGGTAGGTCATCACAGAGCAGACCCACTGTAGTCCTGGTAGAGATTGTGGTATTGGTGGGCCACCAGAGATGCAGACCCACTGTAGTCCTTGTAGAGATGGCCAGTAGCCATCTGCTGCGGCTGTGCAGGTGCACAATCACCATTGAAGAGTCTTGCGGATAATAGAGCAAGTCCATAACCACCACTTGTGCACTCACAAAGTTTTTGGAATTGTCCTTAGAACCAGCAATGCTGTTATCCAGTCCCTTGCTGAATTAGTAACACACGTGCAAACACTAACAGTCCCAACTTCTCACATAGTGTCCATATAGTATGACCAACAGAAAAGTGTGCAGTGAAATGAATGCTTACAAGTTAATAATATGATGAACAAGTGTCAATTACAATTATATAACATAAGAATACAATTACAAAGATACAAAATACAACATTAAAGACATAACAATACAGATAATATTTGTAGTAATAGGGGCTTTACAAAAGAATAGAAATAAACATATACATCAGTGTTACAGGAATGATGACATGAGTACATACATAAAAGATCAGAATCACTTTTGAAACGTCAACTTCACACATGAGCATGAAAACAACACAGAATAAATAATGTCTAAGCATCTTTACAAAGAAAATAACAGAATATTAGAAAAATTCTACAACATAGCTCTCATCAGCTAAACACATAAAGACAGGAAAAACACAAATACACAAGGGCACACAAACATATAGTGGGATAACACCAACAGGAAAGGACAACACACAATTACATATTTGGAAAAAGCAGCAAAGAGAAAAGGACAGGGTTTGTTTTCAGTGTAACATTTGGTACTGCAGTCCAACCCACAACTTCATTCCGTACATCTTTCATCTTATTTCAACCTTTGTTACCACCAAAAAAAATCCTATCCAAGCATGCTTTCTGTATTCTGTTCACATCCTCTTTCAAAAAATAGATTTTCTCCACTGTACACTACTTTTTTGGCCAAACTATTTTCTTATAGCTCCTTAATGCATTTCTTCCAATTCATCATAGTTAGTTTCTTATATAGTCTACCCCCTCTTAAGCTAACTTAAATCTACTGAGCTCAGATACTAAACTAAGAGACGAGGCAATGCAGCAAAAAAAAATTAACACAAACATCAATGACAAAATATAGAAATGGCAAAGCAAGCAGCATAAATTAGCAAAGCAAGTGCAATATTACAACTAATATAAGGCAATGCAGGAAACAAGAAAAACTAGCTTAGAAGAGTAACACAAAGTCAAATTCAGTAACACTATGCCTGACAAACAGCAGCAACTTATACCTAAACATGACATAGCTCAAGCAGAAAAAATATTACAGTAAAAACAACAATGCAGACAGGGGAAATGCATATTCACATCTTAATGTCTATGTAATTAAAGTGGTGCACCATAACAACTTATTGTAAAAAAATATTACCATGTACTTGAAAAGAAAATCATGTTTTACTGTTACGAGTTCCTTCGTATTGTTCTTTCCTTTCCAAGTGCTCCTTTTTAAAGAATGTGGATCATAAAATAATTATTTAATAGATCTGTTGACAGAAAGTGTTCACATTAGCAAATGCATTTTATTTTATAAAAGCAATGCTGCTACACAGCTGGAAACCAGACATCAAATGAAATAAGCAATTACACAAACCAAAGCATAAAAATGTCATTCAGTAGTCATGTGACATTTCATTTCATAAGTTAATTGCTCTCAACTCTCGTACAAAGACTCTTGTCATAATCAGGTGTGCAGATGTAAAAATATTTCTTGTCATTTTGTTAGGCATTTCAGTAAATATCATAAATTTTTAAGTAACGAGGGTGTCGCATTAGCGATGAAAGGCACATCCTAATGGTTTATTCTCCAGGTGTTTGACACAGCTGTGTGCCCACAACGCATTACAAAAATCATGTTTTCAAGTAACGAGCGTGTCGCATTAGCGATGAAAGGCACACCCTAATGGCTTGTTCTCCAGGTGTCTGACACAGCTGTGTGCCGACGACGCACGTGCAGGTGGTCACTTAACTTTCTTATGGAAATATTTACGACATTTTTCCGCTACAGAGACAGTCTCATATAAAAACATTTCATAGGTCAAGAATTTTATTGACATAAACATACCTCAACAGCATAATACACATCGTCGTCGTAAAAATAACATCATAACACCTCAGTCAAATGTCAAAATCGTCGTAGCTTCCTCCAATAATTTCAAAACCTAACAAAATTCTCTGCTCATGTCAAAAGTGTCATCTGCCTCCAACGTACTTTAAAATCATACTCCCTTACCAAATACATCATTCAAAGTTCTCATAGTATCACAATGGTTCCAAAAAAATATGAACAGTGCACAAAGTACAGACAAAGTAAAATTTCTTAAGTGTGAAGTTATCCAACGGTGTAATTGCGTAAACATGTGTCACTGACATAAAAAAAATGTTTGTTTCTCTGTTAAATGATCAGATAGCTGTGTAATTTATGTGTTAGAGAAATATGGTACCGATGTGTAAAGTTGTATAAGCAAATACCATATTAGCTAGGGCTCCTTGTGCTTGCCAAACACATGATACACAAAGTAGGCGTGTACCCCCCTGAGGATAATTGTAATTATACCCTCAGGTGTTACAGATTACAGCAATGGAATGAAATGTATTGCGAAAAACTTTCTTTGTAATTCAAAAATCTTTAAAAATAAATGTTTTAAGTACAAAATTAATCACTTAAATACGTGTCCTGTAGCGCTAAATGTGCGTCTTGCTGTAAGATAATCTCTGGGAAGTGTCGTAGTCATTGTCCTCCGAAAGCTAAGTTCTGCAGAAGTCAATGTACTTACCTCATGATAAACAAAGTGAAATGCTTTGCGTATAGATAACTTAGTTATTACGCTTATTGCCGTGATGAGGAAAGTACTGTGCTGTAACGTATTGTTGTCCTACGGAAAAGGCTGTCTCCTTGTAGCAATAGCACAAAAGTCACCACTAAAACATGTCTCACTTTATAGAAGAATTCAGAAAAAACTGTGCAGATATAAAACAGATACACCGCAAAAGCAACATTGTAAATTGTCACTCATTAGTAACATCGTGATATAATCGTGTAGCTGTCAAAGAAACCAAATACTAAGTCATCTTGAATCTCACAGAGAGTACTTCAAATCCTGAATCCACTCTCAAGCAAACCAAAATGTTGCATGAAAATTTCATTAGCAGTGCTGGTAAATGTTCTAATCGTGCAACTAACAAGCAAGAATGTACACACACAATTACACTGTGTCGTCTGTTCGCAATAACAATGCATTCGTAATTACTTGTCTAAGTTACCTATGTTCTTGACTGGATGGTTAGTTAGCTTTAAAACATAGTTGTATGTTAACAGTTTCTCAGTGTGACAAATTGTACAAGTAACGTGAAGTGACAATTGCAAAGACTAAGTTAAAAAGCAGATTATCTGTCAATAAATGGTTTTACATGAGAAATGTGGTGTAAACCTTTACTCTTCCTAGTACGCAGAGTTTCAACTTCAACGCAATTATCATGTGGTATACGTCGGATTCTGTAAGGTCCATTGTAAACTAGAAAGAATTTGTGACTCAAGTGTTTCTTCTTATGTGACAATGAATGAGCTTTAATGAGAACTTTCTGACCAATACATAATTTCTTTGCATTTGCTTTACCGTGTAGTTTTCTCCTTTTGTCTGCTGCAGATTTTATATTTTTAAGAGCCAAATCAATTATGTCTTTGTGGCGAAGTTTACGTATATTCGGGAAAGGTACAAGCTCTCTGATTCTGTTCGGAGGTTCTACATTCTTCAGTACAAGAGTAGGTGGTAAAGCAGTGGAATCATGAGGCATTTCATTCAGCACATTTTGAAATAAGTGTAAATATCTGTCCCAATGCTGATGCTTTCTGTGACAATAAAGTCTGCAAAGCTTATTGATTTCTTTCATAATCCGTTCAGACGGGTTACAATGTGGTGAATACAATGAAATAAAAACAGGTTTGATTTTATGATTCCGAAGCATGCGTGACCAAACAGCAGATCTGAATTGCGGTCCGTTATCTGAAATGACTTTACTAACGTGTCCAACTTCACGTAAGAAATTTTTAACAAAGGCGTTGGATACAGACCGTCCAGTGGCTTTACGTAACGGAGTGAAAGAAACAAATTTTGAAGTAAGTTCAACAGCGACTAGAACGTACGAAAATCCATTCGATGTTCTGACAAGGGGTCCCAAGAGATCAACAGCAGCAAATTCTTTTAATTTAGAAGGAATAATAGGAAATAACGGAGCACGATGTGAGATAGTAGATGGTTTCGCCTTTTGACAAAGTTTACAAATAGACAAGACTCTTCGAATTCGCTTTTCCATATTGTTAAAATAACAAGTCGTTCGAAGAATATGATAACATTTTCGTGGACCAAAATGTGCGTAGCTGAAATGAATGTACCAAATGAGCTTATTAACAAAATCGTCTGGAATGCAAAGTACCCATAGCTTGTCATCAACAGTGCAGCGTTTGAAGAGTATGTTGTTTCTAACCAGGTAATAATGCCGAATCTGAGTGTGTGTCTTTTCATGCCATTTACTTTTGATATCTTTCCAAATCGGATCTTTATCTTGTTCATGAGCAATGTCCTTTAAAGATGTGGTGATGAAGTTTTCAAAGGCGACTTTCTGAATGTAAAGAATACTGAAATTTTTCTCGAGGTTGCCTTCTGTGTTACTTTTCTCAAGCCCAGCCGGTGCGCGTGACAGCGCGTCCGCAACAATGTTCTCCTTGCCGGGAATGTAGACTATTGTGAAGCGGAATTCTTGCAGAAACAATGCCCAACGTTTTAACCTATCATGATTTAATTTTGAAGACATAAGAAATTGTAATGCACGGTGATCACTGTATACTTTTACGTGCTTACCGGAAAGAAAGAAACGGAATTTGTTAAATGCCCAAACGATAGCTAAAGCTTCTAATTCAGTAACGGAATAATTTTTTTCAGATTTTGTTAGCACTCGGCTAGCAAAAGCAATGGTTTTCTGAACAGTAGTGTCATTTTCTATGGCTTCTTGAAATAAATGAGCACCAAGACCGACTTTAGAAGAATCCGTGCTAAGGCAGAAATCTTGTGACAGATCTGGATGAGCTAGTATTGGCGCGTGAAGTAACGCTTCTTTCAAAGAATTGAATTCCAACTGTGCTTGTTCGTCCCAGTTCCAAATAGTATTTTTTCCAGTGAGAGAACAAAGTTTTGGTGTAACTAGAATTTGCATATTCAGAAAACGACGGTAAAAATTTACGAGACCTAGAAAACTGCGGACTTGTCTTTTTGTGGATGGAACTGGAATGGCTCTGATTGCTTCTAACTTTTCTGGATCCGGCTGAATGCCTTCAGAAGAAATAATATGTCCCAAAAACTTCACCTTTGACCTACCGAATTCTGACTTTTCCAAGTTAACTGTAATTCCAGATTCTGCAAAAATACGTAACAAACTGTCGAGGATGCGGTTATGTTGTTCCCATGAAGCTTCTGCTATTAGAATATCGTCCACATATAAGGTGATGTGACGTTTTAAGAACTCAGGTAATATGGAATTTAACCCACGAATGAATGCTGCCGAAGAAATGATCAAACCAAAAGGAAGTTTCCGAAACTGATAACAAACGCCGAAACAAAGGAAAGCTGTGTATTTTCTGCATTCTGGATGAAGTTCGATCTGATAAAAGCTGGATCTGAGATCAATGGAAGACAACACTTTTACACCATTAAAATTTTGAAGAAGTTCTTCCATCGTCTGTGGCCTATCTGTTTCAGGAATGATGATAGTATTGATTTGTCTCGAATCTAAAACAAGCCTGATCGATCCATTTTTCTTCTCAACAACATGTAATGGATTGTTGTATGAGCTTACTGCAGGCTCAATAATGCCCTCGTCAAGCATAGATTGTATTTCTGTTCTAACACGGTCCCTATAATGTGCCGGAATTACGTATGGTCTAACACAAAATTTAGTATGCTCACGAACACGAAATTGGTATTGAAATCCCTTGATTGTTCCTGTTTTGTGCGTAAAAACTGTGGAATGTGCTTGTAAAATCTCAAAAAGGTCCTGCCTATCAGTGTCATTACAATTCTCAATTGTTTGAATTTTAGTCTGAATTAACTCATTAATTTCAAATATGCCGTCGATATCATCCCTTTCAGTACTTGCAGAGTGATTGTTAGTGTCTAGTTCCGTAGAAAATTCCGAACTGTTATCTAACAGAAGGTAAAGCCGATTAATTTCCACATCATGGTTTGAGAGCCAGTCTTCAAATTTCAAAGCTATTGACTTACCTTCTTTCTCTAAACTTATTTCAGCATCGTGAAAGCTTAAGATTGCTTTGTATTCATTCAAAAAGTCTACTCCCAGTATAATTTCCGTCGACAATAATGGAACAATAAGAAAGTTCATAGAGAAGCTGTGGCTTTGGCAAAAGAATTCTAAATTGGTTTGTTGGCGTACATCTACACTTTTTCCAAAGATTGCACCTTGTAATTTAATCTTACGTAACGGAAGTGTGGGGCAATTGTTCGATTTGTTGCATTTGTTAAAAGCTGTTTCACTAATTACTGAAATAGGACTGCCAGAGTCAAGTACTGCCGTAAATTTTACGTCATTTACAGTAATGTGAATCACAGGATATGCAATGTTGTTATGTTTTACGTCGTGTTCCTGGAGTAAGATGTCCCTAATGTCTTCCATTTTTACGTAATTACTAGCTACGGCAGCTGCGTCATCAGTTTCATAAGTACGTCTTGTGGCTGCCAGTGGTGTGAGTCATCGCCTATTGTCTCTTTGTTGGCGCGCGTCGTTATTGGGATTTGGAGACCTAACTTCTACAAATTCATCGTGACGAGAGTGCTCTGCTCTGTTTAAATCTCGCCAGTTCTGATGCAATTCAGGTCTGTCGTTACGATCATATCGTCTGTCGTCATGTCGGTAGTTTCCATAGTTTCTTTCTTGTCGGTCACATGGTGGAGAATTTCTCCTTGAATCGTAACTACGCGCTGGACCGTTGCGTCTAAAGTTATTCTGTCTCCCTTGATAATAGTTATTTTGGTTCCCATATTGTCTGTTTCTCTGATTGTCTCTGTGATAGTCATTACCGCGGAAAGGTGATCTTTCCCTGTAACTATTACTCTGCCAGTGGTTATCATATGGGTGGTGTCTGTTTTGGTCACGATTTACGTTGTAAGAATAGGTTTGTCGTGGCCATTTATTGTTTCTGTCGTCACGGAATTGTGACGGATGTGACCTGTAATGATTGTTTTCCTGTTTTCGCATCCCGCGACTGTCTGTGTCAATTTCCAGTTCTTGTAACAGTCCCTGAAAAGCTTCAATGTCGTCTTTGCAACGTCCTGCTAAAATAATATGTCTCAAATGTTCAGGCAGTTTGATTAAGCAAATGCGGATGAGTTCTGAGGGGCTGTATGGGTTTGACAGGTATTGATTCTTGTGCAACATGTCTTCAAAATATTTCACAAGACTGGAAAATTCAGATTGTTCGAAACGTTTCATCATTATGATGTTATGTTTTACACGGTCTTGTGTAGCTTGAGACCAATATGCTGAGAGGAAGGCATGATAAAAATCTCCTTCACTGTGACAATCGTGAATGACCGATCGCATTCTTACAGCTGGTTCATTCTCCAAATAGCCACACATAAATTCTAATCTGTGTTCTAATGACCAGTTGGGAGGAAAACAATGAGAGAATTGATGGAGCCATGCTTGTGGATGAATGTCGTTGCCAGAATTCTTAAATGTTTTGAATTTACGTGTAGTAATGAACAGCTTATAGTCAAAATCATCGTGTCGGCGAGTAGCATGTCGGTCATTGTCACGTCGTTTCGGCGGTTCCATCTCAAAATTCGGTGTACCTTGCCAATTTCTTTCATAATTACCGAAATGCCCTGTGCTATTATTTTGTGGCTGTTCCGTATTTCTATTTCCCTCTTCCCTTATTGGGGCGCGAGTGTCCTCTGAAATACGTAATTCTTGTATTACCTGTGTCAGCTGATCTTGTACTTCCCGCATTTCTCTTTTGTATTGCGTATTAATTTGATTCTGATTTTGTTTGAATTTTCTTATTTGTTCATACTCTTCTGTGTCAGTGAAGGCTACGGGTCTTGTGTCATTCAGATCATCATCTACCTTTGTAGATAAGTTAGTGACCTGATCCGAAAGTTCAGCTACTTTCTCCGATAATGAACTAATTTCCTCCGTGTGTTTTTCTGAACCAAGTTTCAGAGTGTCCATTTGTGTTGAAATCGAATCTACTGTGTTCTTTAAGTTGTCCTGAGTTTTTGCCAGTTGCGTAACCGAATCGGTAGATGCAACTGAGTCAATTTTAGCCCACAAGGTCTCATGATTTTCATGAACAATAGTTTGCAGTTCTTTTATGGCTGCTTCATGATTCTGTAATGCATTTTCATGACGCGAAAAAATAGGTTGGAAATGCTCACAAATTTGTGTTTTTACGTCATTACAGACCTTTTGACATTTCGATTCAATGTTATGTAACTCAGCAGTTAAATCTTCACGTGTTTGTTCAAGTGTGGTGTCTAACTTTTGAAGCTTTTGCTGTGTTTGTCTCTGATTTTGTTCCATTGTGTGTAACTGTTGCTGTGTTTGTTTCTGGTGTTGTTCCATTGTGTCTAACTTTTTAAGATTTTGTTCCATTGTGTCTAACTTTTGAAGATTTTGTCCCATCTGTTGCATTAATTGTAATAACAATGCATTAGTGTCTGGAATCTGTTCCTCTACGCTTTTCGGCAGTGCATTTGCACCAGCAACATTCACATTTTGACAAGCAGAAAATGTGTCTTGACTCATTTGAGAAAACGGTGAGGACGCAAAACCTGAATCTACAGTATTTGCAAAATTGTGTCCTATCATTTCGGATTCCTGAGGCGAGCTGTTGCCGACCGATCGATCGATAATGCTTCCCTGTTCACTACCTGTTTGACTGTCTACGCCATTGTTTGACGCCCGCTCCATTTCCCTATGCACAGTTACCAAATTACTACTTTGAACATTAGTTAACTCATTACACAGTGGCGCTAACACATTGCTTTCGTCTTCACTGTCGTTTCTCATTTTACTTTGAAGCCGAGTGTTACGTTTTTCACACGCCATTATTGTGACAATATTTCACACGATAACACAGAAAAGCACAATTTGAATAGCAAAAATAAGAGAACACATTAACATAGCACTGAAAATAATATGTAGTTAATTACAAGCGCAGCTGCGAAATACTTGTTGCAAATCTACATGCATGCCACAACTGTTTTACATTACAACAATGAAAGACTGCAACTACCAAGGAGATTCTCTCTACAATTACGCGCTAGCAATAAACAAAAGCTACACTAGATACACAGACTACAAGAAAAAATCAGAAGATTCCAGTGAGGTATCCTGGCAGGGTCGCCATATGAAACGTCCCCTTAGAACAACTTGACATATGAAACGTCCACTTAGAATAATTGTACAAGCCTGTGCTTAACCTGACACACAATATTTTTAGCGCAACGCAATCTGACTATCAAAAATCCCTACAAAAGAATGGCCCAGACAAACATTAAACTATACCTTTCACAAATCACTTACCTCACAAAAATCTTCGTTGCTCGAACTACTGCAATACAGCGAGTGCCACTACTGCCAGCTAAATAAAAGATACAAACTACGGAAGGCACTAACTACTGATAGTCTTAGCAAATGAAAGATTCTAATAGAGAACAAACAATGTATTTACCTCAAGATTCATAATATATACAGCAGTTCATGACATTTTTCAAAACTCCGCCATCTCTCTCCCCACATCCACCACTGCTGGCGGCTCACCTCCAACTGCCCAGCGCTACGCGCTGTTCGCATCCAGCTATAGCAGTTCATGACAACAATGGCAGGCAACAATGCAAACTAGCCACATACTGCACACAGCACAGCCAGTGATTTTCATACAGAGTGCTATGTAACGTTGCCAATAAAAAACATAAACAGCCTACTTACAATTGGTAGAGGCGCACCAATTCCGTAGCCTCCACGCCCTCCTGACCTCAACCCTCTTGACTTTCATTTATGGGGGCATTTGAAAGCTCTTGTCTATGCAACCCCGGTACCAAATGTAGAGACTCTTCGTGCTCGTATTGTGGACGGCTGTGATACAATACGCCATTCTCCAGGGCTGCATCAGCGCATCAGGGATTCCATGCGACGGAGGGTGGATGCATGTATCCTCGCTAACGGAGGACATTTTGAACATTTCCTGTAACAAAGTGTTTGAAGTCACGCTGGTTTGTTCTGTTGCTGTGTGTTTCCATTCCATGATTAATGTGATTTGAAGAGAAGCAATAAAATGTGGTCTAACATGGAAAGTAAGCGTTTCCGGACACATGTCCACATAACATTCTTTCTTTGTGTGTGAGGAATGTTTCCTGAAAGTTTGGCCGTACCTTTTTGTAACACCCTGTATACCGGGTGTCTATCTCCTAACAGTCGTCAGACATTCGCCTTTTCTCTGGTATTTCGGAAAGTATTTGCAATTTCGTCTTTACATAGTGTAGCCGCAGTCTGACCAAACAAATACTGCTCAAGACGCCTGCTATTTGACGCCCTGTGTCAACAGAGAGCATCGGTTTGTTGCACACCGCAACCAAAGCCATTTTTAAATCGGTAATTTTTTTGTGTCCAATCGATAGAGCCGTCCGAAATAAGCCTATTGTGGTATTCGCTTTAACGATATGTATTAACAGTGATAGTAAAACACGAGAAAGTAAACAACTATCCAGCAGCGACTGAGCAGCACTGCTGCACGGCAGCATCACTCACAAGGAGACGGCACGACCGTGGGGTCGGGGATTTGTCCGAAATTTTGTGTGGTGAAAGAGGACCCCTAACACCTCACGTGGTTAAAATATTGGGACGCACTAGTCTGAAAATCCCGAGAAAAATCGATCCAAAGTATCTTACGTGCTTATGAGTATAAAATGTTAGTCCATTGCCGAGTAGCCGTCTGGCGTACATGGTTAGCGCTCGGACCCTTACGTCAGAGGTCACGGGTTCGATTCCTCCTCTGGTACTCTTTTTTTTCTTCTGATGCTTGCAAAATTGCGGCGCATCGTTGCAGGAGAATCGTGAAATTAATTCCTGGGAAGATTGTATAAAAATTCATTCTATAATTCACCATCAGTTATCGTCACCAATATTTCGAGACATGATTCAGTAGGCCTGGTTTGCTTAAAAATTATCAGAAAATTGAAACATTTTCGTAAATGTTATTGGGGCATGTTTTTGTACAGATTTAGTGCAAACGCCCTGTGATTGTAAAAAATCCACTTTTATATGTTGCAAAAATTATTGCGTTGTTTGTTTTTACGATAATTACCATTGCTGTTCTTGTTTATAATTATTATATGTATAAAAATTGAATGTTTCCCAATCGACTTGGTTATTCTAATTAAAAACCCAATGTTACTCCTCATTTTTCATTATAAAGTATACTTTACAATGAAAAATGGAAAACCCACCGCCATGAACTGTGTAGTTGAACAAAAATAAAATAATTTTAATTCAATAATGTAAGTAATTTGTTAAAGATAATGTGGGTTTGGGAAAGTTTCTGAATAATTGGTGGAATAACAAAAGAAAATGAAACAGAAGAAAAAAAAATGTCGGAGGAGGAATAAAACCCGAGACCTCTGGCGTAAGAGCCCGAGCCCTAAACATCTTTTTTTCCCCCACTAATGATCGTTGTGTTTGGTCTTTTTCCCCCGCAATTGATCGTTGTGTTTGGTCGTTTTTCCCTCGCTATTGATCGTTGTGTTTGGTCGTTTTCCCCCGCTATTGATCGTTGTGTTTGGCCGTTTTTCTCCCGCTATTGATCGTTGTGTTTGGTCGTTTTTCCCCCGCTATTGATCGTTGTGTTTGGTCGTTTTTCCCCCGCTATTGATCGTTGTGTTTGGTCGTTTTCCCCCGCTATTGATCGTTGTGTTTGGTCGTTTTTCTCCCGCTATTGATCGTTGTGTTTGGTCGTTTTTTCCCCCACTATTGATCGTTATGTTCGGTCGTTTTTTCCCCACTATTGATCGTTGTGTTTGGTCGTTTTTTCCTCAGCTATTGATCGTTGTGTTTGGTCGTTTTTTCCCCCGCTATTGATCGTTGTGTTTGGTCGTTTTTTCCCCCACTATTGATCGTTGTGTTTGGTCGTTTTTTCCTCAGCTATTGATCGTTGTGTTTGGTCGTTTTTTCCTCAGCTATTGATCGTTGTGTTTGATCGTTTTTTCCCCCACTATTGGTCGTTTTGTGTGGTCGTTTTTTCCCCCGCTATTGATCGTTGTGTTTGGTCGTTTTTTCCCCCGCTATTGATCGTTATGTTCGGTCGTTTTTTCCCCGCTATTGATCGTTGTGTTTGGTCGTTGCGGACGTCGCAAGACATCCTGTTGAAAGGTTTTTTTGTTAATCTCATTTTGTTCGCTTTTGTTCGTTTCATCTGCTCGAGGCGGACGTCGTAAGACATCTGTTTTTCTTCGTTGTTGATCGATTAACTAAGGTTTTTTTTTATTACAGAGGGCGGCTGACCCTCTGACCGAACACGCTGAGCTACTGTGCCAGCAAACATCTAGGCCAGACGGCGGCTCGGCACTGGACCAACATTTTATACTGATAAGGCACCTAAGAAACTTTGTATCGATTTTTCCCTGGATTTTCCGGGTAGTGCGTCCTAATATTTTAACCACGTGAGGTGTTAGGGGTCCTCCTTCACCACCCAAAATTTCAGACAAATCCCCGACCCCACGGTCGTGCCATCTCCTTGCGAGTGCGGGCCAGGGCGGTGTTGCCGCTGCTGAGTACAGGTTATTCTTCCTGTTTTACTGTTCCTGTTGATATGTATCGATAAAACGACTATCGCAATGGAGTAATTTCGGACTGCTCTATGAAATGGACAGACAATTTAAAAATGGTTTTGGTTGTAATGAGGAACAAACCGACCCTTTCTGTTGACATGAGGTGTCAGGTGAAAGGCGTGATGCACAGTAATTGTTTGGACTGTCTCCAACTACACAACGCAAAAACGAAATTGCAAATATCTACTAAAACACCTGAGAAAAAGCACCTGACGACGTTTAGGACAGACACCCTTGTACAGGGTGAGGCACATAAATGTGAAGAGGTTCCAGTTCTAACAACCCTACCACAACAAAGGTAAAAATTTAATAATGACTGTGGTGTTGCTCACGCTGCTAAATGCTGCATTTTCGGGCAACAACGAAGTTATTATGTGGCAGGTGTCATTAGAGCACAGTTAATAAAGTCATTTCATGTAATAATAAATAAACTAGGCACTCGTCTTTTCGTGTTTCCCACGCTGGTCTCGTTGTAAAATCATTGCTCCATCGTCGAAAATCTAGGTGGTGATGATTCCAAGCTCGGATGCAAAGAGGCCTGGGTTTTATTCTGCCATATTCAAAGGTGTTATAGATGTGTTTCACAAACCATTCTTGAAGATTACACTTTTGCAGGACAATGATGATGTAAAAAAGTAATCAGCACTCCGAATTTAAGTTACACTTCTTTTTTATTACTATCGCTGCAATATCACGTAACACACAAAACGTCACTTCACAATACAAAACATACTTGAAAACATCTTCCTCACTGTTAAAGCTCACATTTTATAAGCTGACTACGTTATGCTTCTTTCCAACATGACGTCTAAGACTTGACTTTCTCAAGGTCCGACTCCCTAACACTCTAATAACCGCTTACGCGCCCAAAAAATCAGAGTTACAAGTACGACAAAGATCATAGTGACAAAAGAAAGAATTCACATAAGAATAATATCATTGCAACATAAACATATCGATGTATCAAAGTACCTCTACATCAACGACATCAAATCTGAATGTTGTCTCAGAAATATGTTAACTACTTTACAGAAACGCAGTAGAATATACACTCCTGGAAATTGAAATAAGAACACCGTGAATTCATTGTCCCAGGAAGGGGAAACTTTATTGACACATTCCTGGGGTCAGATACATCACATGATCACACTGACAGAACCACAGGCACATAGACACAGGCAACAGAGCATGCACAATGTCGGCACTAGTACAGTGTATATCCACCTTTCGCAGCAATGCAGGCTGCTATTCTCCCATGGAGACGATCGTAGAGATGCTGGATGTAGTCCTGTGGAACGGCTTGCCATGCCATTTCCACCTGGCGCCTCAGTTGGACCAGCGTTCGTGCTGGACGTGCAGACCGCGTGAGACGACGCTTCATCCAGTCCCAAACATGCTCAATGGGGGACAGATCCGGAGATCTTGCTGGCCAGGGTAGTCGACTTACACCTTCTAGAGCACGTTGGGTGGCACGGGATACATGCGGACGTGCATTGTCCTGTCGGAACAGCAAGTTCCCTTGCCGGTCTAGGAATGGTAGAACGATGGGTTCGATGACGGTTTGGATGTACTGTGCACTATTCAGTGTCCCCTCGACGATCACCAGTGGTGTAAGGCCAGTGTAGGAGATCGCTCCCCACACCATGATGCCGGGTGTTGGCCCTGTGTGCCTCGGTCGTATGCAGTCCTGATTGTGGCGCTCACGTGCACGGCGCCAAACACGCATACGACCATCATTGGCACCAAGGCAGAAGCGACTCTCATCGCTGCAGACGACACGTCTCCATTCGTCCCTCGATTCACGCCTGTCGCGACACCACTGGAGGCGGGCTGCACGATGTTGGGGCGTGAGCGGAAGACGGCCTAACGGTGTGCGGGACCGTAGCCCAGCTTCATGGAGACGGTTGCGAATGGTCCTCGCCGATACCCCAGGAGCAACAGTGTCCCCAATTTGCTGGGAAGTGGCGGTGCGGTCCCCTACGGCACTGCGTAGGATCCTACGGTCTTGGCGTGCATCCGTGCGTCGCTGCGGTCCGGTCCCAGGTCGACGGGCACGTGCACCTTCCGCCGACCACTGGCGAGAACATCGATGTACTGTGGAGACCTCACGCCCCACGTGTTGAGCAATTCGGCGGTACGTCCACCCGGCCTCGCGCATGCCCACTATACGCCCTCGCTCAAAGTCCGTCAACTGCACATACGGTTCACGTCCACGCTGTCGCGGCATGCTACCAGTGTTAAAGACTGCGATGGAGCTCCGTATGCCACGGCAAACTGGCTGACACTGACGGCGGCGGTGCACAAATGCTGCGCAGCTAGCGCCATTCGACGGCCAACACCGCGGTTCCTGGTGTGTCAGCTGTGCCGTGCGTGTGATCATTGCTTGTACAGCCCTCTCGCAGTGTCCGGAGCAAGTATGGTGGGTGTGACACACCGGTGTCAATGTGTTCTTTTTTCCATTTCCAGGAGTGTAGCTGGTAACGAGAGGTTCATGTGAGCTGCCGTAATGGTTACGTAATTCAAGTACCATTACACAGTGTACAAAGAAAGACAGCAGAAGAAAGAAAATATGGTACTAACCTTGCTATAGAAGGTTTTGAATACGACTACCATTCATCTAATGTTTTTTTATTCCAGTTTTTGATCACAATATCAATTCTTTTGACGATGACCGGTTTCAGTCGGTAATGACCATCCTCAGATCTTTTCCTATACGATGTCCTAAAGTTGGCACTTTTGGACCGCAGTCAGCAAGTTTCTGAAGGCAGATCGAAGCTGGACTGCTGGAATTGCTGCAGTCTCATCCGAAACGTTTTGCTGCAGATCTTGAAAGCTGTGACGATTGTTGATGTACAGCTTGCACTTGAGAGCACCCCTCGCGAAGTCAGGTGACCTGGGTGGCCAGCGAGGGCTGCGACAGACTGACCTTTGCTAACAACTCTGTCAGGCTTGAAGACTGTGTAAATGTGCTCCAAGGTTCGGCCGGCTGTATGGGCAATTGTTCCATCATGTTGGAAGTAACTGTAGATCTTTTGCTCCTTCATTATTGCTGTCACAAATACTTTCAAAATCGTGTCCAGTCATCCAAACCGCTTTTACTTGCCACATCCTGTATACTGGCTCACAAACCCAACATTCCCGAGTTATTCATTTTGCCAATTTTCTGTTAGAAACGGGAAAAAATCGAACTGTTTTTGCAGTGTAATATCGAGAAAGAAGTCATTTCTGTGTATTCATGAAGATACCTTTGGAATAACGAAACAGTTGTACAAAGGAATATGCATAATTTACAAATGTATAAGTAGGTGTACAGCTGATTTGCCAGCTGGTCCCGGCGGACGTTCGAGTCCTCCCTCGGGCATGGGTGTGTGTGTTTGTCCTTAGGATAATTTAGGTTAAGTAGTGTGTCAGCTTAGGGACTGATGACCTTAGCAGTTAAGTCCCATCAGATTTCACACACATTTGAACATTTTTGAGCTGATTTGCATGTCTGCAACAACACAGCGCGATTTTGTATACATCTCTATGGCAACGCTTGTTCCTAGCTCTATAGACGGCTATCGTTTTCGCATAAGGCCGTTTGCACATCACAGTTGAAAGCCGTCAAAAGCGCTGCCAGGTGTCGTGGATTCCTTAAGTTGGATCAACTGTACGAGTGTTTTAGTAGTAAAGAACAAATTTATCAAAACTCCAAGCCTGATGCTGCATCTTTTTCATGCATCTCAGTGTTTACGACGAACTACGTGTCATACAGTGATATATTTCTGCAGATACATTCAGCGGCATATGCGGATACTGTCTGCTAAATGTGTTGTGAGTACAGTTAATACAAGGAAGTAATAGATTTAATGTTGTGCACAGTGCGCCAGTTTCTCATAAATCCCAGTCTTTATGACGACGTATGTTCTGAAATTATGTCTAGTTAGCAGCACAGAAGTAATAAATTTGAACGTCATGAATGATGTGGCACTTTTTCACGCATCTGATTGTTATATGACGTCATATCTGCTGAACTGTGATAGACAGGTGGTTCCTACACTGACAGCAATATATGCCTTACAGTAAGGGATAGGTCTACCAGGTGTGGTTGAAATCAGTCCAGTGATTGAGGACGAGATGTTGAACATAGGTACACGCACACGGTGTATGTACATACATTTTTATAATACACTCCTGGAAATTGAAATAAGAACACCGTGAATTCATTGTCCCAGGAAGGGGAAACTTTATTGACACATTCCTGGGTCAGATACATCACATGATCACACTGACAGAACCACAGGCACATAGACACAGGCAACAGAGCATGCACAATGTCGGCACTAGTACAGTGTATATCCACCTTTCGCAGCAATGCAGGCTGCTATTCTCCCATGGAGACGATCGTAGAGATGCTGGATGTAGTCCTGTGGAACGGCTTGCCATGCCATTTCCACCTGGCGCCTCAGTTGGACCAGCGTTCGTGCTGGACGTGCAGACCGCGTGAGACGACGCTTCATCCAGTCCCAAACATGCTCAATGGGGGACAGATCCGGAGATCTTGCTGGCCAGGGTAGTTGACTTACACCTTCTAGAGCACGTTTGGTGGCACGGGATACATGCGGACGTGCATTGTCCTGTTGGAACAGCAAGTTCCCTTGCCGGTCTAGGAATGGTAGAACGATGGGTTCGATGGCGGTTTGGATGTACCGTGCACTATTCAGTGTCCCCTCGACGATCACCAGTGGTGTACGGCCAGTGTAGGAGATCGCTCCCCACACCATGATGCCGGGTGTTGGCCCTGTGTGCCTCGGTCGTATGCAGTCCTGATTGTGGCGCTCACCTGCACGGCGCCAAACACGCATACGACCATCATTGGCACCAAGGCAGAAGCGACTCTCATCGCTGAAGACGACACGTCTCCATTCGTCCCTCCATTCACGCCCGTCGCGACACCACTGGAGGCGGGCTGCACGATGTTGGGGCGTGAGCGGAAGACGGCCTAACGGTGTGCGGGACCGTAGCCCAGCTTCATGGAGACGGTTGCGAATGGTCCTCGCCGATACCCCAGGAGCAACAGTGTCCCTAATTTGCTGGGAAGTGGCGGTGCGGTCCCCTACGGCACTGCGTAGGATCCTACGGTCTTGGCGTGCATCCGTGCGTCGCTGCGGTCCGGTCCCAGGTCGACGGGCACGTGCACCTTCCGCCGACCACTGGCGACAACATCGATGTACTGTGGAGACCTCACGCCCCACGTGTTGAGCAATTCGGCGGTACGTCCACCCGGCCTCCCGCATGCCCACTATACGCCCTCGCTCAAAGTCCGTCAACTGCACATACAGTTCACGTCCACGCTGTCGCGGCATGCTACCAGTGTTAAAGACTGCGATGGAGCTCCGTATGCCACGGCAAACTGGCTGACACTGACGGCGGCGGTCCACAAATGCTGCGCAGCTAGCGCCATTCGACGGCCAACACCGCGGTTCCTGGTGTGTCCGCTGTGCCGTGCGTGTGATCATTGCTTGTACAGCTCTCTCGCAGTGTCCGGAGCAAGTATGGTGGGTCTGACACACCGGTGTCAATGTGTTCTTTTTTCCATTTCCAGGAGTGTATGTACAGGGCGTTTAAAATAACGTTTACAAACTGACATGGCACATTGGGCGTACAACAGTGATCAGTAATCACATAGGAACTGGGGGGTCGTAAACTTCTTGAGAGGGCGCTACGGTCATAGTAGGGAGTTGCTATACATACACAGGCGTGGACACGTTGGTAGGAACGTGGCTAGCTACAGGTAGCGTGAAATGGCTGAGATGCATTTGAATCACTGATTGCAGATACAGTATTAGTCCATGCATGTTGATTTTGAGAAAAACGGAAAAATAAGTTTGTGGGGTTAAGTATTCTATTTTCTTTGAACGGCAGAATTTCTGGTGATGTCCAGTCACTATTTTCATTGATCTAATGATTAGATTATATAATGATTTAAATACGCAAAGTTCGTGGACATGTGCTGTTTCTGAAATCAGTTGGTTGCCAGAAATGTAAGTCTGTGTTATTCAGCAGTTTATTTGTAAATTTATTATGTTCAATACAAAAATTGTTATTATTAGGCTACATAACATTTTCTGAAGATCAGCTATATTATTTCTCATTACCAAAATTCTTATTTCATGTGTACATAACAGATACTGAACAACGTGCGTGCGGAACGATTTGAAGTGGAATGATCATATAAAATTAATTGTTGGTAAGGCGGGTACCAGGTTGAGATTCATTGGGAGAGTCCTTAGAAAATGTAGTCCATCAACAAAGGAGGTGGCTTACAAAACACTCGTTCGACCTATACTTGAGTATTGCTCATCAGTGTGGGATCCGTACCAGATCGGGTTGACGGAGGAGATAGAGAAGATCCAAAGAAGAGCGGCGCGTTTCGTCACAGGGTTATTTGGTAACCGTGATAGCGTTACGGAGATGTTTAACAAACTCAAGTGGCAGACCCTGCAAGAGAGGCGCTCTGCATCGCGGTGTAGCTTGCTCGCCAGGTTTCGAGAGGGTGCGTTTCTGGATGAGGTATCGAATATATTGCTTCCCCCTACTTATACCTCCCGAGGAGATCACGAATGTAAAATTAGAGAGATTAGAGCGCGCACAGAGGCTTTCAGACAGTCGTTCTTCCCGCGAACCATACGCGACTGGAACAGGAAAGGGAGATAATAACAGTGGCACGTAAAGTGCC
Organism: Schistocerca cancellata; assembly: GCF_023864275.1. Classification (NCBI taxonomy): domain Eukaryota; kingdom Metazoa; phylum Arthropoda; class Insecta; order Orthoptera; family Acrididae; genus Schistocerca; species Schistocerca cancellata. Next base: position 52,779,100 of record NC_064636.1, read on the forward strand.
CTCCGCCACACACCGTTGGGTGGCTTGCGGAGTATAAATGTAGATGTAGATGTAGAACTACTTTTAACTACAAATTACAATCAGGTAAATAGCAAGCTTAGTGAAATATTGCTTGTACCCATGCCTATTAGACCGCATCTCGTGGTCGTGCGGTAGCGTTCTCGCTTCCCACGCCCGGGCTCCCGGGTTCGATTCCCGGCGGGGTCAGGGATTTTCTCTGCCTCGTGATGGCTGGGTGTTGTGTGATGTCCTTAGGTTAGTTAGGTTGAAGTAGTTCTAAGTTCTAGGGGACTGATGACCATAGATGTTAAGTCCCATAGTGCTCAGAGCCATTTTTTTGAACCATGCCTATTATTCACTGTCAGGCCCTCTGCTGTCTGCTGAAGGCCAGTTGTACAGAGCTCTGTATAAGGGTAGGTGCTCTTCAGGGATATACGGCTCCAATTTCTTGAGGTCAGCTGTTTTCTTCTCACTTAATGGTACACATTTTTCGTATGCTGCAGCCGTCAGTAGAGTTACTGTTGTTTTTAAATCAAGAAGTAAACGAAAAATGTGCGTCACCAGGCTTCCAATGTATGGTTTTGCAACGACGTTCCCACTGCACTCACTGTTGTATTCAAATTCCATGAATTCTGAAACGGTGAAGGATTGTTTCTCAGCCATTGTGAGCACTTTGCTGTTCACTGTTTCCAAAGACAAGCCATTGCGTTTGTGAAGTTTAGGCCACCATTGTTTGAAAGCCTGTACAAACTCTGTCGAAACAACTTTGACCTGGTATTTTTTAAAGGTACTTGCAGCAACTGTAAGTTCTACAAACTACATGATGCTATAAATCCTATCGACAGTTCGAATTTTCCTCTTAATCATTGCAAAGTCCCTGTCACAGGGTAAGAATGAATGGCCTCTGACCTGGAAATAATGATAAATTCTGAGTAAACGCTGAGATGCTGCAAATGTCATTAGGAATCTGACCATAGTATAATTCTTATTCTGCCCTGGGCAGGCATCTGAAAATATATACAGGTATTTTATGTTTGATGGCAACTCGTTTAGTATGTAATCCAGTAGAAATGTGCAGACTTCATCGGGACCCTTCTTTGCTACACCTTCGTGATAAATGTAGAATGTTGTATATCCTGTCTTCAGGTTGTGGATATTGAATACATTAACATTGAGTTGCTGAAGGTAGTAAACTTCCTGAACTGGAATGGTAGGAAGGGACAGATTTTGCATAAAATCTGTGGCGTTATCTGCAGCATCCTCGTCTTTTCGACACAATACTTGTACTTCACGAATACGAGCAGAAAACTTTGCAGCCCTGCGTTTATGAACCATCATTTCTGCAGCGGCAACCCTCTTAGCCTTTCATTCACTGTTTTGTTTCGTAATTTATTTTGAAGCACTTCACAAGTACCACATGCGTCAACTTGTGGTCGACCAAATGTAAGTGAAAAACGTTCTTTGAACATTTTTAAATAAAATTCGTACTTAATATTACTTGCTTGGGGATGTCGTAATGTGAACTGCTCATGCATGATTTTGACATTAACTTGGCTATTTAAATAACGCTGTTCTCTTGTGCCATAGTGAGTAATTTTTTAGGGATAGGAATTTATGTGATCAATTATCAAACTTATTTCTGTATCACCTATTTGATTTCCCGATGCATTTTTACCCCTCTGGTCACTAGGCGACTTTCTACAAGCAAGCAGATTGCTTACTCTCCTTACCCTTTGGTTTGTGACACCATGGATACTAAAGAAAGCTTTCTTGCATACCTCTGATCGTCCAGTACTGGAATTAATAAAATAACTGAAAATTGTTGCAGTTTCCTCCTTCCGGTACTCTTCTTCGTCTTCTGGAAATATTACCTACAGTAATCAGCCCTTGGAGATAAGAATCTTGTGCGTCCTTTGATGGCATGTTGTAGAAAAGTGAAAATACTTCATTTCTTTCCTCTTCAGGAATTCTTCCAAAGCAGTTTCTACGACATCTACAAAGTTACATAGATATTTCAGTCACGCAATAAATGATTAGTTTACAATTTTACTGACGTATAACCTCCCGTGTTAGAACATTACTTACTTGCAGTACACACCAATGCTGTTCTTTGAAACTAACTTTCCACTGTAGTTTTTGTACTATAAACCTTTAATTCGCGACCTTTTTATGATTTCACGCTGATAATCAACATTCTTTACAGCTTTTTTTCCTCTTTCTACTTTCACTACCATCATGTACATCCATATCTTCTCTGTTAAACATTGCTGAGCTTCACAAGGAAAAACCGTGCGAACACAGAGATGATATTACACAACAGGCTAGCCAACGTTGGCTGCAGAAATAGCACTAGTTCTGGACAAGTGTTCTTTCTTCTCTCACTCAGAACGTCGGGATCTTGTTTGTCCCATTAAGAATGATGGACAAATGTTGTTTCTGCATTCATTCGATAGAGGGAGCGCCGTAACATGGAAATCAGCTCTTAACTCAGTTTAACCAAAAAGTGGACAAGTGTGTTTCTGCAATCAGCGATTCATTTGATTTATGGCAGTGTCATCAAAAAACGTATCAGATTAATAAGACCTGCTTCCTAGTTATTTACAGAAGATTAGAAAAACGGGAAGAAGGCGACCTCAGCGAAGTTCATTTTTGGTTCCGGAGAAATGGAGGAATGCGTGAGGCCATACTGACTCTACAGCTTGTCCTGTAGGAGAGGTTGAAGAAGGATAACATACGTTTATAGCTTTTGCAGATTCAGAGAAACTTTTTGACAACGTTGACTGGAATAAGCTCTTTGAAATTCTGAAACCAGCACGCATGAAACACAGCGAACTCGATTATTAGCTAATTTAGGCTGAAAGCCAAATTTCCGGAAAGTTCAGCACATTATGAAAAAAAACGGGAGTACCGTTTCTGAAAGCGTGCAAATCCCGTTTATAAGATTTTGATTGACCCATGACATACTGGGCAAAGAAACTATTGCATCAATGCAAGGTGTGATACATCACGTCACGGTCACCAAGATATGTGTGAGCAAACAGTGAAATAGAAAAATTTGCCAGGAGGGATGCACTTACTATTTCCTGATAGCACGCAACACTGCCTGGGTTTAGTTTCTAGTTCACTGTTAACACTGGTGGATTAAGTGCCAATCCTTCTCTGCGAGATCAGTTCCATAGCTGTTACACTCTGTTTAGATACGTAAATCCACGTCTGCATGGCTACTGTGCGAACCACACTTAAGTGCCTGAAATCCAAGGAGAATAATAATGGCCCATTGAGTGGCTCTAGTTGAACCTACATTTTTATTTGAAATTAACCAGTTTGCATTAATAATGTAGTTAATTTCTAATTTAAAGTTTTGTACACAAGTTATTTTATAATCATTCTCTCTGTTGCAGTAAGTTTTATATTTGATTTTTGGTAACAATAGAATAACACAGAACACACGATGCAGAACATGGAAAATGGAAAGTGAAACAGAATTCAGATGTGCAGAATGCAGTCATGAAATACAGAAGAGAGAACGCAAATAATTATTAATAGAACACAAAACACACATTTACAACAAGAAAATTTGAACATGGGACACACAACATGGATTCTAAGTGCAGAATACATACACAAAAACAGAACAAGGACTGCGAAAGATGGAAAATGAAACACAGAACTTAGATGTTAAATACAAAATGTGGAACACATAACACAAAACGTGGAACACAGGAAGTCTAACACAGGATGCACACACGAAACTCAGAACAGGGGCTACATACATGGAAAATGGAACACAGAACACAGACGTGAAACGCAAAAGTGGAACATCGAACCTACAACATGGAAAGTGAAAGATAGAATGCAGATGTGAAACAGACAGTAGGGAACACAAAATATGGAAAATGGAACATAGACATGAAACACAGGACACAAAAAAACGGAGCACAGAAGGCGAAATATAGAATGCAGGCATGCAACACAGAACAGGAAACACAAATATTTGAAACTGGAACACATAACTGAGACATTAAACACAACATTTTTAACACAGAAAAAGAACATGGAAAATGATACGCAGAAATAACTCATGAAACACAAAATATAGAACCCAGAACACAGAAAATGGGACATGGAAAGTGAATTAAACACAGAACAGGGGACGTAAATGTGGCAAATGGAACACAAAAGTGAAACATAAGAAACATAATATGGAATACAGAACATGGAACATGGAAAATGAAACACAGGACTCAGATTTGAAATATAAAATATGCAATGTAGAAAATGGAACAAACGAAATGTAACAGGGGGAACAGAACACCATACAAGGAAAATAAAATAATGTAGACTTCAGAAGTAATATGCAGACGTCAAACATGGGACACAGAACAGGGAATGCAAAACATGGAAAGTGGGACACAAATCACAGACATGAACACAAAATATGGAACACAGAACATGCAAAGGGGAAAGCTGAACAAGGATATGGACCACATAATATGAAACACAGAAGACACTACATATGAGGAGGAACACAGAACAGGGAACTAATAACATTGAACACAGGAAATAGTGCCATCCAGAACATGGAATGCACAGCACTGAACACAGAACATGGAACTAAGGTCACTTAAATAGAATGTAGAACACCCAACATGGAACATGGGACATGAAACACAGAATAAAGAACTAAGAACAAGAACACAGAAAATGAAACATAGAACATGAAACAAAGAACATGGAACTAAGGACATGCAACTAAGGATATTTAACATAAAACATGGAATGCAGTACATCGACTACAGAACATGGAACATTAGACATGGAACACAGAAAATGGAACTAAGAACATTTAACACAGAACATGGAACACAAAACATAACATGCACAGTATGGAACTAAGAACATAATCACAGAACATGGAAGTCGAAACAGGAGAATACAACATGGAACTAACAACATCTAACACAGTATGTGGAACCAGAACATGGAAGGCAATGAAAACACACAATTTGGTATACTGAACACAGAACACAAAGTACAGTACAGAGAACATACACTACTGGCCATTAAAATTGCTACAACACGAAGATGAAGTGCTACAGACGCGAAATTTAACCGACAGGAAGAAGGTGCTGTGATATGGAAATGATTAGCTTTTCAGAGCATTCACACAAAGTTGGCGCCGGTGGCGACACCTACAACGTGCTGACATGAGGAATGCTTCCAACCGATTTCTCATACACAAACAGCTGTTGACCGGCGTTGCCTGGTGAAAAGTTGTTGTGATGACTCGTGTAAGGAGGAGAAATGCGTACCATCACGTTTCCGACTTTGATAAAGGTCGGGTTGTAGCCTATCGCGATTGCGGTTTATCGTATCGCGACATTGCTGCTCGCGTTGGTCGAGATCCAATGACTGTTAGCAGAATATGGAATCGGTGAGTTCAGGAGGGTAATACGGAACGCCGTGCTGGATACCAACGGCCTCGTATCACTAGCAGTCGAGATTACAGGCATCTTATCCGCGCGGCTGTAACGGATCATGCAGCCACGTCTCGATCCTTGAGTCAACAGATGGGGACGTATGCAAAACAACCATCTGCACCAACAATTTGACCACGTTTGCTGCAGCACGGACTATCAGCTCAGAGAGCATGGCTGCAGTTACCTTGACGCTGCAGCACAGACAGGAGCGCCTGCGATGGTGTAGTTGACGGCGAACCTGGGTGCACGAATGGCAAAACGTCATGTTTTCGGATGAATCCAGGTTCTGTTTACAGCATCACGATGGTCACATCCGTGTTTGGCGCCATCGCGGTGAACACCCATTGGAAGCGTGTATTCGTCATCGCCATAATGGCGTGTCACCCGGCGTGATGGTATGGGGTGCCATTGGTTACACGTCTCGGTCACCTCTTGTTCGCATTGACGGCTCTTTGAACAGTGGACGTTACATTTCAGATGTGTTACGACCCGTGGCTCTACCCTTCATTCGATCCCTGCGAAACCCTACATTTCAGCAGAATAATGCATGTTGGAGGTCCTCTATGGGCCTTTGAGGATACAGAAACTTTCGATTGTTGCCCTGGCCAGCACATTCTCCAGATCTCTCACCAACTGAAAACGTCTGGTCAATGGTGGCCGAGCAACTGGCTCGTCACAATACGCCAGTCACTACTCTTGATGAACTGTGGTATCGTGTTGAAGCTGCACGGGCAGCTGTACCTGTACACGCCATCCAAGCTCTGTTTGACTCAATGCCCAGGCGTATCGAGGCCGTTATAACGGCCAGAGGTGGTGGTTCTGGGTACTGATTTCTCAGGATCTATGCACCCAAATTGCGTGAAAATGTAATCACATGTCAGTTCTAGTACAATATAGTTGTCCAATGAATACCCGTTTGTCACCTGCATTTCTTCTTGGTGTAGCAATTTTAATGGCCAGTAGTGTAGAACACAGAACATGGAGCACAGAACACATACATGAAACACAAAGTATGGAACACAAAATGGAAGGTACGAAGATGAAGACAGAAGTGTGGGAGACATTTAGGTAGGTTGGGAGGAGCCTGAGATGGTGGTGTTGGTGGTGTTGCAGCCGCTGCTGGTGCAGCCGGTGCGCGACGCGCTCGACCACTACCGGCGGCTGAACGAGGCGGCCAAGGACGAGCAGCGCGCGCACCGCAAGAGCGTCAGCGTCGCCGTGGACGCCGGGGGCGGCGCGCAGCACCCGGGCGACGCCGCCCCCGACGCGCCGGCTGGCGGCCTCCCCAAGTCCACCTCCGGCCAGTCGGTGCGCTCCAGGAGGGCGTTCGGCTCCATGGGCGGCCTCATCCACGTGAGTACCACCGCCACTCTGTCCACACAGAGCTCAGTGCAGCACTGTCGGGAGTAACTCACAACTGGTTCATCTCCTACCTCAGCAACATCTACATCTACATCTACATCCATACTCCGCAAGCCACCTGACGCTGTGTGGCGGAGGGTACCTTCAGTACCTCTATCGGTTCTCCCTTCTATTCCAGTCTCGTATTGTTCGTGGAAAGAAAGACTGTCGGTATGCCTCTGTGTGGGCTCTCATCTCTCTGATTTTATCCTCATGGTCTCTTCGCGAGATATACGTAGGAGGGAGCAATATACTGCTTGACTCTTCGGTGAAGGTATGTTCTCGAAACTTTGACAAAAGCCCGTACCGAGCTACTGAGCGTCTCTCCTGCAGAGTCTTCCACTGGAGTTTATCTATCATCTCCGTAACGCTTTCGCGATTACTAAATGATCCTGTAACGAAGCGCGCTGCTCTCCGTTGGATCTTCTCTATCTCTTCTATCGACCCTATCTGGTACGGATCCCACACTGCTGAGCAGTATTCAAGCAGTGGGCGAACAAGCGTACTGTAACCTACTCCCTTTGTATTCGGATTGCATTTCCTTAGGATTCTTCCAATGAATCTCAGTCTGGCATCTGATTTACCGACGATCAACTTTATATGATCATTCCATTTTAAATCACTCGTAATGCGTACTCCCAGATAATTTATGGAATTAACTGCTTCCAGTTGCTGACCTGCTATATTGTAGCTAAACGATAAGGGATCTATCTTTCTATGTATTCGCAGCACATTCCACTTGTCTACATTGAGATTCGGTTGCCATTCCCTGCACCATGCGTCAATTCGCTCCAGATCCTCCTGCATTTCAGTACAATTTTCCATTGTTACAACCTCTCGATACACCACAGCATCATCCGCGAAAAACCTCAGTGCACTGCCGATGCCATCCACCAGGTCATTTATGTATATTGTGAATAGCAACGTTCCTACGACACTCCCCTGCGCCACACCTGAAATCACTCTTACTTCGGAGGACTTCTCTCCATTGAGAAATGCTGCGTCCTGTTATCTAGGAACTCCTCAATCCAATCACACAATTGGTCTGATAGTCCATATGCTCTTACTTTGTTCATTAAACGACTGTGGGGAACTGTATCGAACGCCTTGCGGAAGTCAAGACACACGGAATCTACCTGGGAACCCGTGTCTATGGCCCTCTGAGTCTCATGGACGAATAGCGCGAGCTGGGTTTCACACGATCGTCTTTTTCGAAACCCATGCTGTTTCGTACAGAGTAGACTTCTAGTCTCCAGAAAAGTCATTATACTCGAACATAATACGTGTTCCAAAATTCTACAACTGATCGACGTTAGAGATATAGGTCTATGGTTCTGCACATCTGTTCGACGTCGCTTCTTGAAAACGGCGATGACAGACAGCTCTTGCTGCAGCAGCTTAACTTCACACTACCTGCCACTTTCCCAGTACGTGTGAACCCTTCACCACCTTGGATTCGTGCGGCGGCCCATGTTCACCTTGGCCTTCATTCGCTTCTAAGGACACTGAGACGGGTATTACGATTAATCAAGGAAAACTCCCAGTTGGGTAACGGAGCCAAAATTAGTTGGTTACTGTCGAGTTCCAATTTACAACTCCTTTATTCATTACTTCAACCATTAAAAGTCGTTTCTTTACCACTTGACCAGGAACAGATCCAAAAAAGCTAGCAGGCATGAGTGCCTTTCAAAACAATTTACTTTACAGTTAACGGCCATGCCATTTTACTTAAAAACCGGCTGTGATAAAACATTTGGTAACAAATCAAAATTTTCCAAGTAATGAAATTAAAAACTTTACTTTACCGTTAATAGCCAAGCCATTTTACTTAAAACAGAATTCGATAAAGCATTTAATAACAAAATTAAAACTTTCCAAGTAATGAAACAAAAACACCAATTGTATACAATTTCGCTACCGAACATGTAGGGAACCACTTCTTTTAAATGTTGGCACCACAAGATATTAAATTACAAGGGCTCGCTAACAGGGAGGCAGAACTAGCATGCCGGCCGGAGTGGCTGAGCGGTTCTAGGCGCTACAGTCTGGAGCCGCTCGACCGTTACGGTCGCAGGTTCGAATCCTGCCTCGGACACAGATATGTGTGTTGTCCTTAGGTTAGTTAGGTTTAAGTAGTTCTAAGCTCTAGGGGACTGATGACCTCAGATGTTAAGTCCCGTAGTGCTCAGAGCCATTTGAACCATTTTATTGAAAACTAGCATTTTCAAAGAATGCCAAGTAGATTAAAACAATCAGAGTAAAGATACAGTCATTCACCTTTTACGATAACTAACAATTTTAAAGCCACGTAATTTTTAAAAAACCACCAATGAAAGGCAAACTTAACCTTTTTAAACAGTGGCCAAAAACAATCAGAGTAAAATACAACCATGTAACATTTTTCACATTTCCTACCTGGCAGTACTAATAAGAAGCGGGAAAGATCACTGTCTATCAATACACCGGCGACAGGGACAGGAAACCCGAACGCAGGAAGCCACAAGGCAGAAAAGACGCTGATTGCACAAACCAAAATTCTTCAATTAACATCTAAACCTTTAACCAACTTAACTTGCAATTTATCAGAGAAGCAGCAGGTGAACTCCGATGCAAAGGTTCCTCACAGCCGACCGTGTCCGCGTCGCCAGCGTACCCAACTGGGCACAGTCACGCAGCCACGCGCTCTGTCACCGGAACCCTCATCTTCTATGCACCCACGGCGGCGAAATACCACTCCTCAGGTTAGGCGATTTACTAGTCCGGCATTCCCGCCTCCAGACGGAATATTTAAAGACGTCCGTCGCCGCTCCCACCAAGTAGTGACTCGAAACCACAGCCGTGGCCCCCGGGTGCTCACAGCAAGAGCTTACAGCCTTGTCCCGTCAACTCGTCCCATTCGTCTCGCACCGCCAGGATAAACCACGCGGCTTCTCGCAACAACAGCCAACTCTCCACCGCCACGCCACGCCGCGGTCTCTTCGTACGACATTCTCTAATTTCCGATTTTAAAAACCGACCGACCGACTCGTCACCGCTAGGCAACCAACCGGCCATTCCCCCAAAGATGTTCTTCCCTTACACAAGGCTAACAGGAAGCAACGACTCGAAGATCGATAAGAGCAGACACGCCGCCAGTGGGGAATCTCAACACAGTCGTACGCAGCATAACTATAAATATGAAAGAGTCAATTAACGATGGAATGGAAGAAGGACTCAGAACAATATTAACAGCGCGATATACAGGGTGTCCCAGCTATCTTGTCCACCCAAAATATCTCTGGAACAATAACAGCTTTTGGAAAACGACTTTCACCGGTATCAATGTAGGGCTGGGGCCCATGAACGTACATATTTGGAAACATTCTAAAACGAAAGCGTATGTGTTTTTTAACACAAACTTATGTTTTTTTAAATGGACCTCCTATATTTTTTCTTCAGCAATCCATAGCATGACAAAGCACATACACAATGGCGTTGATTGCATCGCAATATTCCCATTACATCCCGAGATATTGAGACGCGAAGTTGACGCTTGAAACACCTGACATGCGCTGCTAGCGCACGTCCTGAGGCCCAGGCGTGAACCCCATGCTGCCCGTAATCGCGATGTGATTGACAAGTAAGTGTCCCTCTTTATAAGTATGGAGGTGTGATTACACATGTCAATCATATCGCGATTACGGGCAGCATGGGGTTCACGCCTGGGCCCCAGGACGTGGGCTAGCAACGCATGTCGGGTGTTTCAAGTGTCAACTTCGCGTCTCAATATCTCGGGATGTAATGGGAATATTGCGATGCAATCAACGCCATCATGTATGTGCTTTGTCATGCTATGGATTGCTGAAGAAATAATATAGGAGGTCTATTTAAAAAAAAACATAAGTTTGTGTTAAAAAACACATATGCTTTCGTTTTAGAATGTTTCCAAATATGTACATTCATGGGCCCCAGCCCTACATTGATACCGGTGAAAGTCGTTTTCCAAAAGCTGTTATTGTTCCAGAGATATTTTGGGTGGACAAGATAGCTGGGACACCCTGTATGTTGAGAGCCGACACACGGCTCAGACACTACTCCAGCCCCGCTCTATTGCCGTAATTTTCACGAGCTTTGCACACTATTTCACGATAGTACCTTTATGTACACTGATGTTTCTCGGACTGACCGTGGCGTCGGATGTGCCTTCATCATTGGCACCGACGTTTTCGGTATCGGCTTCCGGAACACTGCTCTGTGTTTACTGCAGAGCTCTTCGTGCTGTATCAGGCCACGCAGCACATCCAGCTACCAAGCCTTTTCACTTGCATCATCTGCTCCCACTTTCTCAGAGCCCTTCAGAGCCTGTGTATGCTGTACACCATCCATCCTTTAGTGCAACGGGTCCAGGAAATCTGACACTTGCTCACTCTTGATGGAGCCACTGTCATTTTTATATGGGTCATATAGGTCTGATGGAAAATAAGGCTGCTGATGCTGCTGCCAAAGCCGCAGTCCTGGTACCTCAGCCCGCTAGTTCTTTCACTCACTCCGATGATCTCCGTGTTGCCATTTGTCGGCAGATGTTGTCACTTTGGCATCACTGTTGGCCCTCGCTTCATGGGAACTAGCTCCGGGAAATTGTAGATGAAATAATACACTCCTGGAAATTGAAATAAGAACACCGTGAATTCATTGTCCCAGGAAGGGGAAACTTTATTGACACATTCCTGGGGTCAGATACATCACATGATCACACTGACAGAACCACAGGCACATAGACACAGGCAACAGAGCATGCACAATGTCGGCACTAGTACAGTGTATATCCACCTTTCGCAGCAATGCAGGCTGCTATTCTCCCATGGAGACGATCGTAGAGATGCTGCATGTAGTCCTGTGGAACGGCTTGCCATGCCATTTCCACCTGGCGCCTCAGTTGGACCAGCGTTCGTGCTGGACGTGCAGAGCGCGTGAGACGACGCTTCATCCAGTCCCAAACATGCTCAATGGGGGACAGATCCGGAGATCTTGCTGGCCAGGGTAGTTGACTTACACCTTCTAGAGCACGTTGGGTGGCACGGGATACATGCGGACGTGCATTGTCCTGTTGGAACAGCAAGTTCCCTTGCCGGTCTAGGAATGGTAGAACGATGGGTTCGATGACGGTTTGGATGTACTGTGCACTATTCAGTGTCCCCTCGACGATCACCAGTGGTGTACGGCCAGTGTAGGAGATCGCTCCCCACACCACGATGCCGGGTGTTGGCCCTGTGTGCCTCGGTCGTATGCAGTCCTGATTGTGGCGCTCACCTGCACGGCGCCAAACACGCATACGACCATCATTGGCACCAAGGCAGAAGCGACTCTCATCGCTGAAGACGACACGTCTCCATTCGTCCCTCCATTCACGCCTGTCGCGACACCACTGGAGGCGGGCTGCACGATGTTGGGGCGTGAGCGGAAGACGGCCTAACGGTGTGCGCGACCGTAGCCCAGCTTCATGGAGACGGTTGCGAATGGTCCTCGCCGATACCCCAGGAGCAACAGCGTCCCTAATTTGCTGGGAAGTGGCGGTGCGGTCCCCTACGGCACTGCGTAGGATCCTACGGTCTTGGCGTGCATCCGTGCGTCGCTGCAGTCCGGTCGCAGGTCGACGGGCACGTGCACCTTCCGCCGACCACTGGCGACAACATCGATGTACTGTGGAGACCTCACGCCCCACGTGTTGAGCAATTCGGCGGTACGTCCACCCGGCCTCCCGCATGCCCACTATACGCCCTCGCTCAAAGTCCGTCAACTGCACATACGGTTCACGTCCACGCTGTCGCGGCATGCTACCAGTGTTAAAGACTGCGATGGAGCTCCGTATGCCACGGCAAACTGGCTGACACTGACGGCGGCGGTGCACAAATGCTGCGCAGCTAGCGCCATTCGACGTCCAACACCGCGGTTCCTGGTGTGTCCGCTGTGCCGTGCGTGTGATCATTGCTTGTACAGCCCTCTCGCAGTGTCCGGAGCAAGTATGGTGGGTCTGACACACCGGTGTCAATGTGTTCTTTTTTCCATTTCCAGGAGTGTAGTTCCGGTGCCGCGCCCAGGAAGTTGCGTCACGACAATGCTTATCTCTGTGACGTAGGACCGCTATATCTCGCTCGTGAGGCAACAGCATGCTCATTCTACTCGAGGCAGCCGCACAGTACACACAGTTATGCCGTACCGTCGCAGAAGACATTCAAGGAAGATGAAGATGCCTGTGTATAAGGAAGTGGATACGTTCAATTTCACTCCTAGTGAAGTAGCACAGCAAGAACTACTTCAAGGACCAATAAGTTTTGTAGGATGCAACATTAATTTATCTTGTATTACTAACGAGGTTGTGAGTGGTAATTCGTGATTAACGATTGCCATATTACGAGGAGGTGATTCACCTCTACCTGGACTTGAGAGCTACAACGAGAGCCAGGCTCTCGCCGTGAGGAGAACATTTTAGCTAGATTGCATTAAATGTATTTTTCGCTGAAATTCATTGTAAATAAATGGTATATCCATTTCAGCTTTTCGTTCCCGTAATTTTACTGCATTTCTTACATGGGCTACTTTTATCTACTCCCCTCTGTAGAAGACAAATCATTTGTGTAAGTAAGCAACAACAGTGGCCCCAGCGCTGATCCCTGGGGCACCCTCCTTTTAACAGTGCCCCACTCAGACCTCACATCATAGCCATTCTCAGCGCTGTGGAAGATGACTTTTTGCTGTTTTGTTTTGTCTTATGGCCGCAAAAACAACGAGGGTCATTCTTGCCTGTGTCAGAACTGGAGAACACAAAAACAGAAGGAAAAGGAGTTAATGACAACATATTAGGTCCAATCGATGGAAGGAAAAACAGCTAAAAACAGGTACTTGGTGGATGATCCATAAAATGCGCCATAGAGAAACAGAGGTCCTGAACTAAAGATTTTATGTGTACTTTACCATATTGCTATGACAGATAAAAAGTAAAATGCAGTAGACAGACTGCACGTCACTCCAAGTTTTCACATGATGTGTTTATAATGCTACCATATTCTATATACATACATGACCACCTACCTACATAGCTGGTATGTCCAACTTTGACACGGATAACAGCAGCGATGCATCGTAGCATGGAAACAATGAGGCCTTTGTAGTCCCTGGAGGAAGTTTGCATCAGGTTAATACTTGACAGGTTGGGGGACCAGCACATCCGTTGCAACTCACCACTGTGTTCCTCCAACCACTCCATCTCACTCCTGGCCTTGTGACACAGCGCATGATCTTGGTCTGGATCCTGTGTACAGTAGTTCTTGGCTATCATGGTGGCTTGCATGAGGTCCACTGAACCTGTGGACGCCCGTGTGAATTTTCCCCAGAGCATAACGGAGGTACTGCCAGCTCGTTTTTGTCCCGCAGTACAGGTATCGAGGTGCTGTACCCCTGGAAAACGACGGATTCGAGCCGTCCCATCTGGAGATGAAGAAGGTATCGGGACTCACGGTGTTAACATTGGCACATGCACGGGTTGTCGGCTGTGGAGTCCCATTGTTAGGAGTGTACGGTGCACTGTGTGTTCAGACATACTCGTATTCTGCCCCGAATTAAAGTCTGATGTTAGTTCCGCCACATTTCGCCGCTTGTCCTGTCTTACCAGTCTGCCCAGCCTACGACTCCGACAACTGTAATGATGGGTGACCGGCCCAACCACACGACGTCTACACGTGGTTTCACCTTTGGTTTCGCCACGAGTTGAAGACACTCACCACAGCACTTCTCGCACACCCAATAAGTCGTGCAGTTTCAGAAGCGCCTGTGCCAACGCTCCAGGCCATCACAGTCTGCCCTCGGTCAAACTCAGATAGATCGCGTGTGCCTCCCCATTGTACACATGGGCAGAACGCTCACTGATACTACATGTACCGTATGTGTGTCTGACGAGCAGTCATTCCTCGCCAAATGACACTACAGGGCTATTACAAATGATTGAAGCGATTTCATAAATTCACTGTAGCTCCATTCATTGACATATGGTCACGACACACTACAGATACGTAGAAAAACTCATAAAGTTTTGTTCGGCTGAAGCCGCACTTCAGGTTTCTGCCGCCAGAGCGCTCGAGAGCGCAGTGAGACAAAATGGCGACAGGAGCCGAGAAAGCGTATGTCGTGCTCGAAATGCACTCACATCAGTCAGTCATAACAGTGCAACGACACTTCAGGACGAAGTTCAACAAAGATCCACCAACTGCTAACTCCATTCGGCGATGGTATGCGCAGTTTAAAGCTTCTGGATGCCTCTGTAAGGGGAAATCAACGGGTCGGCCTGCAGTGAGCGAAGAAATGGTTGAACACGTGCGGGCAAGTTTCACGCGTAGCCTGCGGAAGTCAACGAATAAAGCAAGCAGGGAGCTAAACGTACCACAGCGAATCTGAGCGGTAGAGAATCCTCACGCATTCGTGCAGCAAATTCGCAATTCACCAAAAGTTAACGTGTTTTGTGCAACCTCACGGTTTAAAGTTTACGGCGCCTTTTTCTTCTGCGAAAAAAACATTACAGGACACGTGTGTCTGTACATGCTGGAAAATTGGCTCATGCCAGAACTGGAGACCGACAGCGCCGACTTCACCTTTCAACAGGATGGTGCTCCACCGCACTTCCATCACGATGTTCGGCATTTCTTAAACAGGAGATTGGAAAACCGATGGATCGGTCGTGGTGGAGATCACGATCAGCAATTCATGTCATGGCCTCCACGCTCTCCGGACGTAACCCCATGCAATTTGTTTCTGTGGGGTTATGTGAAAGATTCAGTGTTTAAACCTCCTCTACCAAGAAACGTGCCAGAACTGCGAGCTCGCATCAGCGATGCTTTCGAACTCATTGATGGGGACATGCTGCGCCGAGTGTGGGAGGAACTCGATTATCGGCTTGATGTCTGCCGAATCACTAAAGGGGCACATATCGAACATTTGTGAATGTCTAAAAAAAGCTTTTTGAGTTTTTGTATGTGTGTGCAAAGCATTGTGAAAATATCTCAAATAATAAAGCTATTGTAGAGCTGTGAAATCGCTTCAATCATTTGTAATAACCCTGTACTATCGCCTGGACGGTAGCTGGTGGTCATAATGTTCTGGCTGATCATTGTACGTCTTTCTGCATACAAAGGGCTTTATTTCACACACTGTAAATGTGCTTTTGCGGCGTCGTTACAGTCACGTCATTTATGAAAGGGCTTTACTTCTGGAATAATGCCCTTTCAGTGGCGGCTACCTTCACATGGCGTCTATCGAATAGCTAATAGGCTATGTGTTACGTTTCGCTTTGCCGTAGTTAAGCTGTCGTTATCGATGGATTATTGTTGGGAAATGTAAAGTGGCGCCTGCTACTGAAAGTACCAAGACTCTTTCATTTCCGGCTGTGTCTGTTGTTTTCAGTTTTGAAAAGACTTACACTGGACCAATGGCCATTAACAGGAACAAAATGCAAAGAAACAACATTTACTTGATTATAATCGGTACGAATATAGGTATTTCTATGATGATTTGATGAAACACCGCCGGCCGCTGTGGCCGAGTGGTTCTAGGCTCTTCATTCTGGAACCGCGGTGCTGCTACGGTCGCAGGTTCGAATCCTGCCTCGGGCGTGGATGTGTGTGATGCCCTTAGGTTAGTTACGTTTAAGTAGTTCTGAGTTCTGGGGGACTGATGACCTCAGAATTTAAGTCCCATAGTGCTTAGAGCCATTTGATGAAACAGCCTGTACGTAACAGAACTGCAGATGACGATAATCATTGAAACCATTTTGGGTGTACTTTGATTAGAGCTACAATGCTGTGAAAATGTATGAGTGAAAAAAAGGAACAATGGAAAATACTACAAAAAACGTAACTAGACCGTCTGAATAAATTACTTCCTCAAGAAAAGGACCTCATTCCAAGATTTGAACTTATTTTTTAAAAGAGATTACAAAAATTAGCAGCCACACGGGATTAGCCGAGCGGTCTCAGGCGCTGCGGTCATAGACTGTGCGGCTGGTCCCGGCAGAGGTTACAGTCCTCCCTCGGGCATGGGTCTGTGTGTTTGTCCTTAGGATAATTTAGGTTAAGTTGTGTGTAAACTTAGGGACTGACGACCTTAGCAGTTAAGTCCCATAAGATTTCACACACCCACAAAAATTAGCAACTGTAGTAATGGAAAAATATCCATTTCATTCTGTGCTTTAAACATTGGTAGGCTCATCCTACTACATTCCATATACTCACACGCAGAATGTTTTCCTTAGTTCCTGAAAACTTTAGATTTGGAGGTAAGGTCCTTGCAGACATGACTGTATCATTTGTAGAGGATGCTGTAAGTGATGTCCCTGTGACATCAATGCATGCCTGTGCACGTCTAAGCGTATTCAGATACATCCGGCGTAAATTCAGATATCGATGGCAGCAACTTCACGGCTGATGTTGTCTGTCAGTACCTCTATTGTGTGTGGATTTGTTTCACAGACCTTGCTCTTGAATTGGCCTCACAGGAAAAAATATGTTGTTAGAGCCGGTGAACGTGTTGGCCATAGATGTTAGCTGATATTTCGTTCCTCTGTGAAGACATGAGGGACTCGTTCCAGGGATACCTTAGACGTGTATCATGTTGCCCCATCATGCTGGATGAAGCAGTATTGTCTTTCATATTCAGGAAGTTAGGCAAAAAATGTATCAAAAATTTCCATATTACAACCGTGTTGAGGGTAGTGTCAAAAATATCGGTCCAATGATGCCCGTTCCTGTCACACCGCACCATACGCCGAAACTTTCATCACGGAGCGGTTCCTGACATACAGTGTTGGGATTCTCCGCTGCCCAGTACCTCATGTTCTGTGAATTCACAAGATCAGAAAGATAATATCGAGAATGAGATTTTCACTCTGCAGCGGAGTGTGCGCTGATATGAAACTTCCTGGCAGATTAAAACTGTGTGCCCGACCGAGACTCGAACTCGGGACCTTTGCCTTTCGCGGGCAAGTGCTCTACCAACAGAGTAGTAAAGTTTGGAAGGTAGGAGACGAGGTACTGGCAGAAGTAAAGCTGTGAGGACGGGGCGTGAGTCGTGCTTCGGTAGCTCAGTTGGTAGAGCACTTGCCCGCGAAAGGCAAAGGTCCCGAGTTCGAGTCTCGGTCGGGCACACAGTTTTAATCTGCCAGGAAGTTTCATATCAGCGCACACTCCGCTGCAGAGTGAAAATCTCATTCTGGAAACATCCCCCAGGCTGTGGCTAAGCCATGTCTCCGCAATATCCTTTCTTTCAGGAGTGCTAGTTCTGCAAGGTTCGCAGGAGAGCTTCTGTAAAGTTTGGAAGGTAGGAGACGAGGTACTGGCAGAAGTAAAGCTGTGAGTACCGGGCGTGAGTCGTGCTTGGGTAGCTCAGTTGGTAGAGCACTTGCCCGCGAAAGGCAAAGGTCCCGAGTTCGAGTCGCGGTCGGGCACACAGTTTTAATCTGCCAGGAAGTTTCATATCAGCGCACACTCCGCTGCAGAGTGAAAATCTCATTCTGGAAACATCCCCCAGGCTGTGGCTAAGCCATGTCTCCGCAATATCCTTTTTTTCAGGAGTGCTAGTTCTGCAAGGTTCGCAGGAGAGCTTCTGTAAAGTTTGGAAGGTAGGAGACGAGGTACTGGCAGAAGTAAAGCTGTGAGTACCGGGCGTGAGTCGTGCTTGGGTAGCTCAGTTGGTAGAGCACTTGCCCGCGAAAGGCAAAGGTCCCGAGTTCGAGTCTCGGTCGGGCACACAGTTTTAATCTGCCAGGAAGTTTCATATCAGCGCACACTCCGCTGCAGAGTGAAAATCTCATTCTGGAAACATCCCCCAGGCTGTGGCTAAGCCATGTCTCCGCAATATCCTTTCTTTCAGGAGTGCTAGTTCTGCAAGGTTCGCAGGAGAGCTTCTGTAAAGTTTGGAAGGTAGGAGACGAGGTACTGGCAGAAGTAAAGCTGTGAGTACCGGGCGTGAGTCGTGCTTGGGTAGCTCAGTTGGTAGAGCACTTGCCCGCGAAAGGCAAAGGTCCCGAGTTCGAGTCTCGGTCGGGCACACAGTTTTAATCTGCCAGGAAGTTTCATATCAGCGCACACTCCGCTGCAGAGTGAAAATCTCATTCTGGAAACATCCCCCAGGCTGTGGCTAAGCCATGTCTCCGCAATATCCTTTCTTTCAGGAGTGCTAGTTCTGCAAGGTTCGCAGGAGAGCTTCTGTAAAGTTTGGAAGGTAGGAGACGAGGTACTGGCAGAAGTAAAGCTGTGAGTACCGGGCGTGAGTCGTGCTTGGGTAGCTCAGTTGGTAGAGCACTTGCCCGCGAAAGGCAAAGGTCCCGAGTTCGAGTCGCGGTCGGGCACACAGTTTTAATCTGCCAGGAAGTTTCATATCAGCGCACACTCCGCTGCAGAGTGAAAATCTCATTCTGGAAACATCCCCCAGGCTGTGGCTAAGCCATGTCTCCGCAATATCCTTTTTTTCAGGAGTGCTAGTTCTGCAAGGTTCGCAGGAGAGCTTCTGTAAAGTTTGGAAGGTAGGAGACGAGGTACTGGCAGAAGTAAAGCTGTGAGTACCGGGCGTGAGTCGTGCTTGGGTAGCTCAGTTGGTAGAGCACTTGCCCGCGAAAGGCAAAGGTCCCGAGTTCGAGTCTCGGTCGGGCACACAGTTTTAATCTGCCAGGAAGTTTCATATCAGCGCACACTCCGCTGCAGAGTGAAAATCTCATTCTGGAAACATCCCCCAGGCTGTGGCTAAGCCATGTCTCCGCAATATCCTTTCTTTCAGGAGTGCTAGTTCTGCAAGGTTCGCAGGAGAGCTTCTGTAAAGTTTGGAAGGTAGGAGACGAGGTACTGGCAGAAGTAAAGCTGTGAGTACCGGGCGTGAGTCGTGCTTGGGTAGCTCAGTTGGTAGAGCACTTGCCCGCGAAAGGCAAAGGTCCCGAGTTCGAGTCGCGGTCGGGCACACAGTTTTAATCTGCCAGGAAGTTTCATATCAGCGCACACTCCGCTGCAGAGTGAAAATCTCATTCTGGAAACATCCCCCAGGCTGTGGCTAAGCCATGTCTCCGCAATATCCTTTTTTTCAGGAGTGCTAGTTCTGCAAGGTTCGCAGGAGAGCTTCTGTAAAGTTTGGAAGGTAGGAGACGAGGTACTGGCAGAAGTAAAGCTGTGAGTACCGGGCGTGAGTCGTGCTTGGGTAGCTCAGTTGGTAGAGCACTTGCCCGCGAAAGGCAAAGGTCCCGAGTTCGAGTCTCGGTCGGGCACACAGTTTTAATCTGCCAGGAAGTTTCAAGATGATATCGAGCTACATCACTCATCATGTAATGAAGAGGGTCTAGCAAAAGATCGTTGATGTTATTCAAAAGCCTCGTGCAGTCATCCTCCGGCAATTGCTGCACAGCCGTCCCACGCTATGGCTCGAGATTAAGAATTTTCAATATACGCTGGCAGTTCCTCCTGTTTAGATGCACCTGATGGGCCAATTTATGTGTAGACTTCTTTGAGCTCTGAATAATTCTTCGGTGAATGTCTGCAATAACTTTTGTCGTGTGAATTCAAGGAATTCTTTGTAGTTTTACATTTTGTGTAGATCTGTAGGTGCGCCAGTTTTTATACGGACTCTGTATTGCTCTCGTTGCTGGTAGTCCTCTATCCGTATACTTCACCCCGAAAATTCCGCAGGTTCCGTTAATCGAACGTGTTTTCCACGGATGTTTCCATAGTTTCATTTCTTTCGTCTATCGAGAAGGTCATTTTGCAGATCGCAAAGAGAAACGTCTAGCTTCACTGTTGGTGTAAACTGAACTGCTTACACAAGAATGCTAGCATCGATCATTGCATAAAACTGTTCACTGTTGTATCTGTCTACTTCAGAAGTCGAAATATTGCATTCGCCTTCAAAGGAGAGGCGGCTGGTTTTAACTGCGCCAGCCTGCAGTATTACAGGTGATTCTAAAATACACTCCTGGAAATGGAAAAAAGAACACATTGACACCGGTGTGTCAGACCCACCATACTTGCTCCGGACACTGCGAGAGGGCAGTACAAGCAATGATCACACGCAAGGCACAGCGGACACACCAGGAACCGCGGTGTTGGCCGTCGAATGGCGCTAGCTGCGCAGCATTTGTGCACCGCCGCCGTCAGTGTCAGCCAGTTTGCCGTGGCATACGGAGCTCCATCGCAGTCCTTAACACTGGTAGCATGCCGCGACAGCGTGGACGTGAACCGTATGTGCAGTTGACGGACTTTGAGCGAGGGCGTATAGTGGGCATACGGGAGGCCGGGTGGACGTACCGCCGAATTGCTCAACACGTGGGGCATGAGGTCTCCAGAGTACATCGATGTTGTCGCCAGTGGTCGGCGGAAGGTGCACGTGCCCGTCGACCTGGGACCGGACCGCAGCGTCGCACGGATTCACGCCAAGACCGTAGGATCCTACGCAGTGCCGTAGGGGACCGCACCGCCACTTCCCAGCAAATTAGGGACACTGTTGCTCCTGGGGTATCGGCGAGGACCATTCGCAACCGTCTCCATGAAGCTGGGCTACGGTCCCGCACACCGTTAGGCCGTCTTCCGCTCACGCCCCAACATCGTGCAGCCCGCCTCCAGTGGTGTCGCGACAGGCGTGAATGGAGGGACGAATGGAGACGTGTCGTCTTCAGCGATGAGAGTCGCTTCTGCCTTGGTGCCAATGATGGTCGTATGCGTGTTTGGCGCCGTGCAGGTGAGCGCCACAATCAGGACTGCATACGACCGAGGCACACAGGGCCAACACCCGGCATCATGGTGTGGGGAGCGATCTCCTACACTGGCCGTACACCACTGGTGATCGTCGAGGGGACACTGAATAGTGCACGGTACATCCAAACCGTCATCGAACCCATCGTTCTACCATTCCTAGACCGGCAAGGGAACTTGCTGTTCCAACAGGACAATGCACGTCCGCATGTATCCCGTGCCACCCAACGTGCTCTAGAAGGTGTAAGTCAACTACCCTGGCCAGCAAGATCTCCGGATCTGACCCCCATTGAGCATGTTTGGGACTGGATGAAGCGTCGTCTCACGCGGTCTGCACGTCCAGCGCGAACGCTGGTCCAACTGAGGCGCCAGGTGGAAATGGCATGGCAAGCCGTTCCACAGGACTACATCCAGCATCTCTACGATCGTCTCCATGGGAGAATAGCAGCCTGCATTGCTGCGAAAGGTGGATATACACTGTACTAGTGCCGACATTGTGCATGCTCTGTTGCCTGTGTCTATGTGCCTGTGGTTCTGTCAGTGTGATCATGTGATGTATCTGACCCCAGGAATGTGTCAATAAAGTTTCCCCTTCCTGGGACAATGAATTCACGGTGTTCTTATTTCAATTTCCAGGAGTGTATTACTGTTTGCTGATGTAGTATCGGATGTTGTGTGCAACGTTGCCACTGTTTCAAATAGTGCTGTTCAAGACAGAAGTTCATGGTGTGTAGACAATACAGTAACGCTAAATCACAGCTAGGTTCACTTTTTACACTTTCCAACACACAGTTCAACAAAACCTGACGTTCTCAAAATGGTTCAAATGGCTCTGAGCACTATGGGACTTAACAGCTATGGTCATCAGTCCCCTAGAACTTAGAACTACTTAAACCTAACTAACCTAAGGACAGCACACAACACCCAGCCATCACGAGGCAGAGAAAATCCCTGACCCCGCCGGGAATCGAACCCGGGACCTGACGTTCTGCTTACATAGAATGAGCACATGATTAGTGAGAGTGAACACTTCAAATTTCTAAGTGTTCAGACAGACAGTCAGTTATCGTGGAAAGCCAATGTTCAGGATCTTGTTCAAAGACTTAATGCTGCCATTTTTACTATTAGAGCAGTATACGAAGTGATAGTTCGACACGAAATCTGGTTTGCGTATTTCTTTCGTTTATGACGTGCGGTATTATACTTTGGGATAACTCTTCCCATTCTCAAACGGTATTTTTGGCTCAGAAACGGGAGGTTCGGGCAAGAAGTGTTTTAAGTTCGCCAGTCTCTTGTCGACTCCTGTTCATTAGTCTGGCCTCACAATAAATATACACTCCTGGAAATTGAAATAAGAACACCGTGAATTCATTGTCCCAGGAAGGGGAAACTTTATTGACACATTCCTGGGGTCAGATACATCACATGATCACACTGACAGAACCACAGGCACATAGACACAGGCAACAGAGCATGCACAATGTCGGCACTAGTACAGTGTATATCCACCTTTCGCAGCAATGCAGGCTGCTATTCTCCCATGGAGATGATCGTAGAGATGCTGGATGTAGTCCTGTGGAACGGCTTGCCATGCCATTTCCACCTGGCGCCTCAGTTGGACCAGCGTTCGTGCTGGACGTGCAGACCGCGTGAGACGACGCTTCATCCAGTCCCAAACATGCTCAATGGGGGACAGATCCGGAGATCTTGCTGGCCAGGGTAGTTGACTTACACCTTCTAGAGCACGTTGGGTGGCACGGGATACATGCGGACGTGCATTGTCCTGTTGGAACAGCAAGTTCCCTTGCCGGTCTAGGAATGGTAGAACGATGGGTTCGATGACGGTTTGGATGTACCGTGCACTATTCAGTGTCCCCTCGACGATCACCAGTGGTGTACGGCCAGTGTAGGAGATCGCTCCCCACACCATGATACCGGGTGTCGGCCCTGTGTGCCTCGGTCGTATGCAGTCCTGATTGTGGCGCTCACCTGCACGGCGCCAAACACGCATACGACCATCATTGGCACCAAGGCAGAAGCGACTCTCATCGCTGAAGACGACACATCTCCATTCGTCCCTCCATTCACGCCTGTCGCGACACCACTGGAGGCGGGCTGCACGATGTTGGGGCGTGAGCGGAAGACGGCCTAACGGTGTGCGGGACCGTAGCCCAGCTTCGCCGATACCCCAGGAGCAACAGTGTCCCTAATTTGCTGGGAAGTGGCGGTGCGGTCCCCTACGGCACTGCGTAGGATCCTACGGTCTTGGCGTGCATCCGTGCGTCGCTGCGGTCCGGTCCCAGGTCGACGGGCACGTGCACCTTCCGCCGACCACTGGCGACAACATCGATGTGTTGTGGAGACCTCACGCCCCACGTGTTGAGCATTTCGGCGGTACGTCCACCCGGCCTCCCGCATGCCCACTATACGCCCTCGCTCAAAGTCCGTCAACTGCACATACGGTTCACGTCCACGCTGTCGCGGCATGCTACCAGTGTTAAAGACTGCGATGGAGCTCCGTATGCCACGGCAAACTGGCTGACACTGACGGCGGCGGTGCACAAATGCTGCGCAGCTAGCGCCATTCGACGGCCAACACCGCGGTTCCTGGTGTGTCCGCTGTGCCGTGCGTGTGATCATTCCTTGTACAGCCCTCTCGCAGTGTCCGGAGCAAGTATGGTGGGTCTGACACACCGGTGTCAATGTGTTCTTTTTTCCATTTCCAGGAGTGTATATTCGTTAGCGTCGTTCCTTGTTAACAGTATCAGCTTATTCCCAAGAATTAGCAACTTTCACTCAGTTAAATACTAGGCAGAAATCCAGTCTGCATTTGTATCGCACCTCCTTGACTCTTGGGCACAAAAGGCCTTGTACTCCACCACCCTTTAGGTACCGGTAACTCGTAACAGATATACTGTATGAACAGGTGCCGCGCGGGATTAGCCGAGCGGTCTCAGGCGCTGCAGTCACGGACTGTGTGGCTGGTCCCGGCGGAGGTTCGAGTCCTCCCTCGGGCATGAGTGTGTGTGTTTGTCCTTAGGATAATTTAGGTTAAGTAGGGTGTAAGCTTTTGGACTGATGACCTTAGCAGTTAAGTCCCATAAGATTTCACACACATTTCAACATTTTTATGAACAGGCTCTAACAGCACTGCAATACGTAGGTGAAAAGCAACGTCAGACAACGTAGCTCAGTCTCGTAATACTACAATAAGGTGTCCTGCGAAGACTTTGCTTACGCTCAACGAATTAATTTGTGTGACTTGAAATAATCGTCTATAGTAACACAACGACGTCACGTAACATTTCATATTCAGCTTCTCACCCTATAAATCAGACTGCAGCTCGCTACGACATCACTATGTACGAAAGAACGAACACAATAACACTTTTAGTGGTGTAATGGGGTCAGAGCTAGCTATCTGGATATTAATTACAACAACGCATCTATCAAGGGTTCACTAGGTTCGAAAGATAAACTTCCACCAAAGCTAGTATCAGTCACCAGAAAAATACTAAATGTGAGAGTCTACGGGGAGTAGGAATGATGTATTTACTTCACCAATAAGAGAAAGCTTCACTGTAGAGTGAAGCTTACTCTGTGTACTCAAACGACGCAACAGAACACTTTCTCAACAACATTGATGTCAGACTCATGGATACGTCAGATAGATCGCTTGCCTCTTGTAGTTACTTTTCTTGTAAAGCTTCAACGAATAATCATACATACACTCAATCAGTGTGAACGTTACAAATTTTTACGTAAATCGGAGAATACGTTGACGAGGCAAAGATATAATTCTATATTATCACTCGTTGTCAATCAACGATAACCTCTATAAGTAGCTCTTGCTACAATAATATCCTTGACCCCATTGAAATTTTATCGTAATAACTTATTTCGTTAACCTCAACCTTTCACAATTAAATGGAATAACTTGACATTTATAATTAATCACTTTTCAATAAAACATAAACTTGCTATTCCTATCTAAATAAAGATTAATTACCTTCTTTCCGCTGCTGGTTATTACCAGAAAAATACTATTCCTTCTGTTTAATTTTTTTAAACTTCGCTTTCACCAATATTCCAGTCTTTTACTTTATTGGCCTTTGGATTTACTTTATTCCGAAAATATATATTCAAGAAAATAGTCTGCTTTCAAATAAGTCTTTGATTATTCTTTTCTCGTAACAGTTTGGGGATGAAGGACAATTCGGTATTGACTTCTTCAGTTCAAACTGTCTTCTTTATTTCCTGCAATTAAATCATTTACAGGTACAAATTAGGGTTTTAATTTTTTGAGTGCTGGTTAACTATTTAGAACCCCACTAAGCGAAAATGTAATTAAAAAGACCTGAGTGTGAGCGCCACTTTTCAGCTATCTGAACTTCAAATAATCAGACAAAGCTCAACCACATATGGCGTTGACTTGCGCGACCCACTAAGATTTAAAACTCAAAACACAGCACTCGATAATCTCTTTCAGAGACAATTAGCGTGTTCTCTAACAAATGATTCTTGATTTGTCGTTTAGGGTTAAAGGAACAAACTATCATATTCTCAATAAACTTCCGATTGTTTCTCAATAACTAACTATGACGTAGGACGACCATTGTCTCTAATGTAGACTACACACTCAGTGCATCCAACGAGATTCCCGGATATTACTGTATTACGACGCTCACGCTGAATTCACACAATAAATAGTAACCAAATATCGCTTAGTCGCTGACTGTTCCTCGGTGCTTGCATACAGCTATACAAACACAATAATGCAACGCAACGCTTAGTGTGTGCTTTAAATCCTCAATCAGAAGATAACTAAAACGACTTCGCGTAAACACTTCACATACACCATCCAACGAAAAATCTTGAAAATATTTAAATATGTTTCGCCTACCATCGCATGGCTCCTAAACAGCACAACACACCATTAATCACAAATAGGAGAAACCAAACCCACACTTCAAGAAATCGAAGGTTTTCCTATACCGGGCGAGTCTACACTCTACCAAAATCGGCGAAATAATCATTTTCCACACAAGCCGATAATCTTCTCAAAATATCTTTCTGAACGACTTAGAACCGCTGTGAACACACTTGGGATCTATCCCCATTGCAGACAAATTCACATACCGTACGAGTGAGCCGATCTTATCACACTCTTGATATTATCCCTCTCGAGGCTCACTACTCGAACAATACTGGGATACTAAAGTCCCTATTACACGATGCGCCTAAACCGTAGACCTGTGCACCAGCTCCCTAAGCGTGTATATCTGTAACTACAGACTGGTTCACGTCGGCATATTACATCTACACGGGACATACCTGTCGCACATGCGTAGTAGACCGTAATAATGCACGGAATGCAACTAGAATTGTCTGGTCTCTTGTAGAGTCGTTCATTCTGTCGGGGGAAATACCAGGGGGATCGCTCAAATTATTTTGCGAGCTCAAGGTTCCTATTTAATAAGAAATTGTTTTCTTATCATTTTTTGTTAAGTAATTGTTATTATCTTATTTAGGTCAGCACTATTCTGAATAGTAGACTCAACAGTTAGTTTTATATTACGACACTTGGTTACACGGGTGTATTTATGTCTAAATTTACATTTGTACTGCATTTTGCACATGGAGGACCCACTTATTTTTGGAGATACTGCGCTGGCAGCGACAGTAAATCTTCGTATTTGGGCAGAACGACGAGGAAAACGAAAAGCCAGACGGTGTTGGGTTCGACCCTGCCTGAAAAGAAGGAAGGAAGACAGGGGAATATAATCACTTTAAGGCAGGGGCGGGCAAACGTTGCACGCGGCTCCTGAGCGCACGGCGCTGCACGTGTGCTGCTCGCGTGCAGTCGTCGAATGGGGCTGTGGCGACAGCCGGCAGGTTGCGGCAGTGTTGTACCAGGCTAAGCTGCGGACGTTGATGCGAAGCGACCACTACGTAGTGGACGTTGTATTTCAAGAACCGGAAAATGCAGAGTGAATCAAGGAAACGGAGAAGTGGAGATTTGCCATCTTTTAAAAAGTAATGGGAGAATCTTTTTTTCTTTGTGCAAAAACGTGAAAATTCGAAATGTTTAATATGTGGCAGTATTCTCGCTGGTCAGCGGAAGTTTAGTATTGAAGGCCATTATAACAAATTTCACAAGGACGAGTACAATTTATTGTCGGATTCTGAGCGGATGGGGAAATTGACTGAGCTTAAGAAGAGCGATCTGACGATACTAGATGAATCTGTCGTAGTTGCTGTCGTCACGAGAGATCTACGACTTCCTTTCGTCATGTCTCTCATGTAACTGATTTAACATTTTATAGAGCACCGTTTTCAATTTTTCAGGACGACAACAATAATAGCCCAGCGGTACGAGCTTAATATAGCGAGAGCTGGAAAACCATTTGCTGAATTAGTAAGTCTCGGTTAAGAGCAGATATCAGTGATGAAAGTTTAAGTAACTGTTTGCGTTTGTCTGTATGTAGAAATTTTGTTCCACTCCACCTGTGATAATTAAATAAAACGTATCGTAGGTAATCTTTCAAACCGCGATATCTTTCAAGCACTCCTACTAACCTTATTCCTTCATTCAATAAAGCAAGCTAGGAAACAAAACGCATTGCAGAGGAGGGAGCGGACAGAAGTTATGGTGGGGAGAGGAGATAAGCGGGTGGCCAGCTTGCCCCTGTGTGCACGCAGAACACCTGTTAACTGCACGCGTGCAAGTGCACCGCACACGTGCAGGATTCCTGCCCGCCCCTGCCGTAGACCTATGCACCAGCGCCCCAAACGTGTATATCTGTAACTACAGACTGGTTCACATCGGCATATTACATATACACGGGACATACCTGTCGCACATGCGTAGTAGACCGTAATAATGCACGGAATGCAACTAGAATTGTCTGGTCTCTTATAAAGTCGTTCATTCTGTCGGGGAAACACCAGGGGGATCGTGTGATATATGGCTCTGAGCACTATAGGACTTAACAGCTAAGGTCCCCTAGAACTTAGAACTACTTAAACCTAACTAACCTAAGGACATCACACACATCCATGCCCGAGGCACGATTCGAACCTGCGACCGTAGCGGTCGCGCGGTTCCAGACTGAAGCGCCTAGAACCGCTCGGCCACTCCGGAGCTAGTGTGATATATTGGAACGTCATTCGTACAAATTATTTTGCGAGCTCAAGGTTCCTATTTAATAAGAAATTGTTTTCTTATCATTTTTTGTTAAGTAATTGTTATTATCTTATTTAGGTCAACACTGTTCTGAATAGCAGACTCTACAGTTAGTTTTATATTACGACGCTTGGTTACACAGGTGTATTTATGTCTAAATTTACATTTGTACAGCATTTTGCACATGGAGGACCCACTTTTTTTTTGGATCTACTGCGCTGGCAGTGACAGTCAATCTTCGTATTAGGGCAGAACGACGACGAAAACGAAAATCCAGACGGTGTTGGGTTCGACCCTGCCTGAAAAGAAGGAAAGAAGGCAGGGCAATGTAGTCACTTTAAGGTCATTTTTTCCAGTTTGGAATAGAATTTTGCAGTCCTCGTCTGTCGCACTGAGCAAAACTGCACGGACTTTCTCGCCTTTCGCTGCCCGTTTCTCTTTCCTGGCATGCTGAAATAAAGCAAGAGATGCAATCAAATAAGCAAGATTTTTCGTAAGCTAAGGCAATACGATACAAATCGGATGTCACCGTGTAACGTTATATGCATTTTACTCACAAATAAAAGGATGCCGACGTATTTTATTATGACAAAGCGGGTCGTGCGGGTCATACATCCACCTTTCCTCGTTTTATGCCTGAATTAAGACGGTTAACGCTTCTTTGCTCCATTCCATTTCTCGAATACGACACAATCAACAGAAAAAAATGCTTTCACAAACAGCTAGTACAAAAGAAAGTATACTGGCAAAAAAGCTGTTTTTTCTGCATTTGTGAAAACCTATTTACTGAAAAATGCAAATAATCTGCAATACGAATATCTGAAATTAGCCACTAACCACCTAACAGAAAGCACTGCAGTACCTCCTGCGCATGCACGAATTATCGCTGCCTAATGTGCATGCGCGGACCGTTCTCTATCATGGCGCACGGATAATGTGTCTGCTAATTTTTGTAGTAGAGGTGGGCGAAACGGTTATTCTGGAGTAACCGTTATCACAGTTCCAGTTATTCTGTGATAACCGTTATTTTTAACGGTTATCAATAACTGTCAAGTTATTTTTCGCTACCGAATACCGAATACTCCGACGGGGTTACAGTTAAATAACGACATTGTTGGAACCCTTCAGTTTAGTTATCAGTATAACTGCGAGTAGTGTGAAACGGCAGGAATGTCGTATGAATCGTGTCATAACCTTAGCTAATTAACTCTGGGTACATTTTAGTTGATGTTAGAACGATTATTAGTGTTTCATATTATATGTTTCTAGGTTATCGGTCCTATTAGAAATATTATCTTCGCAGCTGCAACAAGAAAGTACGCGGAACTTCGCCACAGCACTGTTTAAGTAAAATGTTAACAACGTACGTTTTTAAGTATGAAGTAATATGTAAACTGATACTGTAGGTTAAATTCGAAGCTTAATTTCTTGTGCTGCTCACTTAATAGAATAAGCGTGCAGCCTTGTAATACAACAAAAAAAATATACGTAATGTGACAGATTCGTTTACTCCTGTCCTGTACAAGATAGTCCTATTGGGGAAAGTGTGAGTACGCTAATCCAAGTTTTATGTGAGGTTTGGAAACTGCTCGATTTCTCCACCTACAGCATGTTTATAACATATGAAGACATGCAGATCGAAAAGATTGACTGTGTTACATTTCTGGGAATACGACTCGATAATAAATTCAGTTAGGAAGGGCATACCACAGAACTGATGAAGCGCCTAAACATGTCTGTATTTGCAGTGAGAATTATGTCAGATGTAGGAGACATAAATATAGAAACGTTTACATATTTTCATTCTATTATTTCATAAGGTATCATATGCTGTGGTAACTCATCAAACGGAACATAGGTTTTTGGCATGTAAAAGCGTGTAATGAAAATCGTTTGTGGTATAAATTCAAGAACATCATGTAGGAACCTGTTCGAGGAACAGCAGTCTACATAAAGACCTAAAATCACTTACCTTGGTCCAAAAGGGGTCAAATATTCAGAAACACGCATTTGCAAATAAACTGTCAGCAAGTCAGCAACCATTAAAAACTTGGTTTACAGTGTTTGAAAGACTTTTTGATACCGAAGTGTCCGATTCCACCCGTCTGCTATGACCCAGGACGTCATCAGTATGCCGGAAAAGGCTATTTTAAGTGTGGCTATGACGTCACTACATACACATGGCAACAAACACGAAGATACATATAAATAATACAATAACATCTCCCACCAAAAATACAATCAAACCAACGGGACAACCACGGGAAGTCAGGGGTTTTAGGGTGAGGACAAGCTAGTAAAAAAATCACACCATGATCCCAAAACACAAAATGAAGAACAAAAAGAAAAAAAATACAGCATTCCGCTACACCAACAAAATCTGCAGGAATCGAACACTTCCCTTGAACAATATAGGTCAACCATAGGTGACCATACCAAAACAGCAATCTAAAAGTACGAAAATTGGAATCGAACATTTTGCTTGACCTACATGGGTCAACCTCAGATGACCAAACATCAACACCTACAACTATGAAAACGGGAATCCGTCATTTCCGGTGATCTATATAGGTCCACCACAACTACTGATGCCGGCCGGTGTGGCCGAGCGGTTCTAGGCGCTACAGTCTGTAACCGCGCGACCGCTACGGTCGCTGGATCGAATCCTGCCTCGGGCATGGATGTGTGTGATGTCCTTAGGTTAGTTAGGTTTAAGTAGTTCTAAGTTATAGGGGACTGATGACCTCAGAAGTTAAGTCCCATAGTGCTCAGAACCATTTGAACCAATTTTTAAACAACCACTGATGCCAAAAAACCAACACCTACAACTGCGAAAAATAAAACCAAGCCACAACCTCAAAAATCCACATATCATACATCCCTACATGTATTAAAACGCAATCAATATTACATAAATACACAAAACATCACAACTAGAAAAAAAAAAGTTACCACCAGCAAATTCCGGCACTGCAAACTAGTTTTGGCCAGCCCAACAACCCCCCCCCCCCCCCCCCCCACATACACACACTAAACGCCTTACCAGACTACAAATAACAAACCAATAACACCTAACGAAAACGCCAAACACATAAACAAAAAAACTTGATAATTCATTGAAAGAACTTCCAAATCTTACGTTTGGAATTACAATTACTGCCGCCAAAAAAACCCACACACAACCAACTCATAAACACCGTGCCGTAATGACATTCCCACACCACAACACCTTTACGTCATAGCAGACGGGCTGGAATGGGGACGCTTTCATTGACCCTTCCTTCTACTCTGTAGATGAATATCTTACCAGAGACTGTTAGAACAGCTTAAGTAAAAATTCTGCTATATTTCAGTTTTGACAGCACAGTCAAGATCGGATATTCTGTGTATGATAAATTTATTAAAAGTGCATAAGTGTGTTTTATTCTGACAGTGTATCAATTCTGTAAATATTAGCAGTTACTGTAATATATACACATATTTTGTCAATCTCCTGACAAATGATGAGGATAATACTTATTATATTCAAATGTATTATGTTATACTTTCTGACATGCTATCTGTCATTCGCAATGGCCAGCGGCTATTTCCGAAACAGTATGAAAATATTTGTTCGCTTCAGTAACTATCGTCTCTGGAAATATCACCGGGGACTACGACTGGAGTCACTAAGTCAGGAACACAGACAAACAGTTATTCTGTTACCAACTTCCAGGTTACCTGTAATGGTAGTCCGATAACTGCCAGAGAACGAGAACTGTGAGCCAATAATGATAACTGCCAGAGGAAAATATTTTTTTTTCTTTATTGAATGTCGATTCCCCCCGAAGGAGGCAGGCTGGCAGCAGCTTAGTACGCCTCTCTTCAGCCTACAGACTTTGTTTTAAAAAGATGATATATAATAAAAAAACAGGCGATAAAATCGAAAACTTAAAGGGTAACATGGCGAAAAAATCGTGGAACTTAAAACAGAACAAAGGGATGATAATGCTAATAAAAATACATACGAAGCACCCAGGTAAAATAATAGACAGACAATTAAAAAAAACACGGCCACATCTGGTTTCTGTTAGCAAAGAACATAAAAGTCACACCCAGCGACAGCATGGTTTCTGATCGCAACACGGGAAAAGATGAAACAACACTGAACATTCACTGGAACACTGCGCTAAAATATGACATACCACAGCCGACTCGTGGGGGAAACTAGACAGATGAGGGGAAGATAAAAAGGGGGGATGAGGAAAGGCGAAGGGGGGGAGGGGGGGAAAGGAGCAAATGGAGGGATGAGGACCCATAAGAGGAGTGGGGAGTGCTGGGCAGACGCGGCAGTGAGTGGGGAAGGCAGAGGACGGGAAAATACAAAGGGACTCGGGGGGGGGGGGGGGAAGAAGGGAGGTAGGGAGAGGTTAGGTGGGGAGAAATACAGGAAGGGGGGAAGAGGGAGCCCAGGGAAAGAATGGAGGAAAGGAGGGGGGTGAGGATCAGAGTTGATAGGAGGGATAAATGGAGGGAGAGAGGGCATCATCCGGGAGGGGGGGTTGATGGAAGCCACCTTGGGAAAGGACATGAAGGGTGTAGAGTCCATGAAGGGTGTAGGGGGGACGCAATGGTGAAGACGTGCAGGGGGCGGGGATGGGAGAGGAGCAACGAGGGGGTGAGGGGGATCAAGGCGGCGGGAGGTGTAGAGTATGCAGATATGTTTGAGGAATAGGAGCAGATGGTGGAAAGGAATGAGGCCGTAGAGGATCCGCGTGGGGGACGGGAGTCGTATACAGAAGGTGAGCCGGAGTGCATGACACTCAAGGATCTGGAGGGACTTATAGGAATTTGGGGAGGGGGGGGGGGCAGATATCCGGGTGGGACTGGTATGACAGAGGATGGGGACTGATTAAGGAGTTGTAGGGTTTGAAGGATGGTAGAGGGGTGCAACCCCATGTCCGGCCAGAGAGGTGTTTGAGGAGTCGGAGGTGGTTGTGGGCTTTGGATTGGATTGAGCGGAGATTAGGGATCCAGGTGAGGTGACGGTCAATGGTTAGACCAAAGTAGGTGAGGGTGGGGGTGAGGCGGACAGGACGGGCGCAGACGGTAAGGGAGAAATCAGGAGCCGGAAGGAGCGAGTGGTACGACCTACGACGATTGCCTGGGTCTCGGAAGGATTGATTTTCAGGAGCCACTGGTTACACCGTGCAGCAAAAAGGTCAAGGTGATTCTGGAGAAGGCGTTGGGACCGTTGGAGGGTAGGAGCGAGGGTGAGGAACACGGTGTCATCGGCATATTGCAAGAGGGTGTACTGGAGGGGGCATATCTGCCGTGTACAGGAGGTAGAGGAGAGGGGAGAGGACAGAGCCCTGGGGCACCCCTGCAGAGGGTAGGAATTGGCCTTATGGATGGTAACATAGAAGGGGCGGTGGGGAGAGGGAGGAGGCCATCAGATGGATGTAGTTGACAGGAAGGGTGTAGGATTGGAGTTTAAACAGGAGACCAGAATGCCAGACACGGTCGTAGGCCTTTTCGTGGTCAAGGGAGACAAAAATGGCGGAGCGACGGGAGTGAAGCTGGAGGGAGAGGAGGCGGAGGAGTCGGTCATCGGCAGAGAAGGAAGGTCGACAGCCACATTGGGTGTCAGGGAAGACGGAGGTGGTGATGGATGCACCAGGAAAGGATGGATTCCGAGAGCTTGCTGTACACCGATGTGAGACAGATGGGACGATAGGAAGAGGCATCAGATGGAGGCTTGTGGGGTTTGGAGAACATCAGGATATGGGAGGTTTTCCACAGGTCGAGACAGAAGCCAGTGGCAAGGACGACATTGCAGAGGGTGGCAAGGATGGAAAGGAAGGAGGGAGGGCAGTGTTTGAGGTGGCGGTAGGTAACGCAGTCGTGGCTGGGAGCAGTGTTGCGTTTAGTGCGGAGTGTGAGGCTCATGTCCTGTGTAGTGATGGGAGTGTTAAGTTCAGATGGTGGTGTGTGGCCCAAGTGCTGGAAGCTAGGAGCAAGGGGAGGAACAGAGGTATTCGTACAGTCCACGACGTCAGGGAAGAGGGAATAATCAAAGTGGGGATCGTCTGGGATGGAAAAAACATCTGAGAGGTGAGAGGCAAAGTGGTTGACTTTACTGGGGTTGTCAGGAAAGGGACGGTCATCAAGGAGAAGAGGGTACTGGGGGGTGGGGCGGTTCCCAGTAAGGAGACGAAGATACCGATCTCTGACAGTTATTCCCATAGTCGCTCGAATTCCTTATGGTAACTCTCTTTATACTACCAGTCCAAGCTAAATTGACATATAAGGCGGTGGCTCAAGGGAACTTGTTAATGCCTGTACTGCAGCTCCTATCAGCCACCGCTCGTACATTAACTTTATTTAATTGTTTGTGCTAAAAGAAACGAAGGCGCACGATATAGTACACAGTTCTTATCAACAGATGGCGCGCAGTCTCACAGTTATACCCATGGCCTATAGAACGCCTTCCAAATGATCTATCCCTCTCCTTCGTTCGTAGCCAGATCTCCGATGAGTTGACGCGAAAGCGTAGTACGATCTTCGGTCAAAAGATGGCACTGTTGACACTAGAAAGT
Source organism: Schistocerca cancellata (assembly GCF_023864275.1). Lineage (NCBI taxonomy): Eukaryota > Metazoa > Arthropoda > Insecta > Orthoptera > Acrididae > Schistocerca > Schistocerca cancellata. Next base: position 52,814,495 of record NC_064636.1, read on the forward strand.
TATTGAAATAACTACCAGTATCAGAGGAACGGTTATCGCAGTAACCGTTACTTCTCAGTAACCGATTATTTCTATCAGTTACGTTATTTTTTGCCGCCTCTATTTTGTGATTTCACCCGTTCTACCGCTAGATGGCTGTCACGCTAGATCACTACCATTTGCGGCGGATCGTCGTGTAATACCCCCTTTAATACTGAAATTCTGCAACAACAAGCCAAGAACAGTTCCCTGCGAACAATCATCACGCTAATTCTCTATTTAACAATAAGTTCTTCTCAGCAGTCAACGGCAAACGTTTATAGTGACCAGCTGCATCGTAGTTGTTAACTTTGCCACACACCGTTATTCAGCAGTCGGCTGGGCGTTGCAAACTCGCTGACTTGACAGGACGCAGTTCAGCTTTCTCGACCATCAGGTGTCACATATCTACAAGATCTTAACACAAAAATATAAGAAAACTATATAAACAACTTAGTCTCTTCATTTTTCTAGCACATAAAAATAAAAAAAACTGTTCAAATGTGTGTGAAATCTTATGGGACTTAACTGCTGAGGTCATTAGTCCCTAAGCTTACACACTACTTAACCTAAAGTATCCTAAGGACAAACACACACACCCATGCCTGAGGGAGGTCTCGAACCTCCGCCGGGACCAGCCACACAGTCCATGACTGCAGCGCCTAAGACCGCTCGGCTAATCCCGCGCGGCACATAAAAATCGATCATAAGTTGACGCGAAACAGATAAGTGATGCACTTTTTTTCGGGCTGAAGGAGGTGTGGCGCATTACAGCGTGCAATATTCTGCTGCATCTATTTTCAATAAGCTAACGCAAGAATTAAAAAATCTTAGCAGTAATCCACGCGGTATCAAATCTAAACCGAAGAGTTTCCTCGTGGATAATTCTTTCTATTCTGCCGAGGAGTTCTTTGAAAATAAAGTTAATTCCTGAGTTACATTGTTGACTGCGTTTATATAAACTTATAGATTTTTCTTAGTATTCATAAACATTTTATTTTATATATTATTACTTATCTGTCGTAATTTCAATTACTGACACGTTCCATGACCTTGGAGATCTGCTCTTCAATTTTGTCCAACAGAACTAGACGTTGTAAAAAAGTAAATAAATAAATAAAACCGTCTCCTGTCGACATGACCGTTGCCATCAGTTCATATACATCTTTATTTACAACATCCTTTCCAATGCTGCTATTGTCATATCTACAGGGCGTGTCCCCCCCCCCCTCTCCCTTCCCCCACCCCTCCAAAAAGAAAAAGAACCTACAAGCTTTACCTTACGCCAAAACACGTAAAAAAGACCAGTAAACAGTATAAAACGCACATCTTAAGAGGTATGGGCACTTGTGTATCTTCGCTAGTGTAAAAAACATTTCTTCTGCTGAACAAGTGATCGTAGCCCGTAGAATATGCATTTTGAAGCCCTTGTTTACTAGTCATTTTTTTCCTTGTTTTGGTCTGTACAACTTTCTCTCAAAATATGGAAAGCGAAGTCCTTGCAGCAGCAGATATCCACAGTATTTCATATTATCGAAGATGAGTAAGTGCTCGAAGCTCTTAACGTATAAATTTTAGAACCCATGATTAATGGACTTTCTTTTTACTGCTAGGATCCTGTCCCTGAGACGGGACTCCCTGTATTATTAAGATTCTTCTTTTTCTTTAATGTTCAGCCATGGTCATCACTGCCGGGAGGGGACAAGGGGATGTGTCTGTGTCCCCGAACCCCCCTTCCCCCCCCCCCCCCCCCCCCCAAGTTTATTTTTTTAAAGCGATTTCAATGTTTTGTATCTTAGTTGACAAGTAATGATACGAGGTGCATTCAAGTTCAAAGGCCTCCGATTTTTTTCTAATTAACTACTCACCCGAAATCGATGAAACTGGCGTTACTTCTCGACGTAATCGCCCTGCAGACGTACACATTTTTCGCAACGCTGACGCCATGATTCCATGGCAGCAGCGAAGGCTTCTTTAGGAGTCTGTTTTGACCACTGGAAAATCGCTGAGGCAATAGCAGCACGGCTGGTGAATGTGCGGCCACGGAGAGTGTTTTTCATTGTTGGGAAAAGCCAAAAGTCACTAGGAGCCAGGTCAGGTGAGTAGGGAGCATGAGGAATCACTTCCAAGTTGTTGTCACGAAGAAACTGTTGCGTAACGTTAGCTCGATGTGCGGGTGCGTTGTCTCGGTGAAACAGCACACGCGCAGCCCTTCCCGGACGTTTTTGTTGCAGTGCAGGAAGGAATTTGTTCTTCAAAACATTTTCGTAGGATGCACCTGTTACCGTAGTGCCCTTTGGAACGCAATGGGTAAGGATTACGTCCTCGCTGTCCCAGAACATGGACACCATAATTTTTCAGCACTGGCGGTTACCCGAAATTTTTTTGGTGGCGGTGAATCTGTGTGCTTCCATTGAGCTGACTGGCGCTTTGTTTCTGGATTGAAAAATGGCATCCACGTCTCATCCATTGTCACAACCGACGAAAAGAAAATCCCTTTCGTGCTGTCGTTGCGCGTCAACATTGCTCGGCAACATGCCACACGGGCAGCCGTGTGGTCGTCTGTCAGCATTCGTGGCACCCACCTGGATGACACTTTTCGCATTTTCAGGTCGTCATGCAGGATTGTGTGCACAGAACCCACAGAAATGCCAACTCTGGAGGCGATCTGTTGAACAGTTATTCGGCGATCCCCCAAAACAATTCTCCCCACTTTCTCGATCGTGTCGTCAGACCGGCTTGTGCGAGCCCGAGGTTGTTTCTGTTTGTTGTCACACGATGTTCTGCCTTCATTAAAGTGTCACACCCACGAACGCACTTTAGACACATCCATAACTCCATCACCACATGTCTCCTTCAACTATCGATGAATTTCAATCGGTTTCACTCCACACAAATTCAAAAAACGAATGATTGCACGCTGTTCAAGTAAGGAAAACATCGCCATTTTAAGTATTTAAAACAGTTCTCATTCTCGCTGCTGGCAGTAAAATTCCATCTGCCGTACGATGCTGCCATCTCTGGGACGTATTGACAATGAACGCGGCCTCATTTTAAAACAATGCGCATGTTTGTATTTCTTTCCAGTCCGGAGAAAAAAAATCGGAGGCCTTAGAACTTGAATGCACCTCGTACAATTGGGGAAATATATGCAAGCTTCACTTATCACACGTACTAGAAGCTGTTGCGCAGTAAGAATTAATGGTTTGCAGCATTTACTAACGTCCCAGTAAACCAAATCCATTTCTACTATTCACTAAACGACATTATTCCAAGTTTTAAGGTGTTGTGTTCGTACTACTGTGGGTATTGAAGGAGCGCAGTAGATACGAATGTGCTTGGTTTTGCTGTTGGAAGTTTGAAAGTAGGAAGCTGACGCCTCACAATCGAAGATCGCGTGACAATCACTTAGAGTCAGGTATTGGTATAATAATAAATTTAGTCAGTGCATGCATCAAGAGGCATATTTCTATGTAGAGAGTTCACTAATTCACTAATATTGTCGTCTTTTTTAAAAGGCAAAGGAATTATGATAAGTAAATATTTATTACAAAATATAATCCAATTTACTCAGTTTTACCATTTTAATGTACTAAAATACCTAGGTCATAGGAATTTGCTAACTGTTTTTAAACTGATCTAAATATACCATTTGGCCTATTGTGTTCTGTATATATTACTTTTCCTTCATTGTTCCCTAAAATATGGTTCACAATAAACTAGCAATTTTCCCGTCGCGGCTTGTTCCAATAAAAATCAGGCAGGATTTAGTTTGAAGAACTATTCAGTTTGAAATAGTTTCCACGATTGTTTAGGGGAAAGGCGCAGCTGACTCCAGTATGTAAGAAGGGTAAAAGAACGGATCCGCAAAGTTACAGACCATTATCGCTAACTTCGGTTTGGTCCAGAATGCTTGGACATATTCTCAGTTCGAACATAATAAATTTTATTGAGACTGAGAAGCTTACGTCCACGAATCAGCAGGGTTTTAGAAAGCATCGCTCGTGCGAAACTAAGCTTGCCGTTTTCTTACGTGATATGCTGCGAAATATGGATGAAGGTCATTCTAGATTTCCTTCTAAAGTATCTGACACGCCCCCCACTGCAGGCTCTTAACGAACGTACGAGCAATAGGTTCACAGATATGTGAGTGGGTGGAAGACTTCATAAATAATAGAACCCAGTATATTGTCCTCTGTGGTGAGAGTTCGTCAGACACAAGGATATCAACAGGAGTGGCCCACGAAAATGTGGCAGGAGCGCCGTTGTTCTCCATATACATACACTATCTGATCAAAAGTATCTGGACACCTGGCTGAAAATGACTTACAAGTTCGTGGCGCCCTCCATCGGTAATGCTGGATTTCAGTACGGTGTTGGCCCACCCTTAGCCGTGAAGACAGCTTCCACTGTCGCAGGCATACGTTCAGTCAGGTGTTGGAAGGTTTCTTGCGGAATGGCAGCCCATTCTTCACGGAGTGCTGCACTGAGGAGAGGTATCGATGTCGGTCGGTGAGGCCTGGCACGAAGTCGGCGCTCCAAAACATCCCAAAGGTTTTCTGTGGGATTCAGGTCAGGACTCTGTGCAGGCCAGTCCATTACAGGGGTGTCATTATAGTGTAACAGGCCGTGCATTATGAGCACGTGCTCGATCCTGTTGAAAGATGCAGTCGCTATCTCCGGATTGCTCTTCAACAGTGAGAAGCAAGAAGGTGCTTGAAACATCTATGTCAGCCTATGCTGTGATAGTGCCACGCGAAATGCAAGCCCCCTCCGTGAAAAACACGACCACACCCTAACACCACCGCCTCCGAAACTGTTGGCACTACACACGGTAGCAGATGTCGTTCACCGGGCATTCGCTATACCCACACCCTGACATCGGATCGTCACATTGTGTACCGTGATTCGACACTCGACACAACGTTTTCCACTGTTCATTCGTCCAATGTTTACGCTCCTTACACCAATCGAGGCGTCGTTTGACATTTAACTGGCGTGGTGTGTGACTTATCAACAGCCGCTCGATCATGAAATTCAAGTTTCTCACCTCCCGTCTAACTGTCGTAATACTCGCAATGGATCCTGATGCAGTTGGAATTCCTGTGTGATGGTCTGGATAGACATCTGCCTATTACACATTACGACCCTGTTCAACTGTCGCTGGTCTCTGTCAGTCAACAGACGAGGTCGGCCTGTACGCTTTTGAACTGTACGTGTCCCTTCACGTTTCCACTTCACCATCACATCAGAAACAGTGGACCTAGGGATGTTTAGGAGTGTGGAAATCTCGCGTACAGACGTATGACACAAGTGACACCCAATCACCTGACCACGTTTGAAGTCTGTGAGTTCCGTGGAGCGCCCCATTCTGCTCTCTCACGATGTCTGATGACTACTGAGGTCGCTGCTATGGAGTACCTGGAAGTAGGTGGCAGCACAGAGCACCTAATGTGAAAGACATATGTTTTGGGGGTGTCCAGAAACTTTTGATAAGATAGTGTATTTCCAGCAAGAATCAGTCCCCGCAATTCGTCGCTTTTACTAATATTCAACCTATACGTATACAGGGTGTTACAAAAAGGTATGGCCAAACTTTCAGGAAACATTCCCCACACACAAAGAAAGAAAATATGTTATGTGGACATGTGTCCGGAAACGCTTACTTCGCATGTTAGAGCTCATTTTATTACTTCTCTTCAAATCACATTAATCATGGAATGGAATCACACAGCAACAGAACGTACCAGCGTGACTTCAAACACTTTGTTACAGGAAATGTTCAAAATGTCCTCCGTTAGCGAGGATACATGCATCCCCCCTCCGTCGCATGGAATCCCTGATGCGCTGATGCAGCCCTGGAGAATGGCGTATTGTATCACAGCCGTCCACAATACGAGCACGAAGAGTCTCTACATTTGGTACCGGGGTTGCGTAGACGAGAGCTTTCAAATGCCCCCGTAAATGAAAGTCAAGAGGGTTGAGGTCAGGAGAGCGTGGAGGCCATGGTAATTGGTTCGCCTGTACCAATCCGTCGGTCACCGAATCTGTTGTCGAGAAGCGTACGAACACTTCGACTGAAATGTGCAGGAGCTCCATCGTGCATGAACCACATGTTGTGTCGTACTTGTAAAGGCACATGTTCTAGCAGCACAGATAGAGTATCCCGTATGAAATCATGATAACGTGCTCCATTGAGCGTAGGTGGAAGAACATGGGGCCCAATCAATACATCACCAACAATGCTTGCACAAACGTTCACAGAAAATCTGTGTTGATGACGTGATTGCACAATTGCGTGCGGATTCTCGTCAGCCCACGCATGTTGATTGTGAAAATTTACAATTTGATCACGTTGGAATGAAGCCTCATCCGTAAAGAGAACATTTGCACTGAAATGAGGATTGACACATTGTCGGATGAACCATTCGCAGAACTGTACCCGTGGAGGCCAATCAGCTGCTGATAGTGCCTGCACACGCTGTACACGGTACGGAAACAACTGGTTCTCCCGTAGCACTCTCCATACAGTGACGTGGTCAACGTTACCTTGTACAGCAGCAATTTCTCTGACGCTGACATTGGGGTTATCGTCAACTGCACGAAGAATTTCCTCGTCCATTGCAGGTGTCCTCGTCGTTCTAGGTCTTCCCCAGTCGCGAGTCATGGGCTGGAATGTTCCGTGCTCCCTAAGACGCCGATCAATTGCTTCGAACGTCTTCCTGTCGGGACACCTTCGTTCTGGAAATCTGTCTCGATACAAACGTACCGCGCCACGGCTATTGCCCCGTGCTACTCCGTACATCAAATGGGCATCTGCCAACTCCGCATTTGTAAACATTGCACTGACTGCAGAACCACGTTCGTGATGAACACTAACCTGTTGATGCTACGTACTGATGTGCTCGATGCTAGTACTGTAGAGCAATGAGTCGCATGTCAACACAAGCACCGAAGTCGATATTACCTTCCTTCAATTGGGCCAACTGGCGGTGAATCGAGGAAGTACAGTACATACTGACGAAACTAAAATGAGCTCTAACATGGAAATTAAGCGTTTCCGGACACATGTCCACATAACATCTTTTCTTTATTTGTGTGTGAGGAATGTTTCCTGAAAGTTTGGCCCTACCTTTTTGTAACATCCTGTATATGTAACCTTCCGAATTTGAAAGAGAGTATTCCAGTCAACATTATCAAATGTTTTCTGAAGGTGGTAGGGGTAAAATACAGGGAGCGAAAGACTATTTACAATTTGTACAGAAACCAGATGGCAGTTATAAGAGTCTAGGGGCATGAAAGGGAAGTAGCGGTTGGGAAGGGAGTGAGACAGGGTTGTAGCCTCTCCCCGATGTTATTCAATCTGTATATTGAGCAAGCAGTAAAGGAAACAACAGAAAAATTCGGAGTAGGTATTAAAATCCATGGAAAAGATATAAAAACTTTGAGGTTTGCCGATGACATTGTAATTCTGTCAGAGACAGCAAAGGAGTAGAAGAACAGTAGAACGGAATGGACAGTGTCTTGAAAGGAGGATATAAGATGAACATCAACAAAAGCAAAACAAGGATAATGGAATGTAGTCGAATTAAGTCGGGTGGTGCTGAGGGAATTAGATTAGGAAATGAGACACATAAAGTAGTAAAGGAGTTTTGCTATTTGGGGATCAAAATAACTGATGATGGCCGAAGTAGAGAGGATATAAAATGTAGACTGGCAATGGCAAGGAAAGCGTTTCTGAAGAAGAGAAATTTGTTAACATCGAGTATAGATTTAAGTGTCAGGAAGTCGTTTCTGAAAGTATTTGTATGGAGTGTAGCCATGTATGGAGGTGAAACGTGGACGATAAATAGTTTGGACAAGAAGAGAATAGAAGCTTTCGAAATCTACAGCTACATCTACATCCATATTCCGCAAGCCACCTGACGGTGTGTTGCGGAGGGTACCTTCAGTACCTCTATCGGTTCTCCCTTCTATTCAAGTCTCGTATTGTTCTTGGAAAGAAGGATTGTCGGTATGCCTCTGTGTGGGCTCTAATCTCTCTGATTTTATCATGGTCTCTTCGCGGATATACGTAGGAGGGAGCAATATACTGCTTGACTCTTCGGCGAAGGTATGTTCTCGAAACTTCAACAAAAGCCCGTACCGAGCTACTGAACGTCTCTCCTGCAAAGTCTTCCACTGGAGTTTATCTATCATCTCCGTAACGCTTTCGGGATTACTAAATGATCCTGTAACGAAGCGCGCTGCTCTCCGTTGGATCTTCTCTATCTCTTCTATCAACTCTATCTGGAACGGATCCCACACTGCTGAGCATTATTCGAGCAGTTGGCGAACAAGCGTACTGTAACCTACTTCCTTTGTTTTCGGATTGTATTTCCTTAGGATTCTTCCAATGAATCTCAGTCTGGCATCTGCTTTACCGACGATCAACTTTATATGATCATTCCATTCTAAATCACTCCTAATGCGTACTCCCAGATAATTTATGGAATTAACTGCTTCCAGTTGTAGACCTGCTATATTGTAGCTAAATGATAAGGGATCTGTCTTTCTATGTATTCGCAGCACATTACACTTGTCTACATTGAGGTTCAATTGCCATTCACTGCACCATGCGTCAATTCGCTGCAGATGGTCCTGCATTTCAGTACAATTTTCCAATGTTTCAACCTCTCGATATACCACAGCATCATCCGCAAAAAGCCTCAGTGAACTTCTGATGTCATCCACCAGGTCATTTATGTATATTGTGAATAGCAACGGACCTACGACACTCCCCTGCGGCACACCTGAAATCACTCTTACTTCGGAAGACTTCTCTTCATTGAGAATGACATGTTACATCGCGAAATGTGGAATTCTGAAGATTAGATGGGTAGATCACATAGCTGATGAGGTGGTATTGAATAGAATAGGGGAGAAGAGGAGTTTGTGGCACAACTTGACAAGAAGAAGGGACCGGTTGGTAGGACGCGTTCTGAGGCATCAAGGGATCTGCAATTTAGTATTGGAGGGCAGCATGGAGGGTAAAAATCGTAGAGGGAAACCAAGAGATGAATACACTAGGCAGATTCAGAAGGATGTGGGTTGCAGTAGGTACTGGGAGATGAAGAAGCTTGCACAAGATAGAGTAGCATGGAGAGCTGCATCAAACCAGTCTCAGGACTGAAGACCACAACAACATCCACCGTGGTACAACAACAAAGTTAGGAAACTACTGCGAAAGCAAAGAGAGCTTCACTCCAAGTTTAAACGCAGACAAAACCTCCCACACAAACAGAAGCTAAACGATGTCAAAGATAGCGTAAGGAGGGCTATGCGTGAAGCGTTCAGTGAATTCGAAAGTAAAATTCTATGTACCGACTTGACAGAAAATCCTAGTAAGTTGTGGTCTTACGTTAAATCAGTAAGTGGCTCGAAACTGCATATCCAGACACTCCGGGATGATGATGGCATTGAAACAGAGGATGACACGCGTAAAGCTGAAATACTAAACACCTTTTTCCAAAGCTGTTTCACAGAGGAAGACCGCACTGCAGTTCCTTCTCTAAATCCTCGCACAAACGAAAAAAATGGCTGACATCGAAATAAGTGTCCAAGGAACAGAAAAGCAACTGGAATCACTCAACAGAGGGAAGTCCACTGGACCTGACGGGATACCAATTCGATTCTACACAGGGTACGCGAAGGAACTTGCCCCCCTTCTAACAGCCGTGTACCGCAAGTCTCTAGAGGAACGGAAGGTTCCAAATGATTGGAAAAGAGCACAGGTAGTCTCAGTCTTCAAGAAGGGTCGTCGAGCAGATGCGCAAAACTATAGACCTATATCTCTGACGTCGATCTGTTGTAGAATTTTAGAACATGTTTTTCGCTCGAGTTTCATGTCGTTTTTGGAAACCCAGAATCTACTACGTAGGAATCAAAATGGATTCCGGAAACAGCGATCGTGTGAGACCCAACTCGCTTTATTTGTTCATGAGACCCAGAAAATATTAGATACAGGCTCCCAGGTAGATGCTATTTTTCTTGACTTCCGGAAGGCGTTCGATATAGTTCCGCACTGTCGCCTACGGAATATCAGACCAGCTGTGTGGCTTGATTGAAGAGTTTTTAGCAAACAGAACACAGCATGTTGTTATCAATGGAGAGACGTCTACAGACGTTAAAGTAACCTCTGGCGTGCCACAGGGGAGTGTTATGGGACCATTGCTTTTCACAATATATATATATATATATATATATATATAAATGACCTAGTAGATAGTGTCGGAAGTTCCGTGCGGCTTTTCGCGGATGGTGCTGTAGTATACAGAGAAGTTGCAGCATTAGAAAATTGTAGCGAAATGCAGGAAGATCTGCAGCGGATAGGCACTTGGTGCAGGGAGTGGCAACTGACCCTCAACATAGACAAATGTAATGTATTGCGAATACATAGAAAGAAGGATCCTTTATTGTATGATTATATGATAGTGGAACAAACACTGGTAGCAGTTACTTCTGTAAAATATCTGGGAGTATGCGTGCGGAACGATTTGAAGTGGAATGATCATATAAAATTAATTGTTGGTAAGGCGGGTACCAGGTTGAGATTCATTGGGAGAGTCCTTAGAAAATGTAGTCCATCAACAAAGGAGGTGGCTTACAAAACACTCGTTCGACCTATACTCGAGTATTGCTCACCAGTGTGGGATCCGTACCAGATCGGGTTGACGGAGGAGATAGAGAAGATCCAAAGAAGAGCGGCGCGTTTCGTCACAGGTTTATTTGGTAAGCGTGATAGCGTTACGGAGATGTTTAGCAAACTCGAGTGGCAGACTCTGCAAGAGCGGCGCTGTGCATCGCGGTGTAGCTTGCTCGCCAGGTTTCGAGAGGGTGCGTTTCTGGATGAGGTACGGAATATATTGCTTCCCCCTACTTACACCTCCCGAGGCGATCACGAATGTAAAATCAGAGAGATTCGAGCGCGCACGGAGGCTTTCAGACAGTCGTTCTTCCCGCGAACCGTACGCGACTGGAACAGGAAAGGGAGGTAATGACAGTGGCACGTAAAGTGCCCTCCGCCACACACCGTTGGGTGGCTTGCGGAGTATAAATGTTGAATGTAGATGTAGATGTAGACATATGTAACCCATTTGCTACCTGTTTTCCTGAGAATTTAGGATGTCGTGCTGCAGTTTACAGTGTGAGCTCATTACCGGTCTGCACGTCACAGAGAGATGGTAACTCGCCCGCCTGCTGTTGCAGTCCAAGTCGCGGTCGCGATCGACAGATGAGGAGGCTCCGCCAGCAGCAGAGGCGGCCGTGGACGGCTCAGCGCCAGCCGGGCCGGACAGCCAGGCCGCAGCTGACGCCATGCCGGACGTCGCGGAGGAGGAGCCGGCGGTGGAGAACGACGCCGCGCGCTCCGACGAGGAGGAGGAGGTGGAGGACGAGGAGGACGAAGAGGAGGAGGCCATCACAGAGGTCAGTCAGTCAGTGTGACGCGGGCACGCGGTGACTGACTTGCAAGTTCATCAGTCTGTCACCCATTTTCCTCTCATGCCCTCCTCTGCACCAGCAGTCCAGTCAGGGAGTGCTGTGGTGCTTTGAGCAGTGTTTAAGATTAGATTAATACTAGTTCCATGCATCATGAATACGATATTTCGTAATGATGTGGAACGAGTCAAATTTTCCAATACATGACATAATTAAGTTAATTTAACAACATACTTAAGTTAATACAACAACTTTTCCATTTTTTGTGGTTTTTTTTATTTTTATTTTTTTAATTTTTTTTTAAATTTATATCTAAAAATTCCTCTATGGAGTAGAAGGAGTTGTCATTCAGAAATTCTTTTAATTTCTTCTTAAATACTTGTTGCTTATCTCTCAGACTTTTGATACTATTTGGTAAGTGACAAAAGACTTTAGTGCCAGTATAATTCACCCCTTTCTGTGCCAAAGTTAGATTTAATCTTGAATAGTGAAGATCATTCTTTCTCCTAGTATTGTAGTTATGCACACTCCTATTACTTTTGAATTCGGTTTGGTTGTTAATAACAAATTTCATAAGAGAGTATATATACTGAGAAGCTACTGTGAATATCCCTAGATCCTTAAATAAATGTCTGCAGGATGATCTTGGGTGGACTCCAGCTATTATACTGATTACACGCTTTTGTGCAATAAATACTTTATTCCTCAGTGATGAATTACCCCAAAATATGATGCCATATGAAAGCAACGAGTGAAAATAGTTACTGTACGCAACGTCTTTGATGTTACTGACATGTAAAACCTAAATAAACAGTAAATACAGATGATCGCCACACCTTTCTATCGAAATACACAGTGGAATTGAAGTTTAAAGGTGCAGTATGCTCACAGAGGCTAAAAATATGCCATCATGTTTCACACTGGCCAATGGGGTACAGTTCCAGTGTAACATGTATTCCATAACAAGATCGCGAAAAATTGTAAATAGAACCAAACAGTAGTTCAATCTTACCCCCAAAAGTTTTATCTTATGTGACGATAGGAGAATGACAAAAAACTGACAATTCTCTCTCACATATCTTCAGGTGGTGTTGGAACGTTTTTATAAACAATGTCTTTTACGAATCCCCACAAGAAAAAATCCAGAGGCGTCAAGTCTGGAGAACGAGCCGGCCGCAACACATCTCCTCCGCATCCAATCCAAAGATTTAGGAATTGTCTCTGTAACATATTTCTAGCCATCAGCGAAAAATGTGCCAGACACCCATCGTGCTGATAGCACATTCTCTTCGTTGTTCCTAAAGGTATTTCTTCCAATAACAGACCTAATCTTTCTTGCAGGAATGAGGTGTACTTCCTACCATTAATATTTCATTCGATGAAATAGGGGCTTATAATTCTGTGCTCCAGTCCCACACCATACATTCACCGACCACGGTATTCAAGTTGCCGCAGCGCAGTGAATGTAGCCTTGTCAGTAGATAAAATCAAATTAATAAACGTGTTATCCCTCTGAATCTGAAGTTGAGCCCATCGGCAGAATTCAATGCGACGCATGCAATCCGTACCAGTGGACACTGTTACGGTAAGCATGATATTTATGGAGAAGCAGAACACGAGCAACACTACTCTGGCCGATGCCAGATTTCCTTGCGATTTGACACGAACTAACACAAGGATATCGAACCACAGTGGCAACAGCACCAATTTCCGTTTCCTCGTTAGTAACTTTCCTTTGTCAGATATGTTTCCTATGCGTTAAAGGTCCAGTTGTTCTCACTTTATAATACACATATTTGAATGTACGACATGTAGGGTGAGTACGTTGAGGATATCTTTCAGCGTATAAGCCTCTAGCTCTTACAGAATGTCGTTGGCATTCTCTGTAAATGAGACGCATATCAACTTCTTGTTGAAGGAATACATCACTCACATTCACTTGATTCGACGATACTACCCTTACTGTCCCTATTAGTGTTGTACTGCGAAACCGTCGAGTGGTGTTTACATGTCAATCGCACGTCACATGGATACGCCATATTCGGCGAATATTTACTATTTGCACGATACACGAGGTAGAACTGTCAGACCATATGCTTCAATAACTGCTGCAATGATAAAGAATACCACTCAATCCATCATACCAATGGTCATCACTTCCAACACCATCTGTAAATGGACGTTCATGCCACCTTTGTCACCTTCAAAGACCTTACTGTTACACATCATTGGATTCGCCTCGATAGCCGCTATCAGCTAATAAGTACCAAACTATAGCATCCCATTTAAAAAGCAAAGTTGACCTTCATATCTCTGACTTGACCCCACCTAACGGCAAAAAGCAACGTCATATTTATGGCCCCCATTGTCCCATGCAACAAACAGAGGGTTGATGCGAACACAGCGTAGCATCAGTACTTCCCCTGTGAACTGTTTTCAGGATTTTAAATGAGATGGACCTCTGTCCATAATTATGTTGTATTAATGGAGATGATGTTTTAACTACTGACGACGCCTTTGGCACAATTGTTTTATGTATCTCCACTGCAGGATGTGATTTTAGTGTATTTTACTTCTGATGGAGGTTTTTTTTAATTATACCGAAACTGTGGTCAAGGATTTTAATAAATCTTTATCCTGCAACTGTTTGGCTGTTATCATTTACTGTGAACTATGGAACATCTTTGGCAGTCCCCTATCCGTCTGCTTACTTGTTCAGCGAGGGAACTCACGCTTGCAAATGGCTTTGCCCTGTGTGTGGCTCAGTTTTGGACACATCTCATCCAATTTGCACATATGATCAGTGGTATATCTGAATGTTCCTTTTCTAAATATCTCTATGCTGAATGAGATTTTCACTCTGCAGCGGAGTGTGCGCTGATATGAAACTTCCTGGCAGATTAAAACTGTGTGCCACACTGAGGCTCAAACTCGGGACCTTTGCCTTTTGCAGGCAACTGCTCTACCAACTGAGCTACCCAACCATGACTCACGCCCCGTCCTCACAGCTTTACTTCTGCCAGTACCTCGTCTCCTACCTTCCAAACTTTACAGAAGCTCTCCTGCGAACCTAACAGAACTAGCACTCCTGAAAGAAAGGATATTGCAGAGACATAGCTTAGCCACAGCCAGGGGGTGTTTCCAGAATGAGAGCTTCTGTAAAGTTTGGAAGGTAGGAGTAAAGCTGTGAGGACGGGGAGTGAGTCGTGCTTGGGTAGCTCAGTTGGTAGAACACATGCCCACGAAAGGCAAAGGTCCCGAGTTCTAGTCTCGGACCGGCACACAGTTTTAATCTGCCAGTAAGTTTTTTATCTCTATGCTGTTTATAACTGTGTAGTGTAAAGGTAGTCTTCTGACACAAGTAAACAAACAAGTAAATAAATAAATGTATCTAAAAACAAAGATGATGTGACTTACCAAACGAAAGCGCTGGCAGGTCGATACACACACAAACAAACACAAACATACACACAAAATTCAAGCTTTCGCAACCCACGGTTGCTTCGTCAGGAAAGAGGGAAGGAGAGAGGAAAGATGAAAGGATGTGGGTTTTAAGGGAGAGGGTAAGGAGTCATTAGAATCCCGGGAGCGGAAAGACTTACCTTAGGGGGAAAAAAGGACAGGTATACACTCGCACACACACCCATATCCAACCGCACATACACAGATACAAGCAGACATTTGTAAAGGCCCCTCTTCGTCTGCTTGCTTGTTCAGCGTGGGACCTCATGCTTGCAAATGGATTTGCCCTCTGTGTGGTTCAGTTTTGGACACATGTCATCCGATTTGCACATATGCTCAGTGGTATATCTGAATGTTTCTTTTCTAAATCCTTTACAAATGTCTGCTTGTGTCTGTGTATGTGCTGTTGGATATGGGTTGTGTGCGAGTGTATACCAGTCCCTTCTTCCCCCTAGGGTAAGTCTTTCCGCTCCTGGGATTGGAATGACTCCTTACTCTCTCCCTTCAAACCCACATCCTTTCTCTTTCCCTCTCCTTCCCTCCCCTCTTTCCTGATGAAGCAACCGTGGGTTGCGAAAGCTTGAATTTTGTTTGTATGTTTGTGTGTGTATCGACCTGCCAGCGCTTTCGTTTGGTATGTCACATCATCTTTGTTTTTAGATATATTTTTCCCACGTGGAATGTTTCCCTCTATTATATTCATATCAATAAATGTATTTAGTCGCCACTTATGAGGAATTTTAGTCAGTGTACTTGTATCCGTTGCAGGTGGAGGTCAGCGAGAAGACACTGAAATTCAAAATCGCAACTTCTGAGGGCCCGGTGACGTCAACAACCGGCAGGAAGAGCATCCCCGGCAGTCGCAAAGGCAGCCGCGAGGGCGAGTTTGGCAGTGTGGCGTACTACGGGGGCCGCAAGCGCAGCGTGGCGTCGCCCGCCTCCAGTGGGGGCGGAGAGCTCTGCAATGGGGGCGGCGCTCCAGGGAGTCACAGGTAGGACCAGGCGCCACTGCTGGCAACCCACTGCCCGTGTCCATCAGGCCTGCAGTGTTGGGATGGGGCTCTACAGACAGACAGCAGTGTGTAGCATCGACAACTCCAGTGATGGCGAGGTTCACTGCATTGGGGGTGGCACTCCAGGGAGTCACAGGTAGGACCAGGGGCCACTGCTGACATCCCACTGCCAGTGTCCATCAGGCCTGAGGGTGAGTTCTGCAGTGTTGGGGTGGGGCTCTACAGACAGACAGCAGTGTGTAGCATCGACAACTCCAGTCATGGCGAGGTTCACTGGATTGGGGGTGGCACTCCACGGAGTCACAGGTAGGACCAGGGGCCACTGCTGACATCCCACTGCCCGTGTCCATCAGGCCTGAGGGTGAGTTCTGCAGTGTTTGGGTGGGGCTCTACAGACAGACAGCAGTGTGTAGCATCGACAACTCCAGTGATGGCGAGGTTCACTGCATTGGGGGTGGCACTCCAGGGAGTCACAGATAGGACCAGGGGCCACTGCTGACATCCCACTGCCCGTGTCCATCAGGCCTGAGGGTGAGTTCTGCAGTGTTGGGGTGGGGCTCTACAGACAGACAGCAGTGTGTAGCATCGACAACTCCAGTCATGGCGAGGTTCACTGGATTGGGGGTGGCACTCCACGGAGTCACAGGTAGGACCAGGGGCCACTGCTGACATCCCACTGCCCGTGTCCATCAGGCCTGAGGGTGAGTTCTGCAGTGTTGGGGTGGGGCTCTACAGACAGACAGCAGTGTGTACCATCGACAACTCCAGTCATGGCAAGGTTCACTGGATTGGGGGTGGCACTCCACGGAGTCACAGGTCGGACCAGGGGCCACTGCTGACATCCCACTGCCAGTGTCCATCAGGCCTGAGGGTGAGTTCTGCAGTGTTGGGGTGGGGCTCTACAGACAGACAGTAGTGTGTAGCATCGACAACTCCAGTCATGGCAAGGTTCACTGGATTGGGGGTGGCACTCCACGGAGTCACAGGTAGGACCAGGGGCCACTGCTGACTTCCCACTGCCAGTGTCCATCAGGCCTGAGGGTGAGTTCTGCAGTGTTGGGGTGGGGCTCTACAGACAGACAGCAGTGTGTAGCATCGACAACTCCAGTCATGGCAAGGTTCACTGGATTGGGGGTGGCACTCCACGGAGTCACAGATAGGACCAGGGGCCACTGCTGACATCCCACTGCCAGTGTCCATCAGGCCTGAGGGTGAGTTCTGCAGTGTTGGGGTGGGGCTCTACAGACAGACAGCAGTGTGTAGCATCGACAACTCCAGTCATGGCAAGGTTCACTGGATTGGGGGTGGCACTCCACGGAGTCACAGGTAGGACCAGGGGCTACTGCTGACATCCCACTGCCAGTGTCCATCAGGCCTGAGGGTGAGTTCTGCAGTGTTGGGGTGGGGCTCTACAGACAGACAGCAGTGTGTACCATCGACAACTCCAGTGATGGCGAGGTTCACTGCATTGGGGGTGGCACTCCAGGGAGTCACAGATAGGACCAGGGGCCACTGCTGACATCCCACTGCCCGTGTCCATCAGGCCTGAGGGTGAGTTCTGCAGTGTTGGGGTGGGGCTATACAGACAGACAGCAGTGTGTAGCATCGACAACTCCAGTCATGGCGAGGTTCACTGGATTGGGGGTGGCACTCCACGGAGTCACAGGTAGGACCAGGGGCCACTGCTGACATCCCACTGCCCGTGTCCATCAGGCCTGAGGGTGAGTTCTGCAGTGTTGGGGTGGGGCTCTACAGACAGACAGCAGTGTGTACCATCGACAACTCCAGTCATGGCAAGGTTCACTGGATTGGGGGTGGCACTCCACGGAGTCACAGGTAGGACCAGGGGCCACTGCTGACATCCCACTGCCCGTGTCCATCAGGCCTGAGGGTGAGTTCTGCAGTGTTTTGGTGGGGCTCTACAGACAGGCAGCAGTGTGTAGCATCGACAACTCCAGTCATGGCTAGGTTAACTGGATTGGGGGTGGCACTCCAGGGAGTCACAGGTAGGACCAGGGGCCACTGCTGACATCCCACTGCCCGTGTCCATCAGGCCTGAGGGTGAGTTCTGCAGTGTTGGGGTGGGGCTCTACAGACAGACAGCAGTGTGTAGCATCGACAACTCCAGTCATGGCGAGGTTCACTGGATTGGGGGTGGCACTCCACGGAGTCACAGGTAGGACCAGGGGCCACTGCTGACATCCCACTGCCCGTGTCCATCAGGCCTGAGGGTGAGTTCTGCAGTGTTGGGGTGGGGCTCTACAGACAGACAGCAGTGTGTACCATCGACAACTCCAGTCATGGCAAGGTTCACTGGATTGGGGGTGGCACTCCACGGAGTCACAGGTCGGACCAGGGGCCACTGCTGACATCCCACTGCCAGTGTCCATCAGGCCTGAGGGTGAGTTCTGCAGTGTTGGGGTGGGGCTCTACAGACAGACAGTAGTGTGTAGCATCGACAACTCCAGTCATGGCAAGGTTCACTGGATTGGGGGTGGCACTCCACGGAGTCACAGGTAGGACCAGGGGCCACTGCTGACTTCCCACTGCCAGTGTCCATCAGGCCTGAGGGTGAGTTCTGCAGTGTTGGGGTGGGGCTCTACAGACAGACAGCAGTGTGTAGCATCGACAACTCCAGTCATGGCAAGGTTCACTGGATTGGGGGTGGCACTCCACGGAGTCACAGATAGGACCAGGGGCCACTGCTGACATCCCACTGCCAGTGTCCATCAGGCCTGAGGGTGAGTTCTGCAGTGTTGGGGTGGGGCTCTACAGACAGACAGCAGTGTGTAGCATCGACAACTCCAGTCATGGCAAGGTTCACTGGATTGGGGGTGGCACTCCACGGAGTCACAGGTAGGACCAGGGGCTACTGCTGACATCCCACTGCCAGTGTCCATCAGGCCTGAGGGTGAGTTCTGCAGTGTTGGGGTGGGGCTCTACAGACAGACAGCAGTGTGTACCATCGACAACTCCAGTGATGGCGAGGTTCACTGCATTGGGGGTGGCACTCCAGGGAGTCACAGATAGGACCAGGGGCCACTGCTGACATCCCACTGCCCGTGTCCATCAGGCCTGAGGGTGAGTTCTGCAGTGTTGGGGTGGGGCTATACAGACAGACAGCAGTGTGTAGCATCGACAACTCCAGTCATGGCGAGGTTCACTGGATTGGGGGTGGCACTCCACGGAGTCACAGGTAGGACCAGGGGCCACTGCTGACATCCCACTGCCCGTGTCCATCAGGCCTGAGGGTGAGTTCTGCAGTGTTGGGGTGGGGCTCTACAGACAGACAGCAGTGTGTAGCATCGACAACTCCAGTCATGGCAAGGTTCACTGGATTGGGGGTGGCACTCCACGGAGTCACAGGTAGGACCAGGGGCCACTGCTGACATCCCACTGCCCGTGTCCATCAGGCCTGAGGGTGAGTTCTGCAGTGTTTTGGTGGGGCTCTACAGACAGGCAGCAGTGTGTAGCATCGACAACTCCAGTCATGGCTAGGTTAACTGGATTGGGGGTGGCACTCCAGGGAGTCACAGGTAGGACCAGGGGCCACTGCTGACATCCCACTGCCCGTGTCCATCAGGCCTGAGGGTGAGTTCTGCAGTGTTGGGGTGGGGCTCTACAGACAGACAGCAGTGTGTAGCATCGACAACTCCAGTCATGGCGAGGTTCACTGGATTGGGGGTGGCACTCCACGGAGTCACAGGTAGGACCAGGGGCCACTGCTGACATCCCACTGCCCGTGTCCATCAGGCCTGAGGGTGAGTTCTGCAGTGTTGGGGTGGGGCTCTACAGACAGACAGCAGTGTGTAGGATCGACAACTCCAGTGTTGGCGAGGCTCACTGCATTGGAGGTGGCACTCCAGGGAGTCACAGATAGGACCAGGGGCCACTGCTGACAACCCGCTGCCCGTGTCCATCAGGCCTGAGGCTGAGTTCTGCAGTGTTGGGATGGGGCTCTACAGACAGGTAGCAGAATGTAGCATCGACAACTCCAGTGATGGCGAGGTTCACTGCATTGGGGGTGGCACTCCAGGGAGTCAAGGGTAGGACCAGGGGCCACTGCTGACATCCCACTGCCAGTGTCCATCAGGCCTGAGGGTGAGTTCTGCAGTGTTGGGGTGGGGCTCTACAGACAGCAGTGTGTAGCATCGACAACTCCAGTGATGGCGAGGTTCACTGCATTGGGGGTGGCACTCCAGGGAGTCACAGGTAGGACCAGGGGCCACTCCTGACATCCCACTGCCCGTGTCCATCAGGCCTGAGGGTGAGTTCTGCAGTGTTGGGATGGGGCTCTACAGACAGGCAGCAGAATGTAGCATCGACAACTCCAGTGATGGCGAGGTTCACTGCATTGGAGGTGGCACTCCAGGGAGTCACAGGTAGGACCAGAGGCCACTGCTGACAATCCACTACCCGTGTCCATCAGGCCTGAGGGTGAGTTCTGCAGTGTTGGGATGGGGCTCTACAGACAGGCAGCAGAATGTAGCATCGACAACTCCAGTGATGGCGAGGTTCACTGCATTGGAGATGGCACTCCAGGGAGTCACAGGTAGGACCAGGGGCCACTGCTGACAACCCACTGCCTGTGTCCATCAGGCCTGAGGGTGAGATCTGCAGTGTTGGGATGGGGCTCTATAGACTTGCAGCAGAATGTAGCATCGACAACTCCAGTCATGGCGAGGTTCACTGGATTGGGGGTGGCACTCCACGGAGTCACAGGTAGGACCAGGGGCCACTGCTGACATCCCACTGCCCGTGTCCATCAGGCCTGAGGGTGAGTTCTGCAGTGTTGGGGTGGGGCTCTACAGACAGACAGCAGTGTGTAGCATCGACAACTCCAGTCATGGCGAGGTTCACTGGATTGGGGGTGGCACTCCACGGAGTCACAGGTAGGACCAGGGGCCACTGCTGACATCCCACTGCCCGTGTCCATCAGGCCTGAGGGTGAGTTCTGCAGTGTTTGGGTGGGGCTCTACAGACAGACAGCAGTGTGTAGCATCGACAACTCCAGTGATGGCGAGGTTCACTGCATTGGAGATGGCACTCCAGGGAGTCACAGGTAGGACCAGGGGCCACTGCTGACAACCCACTGCCTGTGTCCATCAGGCCTGAGGGTGAGATCTGCAGTGTTGGGATGGGGCTCTATAGACTTGTAGCAGAATGTAGCATCGACAACTCCAGTGATGGCGAGGTTCACTGCATTGGAGACCCAAGTGTACCAGGGCCCTGCTGTCACTCCACTGCTCATGTCCATCACACCGCAGGAAGGGTGTTGCGGAGAGCTAGGGGATGCTTTCGTAGACAAAGTTTTTTGTAGCTGTTAGTACTGGGTGGCATACATAAAAGTAGCCTGTGTAAGTACACTACTGGCCATTAAAATTGCTACACCATGAATATGACATGCTACAGACGCTAAATTTAACCTACAGGAAGAAGATGCTGTGATATGCAAATGATTAGCTTTTCAGAGCATTCACACAAGGTTGGCTCCGGTGGCGACACCTACAACGTGCTGACATGAGTAAAGTTTCCAACCGATTTCTCATACACAAACAGTAGTTGACCGGCGTTGCCTGGTGAAACGTTGTTGTGAGGCCCCTTGTAAGGAGGAGAAATGCGTACCATCACGTTTCCGACTTTGATAAAGGTCGGACTGTAGCCTATCGCAAATGCGTTTTACCGTATCGCGACATTGCTCCTTGTGTAGGTCGAGATCCAATGACTGTTAGCAGAATATGGAATTGGTGGGTTCAGGAGGGTAATACGGAACGCCGTGCTGAATCACAACGGCCTCGTATCGCTAGCAGACTTGATGGCAGGCATATTATCAACATGGCTGTAACGGATCGTGCAGCCACGTCTCCATCCCTGAGTCAACAGATGGGGACCTTTGCAAGACGACAACCATCTGCACGAACAGTTCGACGATGTTTGCAGCAGCACGGACTATCATCTCGGAGACCGTGGCTGTGGTTACCCTTGACACTGCACACAGACAGGTGTGCCTGCGATGGTGTACTCGACGACGAACCTGGGTGCACAAATTGCAAAATGTAATTTTTTCTTATGAATCCAGGTTCTGTTTACAGCATGACGATGGTCGCATCCGTGTTTGGCGACATCACGGTGAACGCACATTAGAAGTGTGTATTCGTCATCGCCATACTGGCGTATCACCTGGCGTGATAGTATGGGGTGCCATTGGTTACACGACTCAGTCACCTCTGGTTCGCACGGACGGCACTTTGAATATTGCACGTTACATTTCAGATGTGTTACGACCCGTGGCTCTACCCTTCGTTCCATCCCTGCGAAACCCTACATTTCAGCAGGATAATACACGACCGCATGTTGCAGGTCCTGTACGGGCCTTTCTGGATACAGAGAATGTTCGACTGCTGCCCTGGCCAGCACTTTCTCCAGATCTCTCACTAATTGAAAACGTCTGCTCAATGGTGGTCGAGCAACTGTCTCGTCACAATACGCCAGTCACTACTCTTGATGAACTGTGGTATCATGTTAAAGCTGCATGGGCAGCTGTACCTGTACACGCCATCCAAGCTCTGTTTCACATATGCCCAGGCGTATCAAGGCCGTTATTAGCGACAGAGGTGATTGTTTGGTTACTGATTTCTCATTATCTATGCACCCAAATTGCGTGAAAATGTAATTACATGTCAGTTTTAGTATAATATATTTGTCCAATGAATACGCGTTTATGATCTGCATTTCTTCTTGGTGTAGCAATTTTATTTGCCAGAAGTGTACAAAGAAAATGCAGTGAAATTACAAAACAAAGAGCTGAAACGGACTTACCAGTCATTTGCAATGAAAAATGCACCGAAAAAATGGTTTGTAGAAGACGCTGAATGTGATCCCCATGCAACATCAGTACACAGCTGTACACGTCTAAATGATTGTATTGTGACGAGCCAGTTACTCGGCCACCATTAACCAGACGTTTTCAGTTGGTGAGAGATCTGGAGAATGTGCTGGCCAGGTCAGCAGTCGAACATTCTCTGTATCCAGAAAGGCCCATACAGGACCTGCAACATGCGGTCGTGCATTATTCTGCTGAAATGTAGGGTTTCGCAGCAATCGAATGAGCCACGGGTCGTAACACATCTGAAATGTAACGTCCACTGTTCAAACTGGCGTCAACGCGAACAAGAGGTGACCGAGACGTGTAAACAATGACACCCCATACCATCACGCCGGGTGATACGCCAGTATGGCAATGACGAATACACTCTTCAAATGTGTGTTCACCGTGATGTCGCCCAACACGGATGCGACCATCATGATGCTGTAAACAGAACCTGGATTCATCCGAAAACATGAGGTTTTGCCATTCGTGTATCCAGGTTCGGCGTCGAGTATACCATCGCAGGCGCTCCTGTCTGTGATGCAGCATCAAGGGTAACCGCAGCCACGGTCTCCGAGCTGATAGTCCATACTGCTGCAAACATCGTCGAACTGTTCGTGCAGATGTTTGTTTTCTTGCAAACGTCCCCATCTGTTGACTCAGGAATCGAGACGTGGCTGCACGATCCGTTACAGCCATGCGGATAAGATGCCTGTCATCTCGACTGCTAGTGATACGAGGCCGTTGGGAGTCAGCACGGTGTTCCGTATTACCCTCCTGAACCCACCGATTCCATATTTTGCTAACAGTCATTGGATCTCGACCAACGCGAGCAATAATGTCGCGATACGATAAACCGCAATCGTGATAGGCTATAATCTGACCTTTATCAAAGTTGGAAACTTAATGGTACGCATTCCTCCTCCTTACACGAGGCATCACAACAACGTTTCACCGGGCAACGCCGATCAACTGCTGTTTGTGTATGAGAAACTGACTGGAAACTTTCCGCATGTGAGCATGTTGTAGGTGTCGCCACCGGGGCCAACCTTGTGTGAATGCTCTGAAAAGCTAATCATTTGCATATCACAGCATCTTCTTCCTGTCAGTTAAATTTCGTGTCTGTAGCATGTCATCTTCGTGGTATAGCAATTTTAATGTCCAATCGTGTATGTTCATGGAAATGAAATGAGCCTTTGGCGTCATTGGCCGAGAGGCCCCTTACAGGGCAGGTCCAGCTGCCTTGGTGCAGGTCTTATTACATTCGCCGCCACATTGGCCGACCTGCACGCCGGATGGGTATGAAGTCTGAGTGGAGAAAATCCCTGACCCAGCCGGGAATCCAACCCGGGCCCCTTAGGACAGCAGTCCGTCACGCTGACCACTCAGCTATCGGGGCGGACTGTATGTTCATAATTTACACTTACCTTTGCAATAGCATTAATAGGACCTGGGTTTTCATTTCGTAATAACGGGACACTCTTTGCCTCCAACTATTGTTTTATTTTTTTCAGACACAAGATAATGTTAGGACACTGTCACTGTGGTAGTAACAGCGCCAGTCAATACACAGACTCAGACATGGATGACAATTAAAACTACAATTACTCAGTGGCCTGCACATACCTATTTATAAATATCTAATGATCAGCCTTTTATATGTTGTTGTTTACATACAATTGCCTGTGCTATTTCACAACAAATATAAATTATTTACAGTATTTTAGGACATTTAGCTTCTACTTTTTTTAACAACTGATATTTTTTATTTTCCCAAATTTTATAAATTATTTCATTAATACTGCACTTTAACAGTCACCCACATATTTCAATTATTTAACACTGACTGCAATATCCAATTAATTTTGCCTTTTAAATTATTGTTGCAATTTATGCTGAAATTGAAATGTATTTGATGGAAAGGCTTGTCTGCCCCATGCATCCATATTTTATCAGACATCGTTAGTTTAGCCTGTTGCTAGGTTTGAATGAAGGGAAATACTCTTTAAAATAATAAAACTTGAGAATTATCTATGCAAAACTAAAGTCAAAGCAAAGAGTGAAAAGATAAATTACAAGTGTATGTATCGGGTTGTACAGTACTTCCGTGTACCCTGTTGTAAACTACTATTTGACAGTGGCGTTTACACTGCATACTGCAGTTTTGAGGGCTCCCAGAGGAATAAATCACTATTAATATTACACAACAGCCTCCCCGAGATGTTCATCCACACAGCCTATTGGGGATTCCATTATTTTTTATCAAAGGAAACAATGTAGTTTGTGTGATGTTAGAATAACAATTTCATGTTTCTATAAAATTGTTTTGAAATATTTATCTCCTACTTTTATGAAATTGACAAGATTTTTGTTAATGAATTCTTCTGCTACTTCTTGGTATAAAAGTTTCATATTTGAGGGCAAAAAGGTAAGAAACTACATTTTGTTCCAGTTCTGTTTGGTCTCTGTTACCTGATTTCTCAGATTATTATCCACCTCATGTAACAAATTACTAGTATCCGCAAGAAACAGTAATCTGCTAGGAAGGAAACTGTGAGAAGTAAAGATGATACCAACACAGAGAGTCTCCACTACTGTGACTTGGCAAACATCCTCGTCCAGGTGGTCCACAAGTGGGTGAGCTAGCCTTCCCTCTCGTTTTCCAGTGGTCGGTCCTCGCTAGACAGCCGCCGCCAGGGCCCGCTGCCGCCTGACGAGGCCGAGGAGAACCCTCCGGCACCCGCAACCCAGACTGTCACCGACTACTCGGCTGCTGCTAGCACTCAAGGCACACCCTCTGACAGGGCGCAAGGGCACGCCAAGCCCTCCATACTGGCCAGGTGAGTGATTCGTCTCTGACCTGCTCTACGCTCAGCCCTTTGAGTCACCTCCAGTTACCTGACTTCTGGGGAAAGGTGAGAGCAAGCAGTACCCCCACCCCAGGAATGACTCTTCATCCATCCAACCTCGACCTCCATCCAATGCAGTCATCACCCGTGTGCATCTGTATTGCTTGCCCACGTTTTCTGACGCCACCTAGCATCCTTCCATTCGGAGATCGCCACGGAGCAACACCTTCCTCATCCAATCGGCAGTGACTGTAAAAGAATGGCATGGTTGGTAGCCCAATCTCTCTTCTCACTGCCTTATCCAGAATTCTTGAAAAAGTAATGTATTGTAGAGTAGCTTCACACCTTTGTAAAAATAAAGTTTTAACAAAATGTCAGTTTGGTTTCCCGAAGGGTTTTTCAACGGAAAATGCTATATATACTTTCACTAATGAAATATTAAATGCTCTGAGTAACCAGAAGCCACCCGTTGTGATCTATCAAAGGCTTTTGATTGTGTAAATCATGGAATACTTCTAGATAAGCTCAAGTACTGTGGTATGAGTGGGACAGCGCTCAAATGGTTTAAATCATAACTGGAAGAGTGAAGAAAGTTGAAATAAACAGTTCACACAATGTGCAAAAAACTGGTGATTTCTCAAACTGGGGAATAATCAAGAATGGGGTGCCGCAAGGTTCGGTCTTGGGTGCTCTGCTGTTCTTAATATATATTAATGACGTGCCATTCTATATTCACGAAGATGCAAAGCTGGTACGTTTTGCCGATGATACAAGTATAGCTATCACACCCGACAGACAAGAATTAACTCGTGAAATTGTTAACGATGTTTTTCAGAAAATCATAAAGTGGTTCTCTGCAAATGGGCTCTCATTAAACTTTGACAAAACACAGTATATACAGTTCCACACACTAAATGGAATGACCCCATTAATAAATATAGACTTCGATCGGAAATTGGTAGCTAAGGTAGAATATTCAAAATTTCTAGGTGTATGCATTGATGAGGGCTTGATCTGGAAATTTCAGTAATGAAATATTAAATGCTCTGAGTAACCGGAAGTCACCAGTTGGGATTTTTTGTGATCTATCAAAGGCTTTTGATTGTGTAAATCATGGAATGCTTCTAGATAAGCTCACGTACTGTGTTATGAATGGGACAGTGCTCAAATGGTTTAAATCGTACCTAACTGTAAGAGTGCAGAAAGTTGAAACAAACAGTTCACATAATTTGCAAAAAACTGGTGATTTCTCAAACTGGGGATCAATCAAGAATGGGGTGCTGCAAGGTTCGGTCTTGGGTCCTCTGCTGTTCTTAATATATATTAATGACTTGCCATTCTATATTCACAAAGATACAAAGCTGGTACTTTTTGCTGATGATACAAGTATATCTATCACACCCAGCAGACAAGAATTAACTGGTGAAATTGTAAACGATGTTTTTCAGAAAATCATTAAGAGGTTCTCTGCAAATGGGCTCTCATTAAACTTTGACAAAACACAGTATATACAGTTCCACACAGTAAATGGAATTACCCCATTAATAAATATAGACTTCGATCAGAAATTGGTAGCTAAGGTAGCATATTCAAAATTTCTAGGTGTGTGCATTGATGAGGGGTTGAACTGGAAAAAACACACTGAGGATCTGCTGAAAAGTCTGAGTTCAGCTACTTATGCTATTAGGGTCATTGTAAATTTTGGCGATATACATCTCAGTAAATTAGCTTACCAAGCCTATTTTCATTCTCTGCTTTCGTATGGCATCATATTCTGGTGTAACTCATCATTGAGTAAAAGAGTGTTCATTGCACAAAAGCATGTAATCAGAATAATTGCTGGAGCTCATCCAAGATCATCCTGCAGACATTTATTTAAAGAGCTAGAAATCTTTACTGTAGCCTCACGATATATATATTCACTTGTGAAATTTGTTATTAACAATCTGAACGAATTCAAAAGTAATAGCAGTGTACATGGCTACAACACTAGGAGAAAGGATGATCTTCACTACTCAAGGTTAAATCTAACTTTGGCTCAGAAGGGGGTAAATTATGCTGCCACAAAAGTCTTTGGTTACTTACCTAATAGCATCAAATGTCTGACAGATAGCCATATAGCATTTAAAAGAAAATTAAAAGAATTTCTTAATGGCAACTCCTTCTACTCATTAGATGAATTTTTGGATATAGTAAGTGGGTAATTTCTGAACCTAAAAAAAAAATAAAGTCTAATGTAATATCTTGTATAGACACCTTTTATTAACCTGACATGATCCACATTATTACGAAGTGTCGTATTCATGATCTATGGAACAACTACTATTCTAATCTAATCTCTCTAATCTAAACTAAAATGATGGAAGCAGTTGAGGTAACATAATTTCAGAACGCCAAGGTAGTCATACCACTAAAATGATGCAAGCAATGGAGGTAACATAACTGCATTGAAACAAAAAGAAGAGCAGAAGTATAGATCTCAGTCTAACATGTCTCCTTGATCCACTGGCTGCAATATCTGTAGTTTTAAAACCTTACAAACTTTGTAAAATTTTGCTATTTTTATGTTTCCATAAAAGATGTATATTAGAATGAGAAAATTTAGGTAGAACTAAGTTAATTCTTTGTATGTAACTTTTAGAACTCATCTGCAGATTGATGAATTATTTGTTGGCGCTCTGTCTAGTGTTTCACCTCTTGTTCTTGTGAGAGGAATTCAGGTTTTAATTTTGGAATATGTATTACAAAATAGTGTAGAGATTGCAGCTAACTTTGTCTTCACATTAATTTTTAATAAACATTATAAATTTCATTTCTTCAAGCCATCATAATTTACAGTCCTTGAACAAATACAAACCGACCGGTTCTTTGTGCCATAACTTGCCAACTTTTTCAACTCAACACCTCAGAGCCAAGTGACGAGCAATACAACAACTCATATGGTCGCTCAAAGATGTTGCAATGACATGTCGATTCTTTTACATACAAACTGATGTATGATCAATTGTTCATGTAAAAAAGACATTTTTTTAAATTACTTTTCAAAATAATTTCACAGACAGTAACTTCAAATACAATACAGTTTGCAAATATGTAGAAAATATAAAAGTAATTTTTTTGAAGAGTAATAAGTTTTTTGTTGAATTCATGTTTCCTGTATATAAACATGCAATACTATTTTAGTTACAGAGCGAAGCTTACACTAAATGTATAATTACAATTTCGAAACTGTTGAATTACATTGTAAATTTATCTACATATTGTATTCTACTATATGTGACCACAAAGGTGCACTTCAAGAAAGTGAAATTATGACACCATTAAGGTAACATGAAAGAAGCACCAAATTCACTTTGATATGCAAACCAGTAGCATTCCAGCTCGACTGCACAATGGAGGTATGAGTAGTGCTATCTACATTGTGTGTAAAGAAAATATTATGCAGCAGGTTTCTGAGTGAGAAATCAGTTTCATTGTTGGATTTTTATGAAAAAATTCTACCTGACCTTGTGCAAGAAGGAGAATCATTTACCATGTTGCAATGGAATTCTAAAGAAGTGGGGTTGTGTCCTGTGGAGACTGCAGTTAGTCATTCCGCAATATTGCTGCTCACAATCTTTAAGGTCCATGACTGCCATGCAAATATGAATTAGTATGTTCAGCAGAGTTGTACCCATTACCATGCAGGACCTCAATAGCCCCATGTGTGTAGCGCCTGAGTGCCCAGACGTTATTCGCTGGCAAGCTCTTGCAGTATCTCGGGATGACATACCCATTTGTCTCATCTGAGCTCAGTTTGGATCACTACCCAGCCGGGATAGACCCATTGTTCTGGTAGAGATGGCAGCTCTGAGTAGCAAATTTCACATCCTGTACAAATCACCTACAAACATTAATCATGTATGCCTCATACTTTGCTGAACAGACACAGAAAAATAATTTCAGTACTTACAGTCCTTCCAGATGTTGGAATTTTAGTGTCCAACTGCAGGAATTGAAGGGGTAGAGATCAAGTCAACCCAGCAGCCAGGAACAGTCAGATGTCCTGCAGTGAAATAAATACAAGGAGCACCATGTGAGTAAGAATTTGAGGTTAGATACCAAACCTATGGTTTGTCCTCACGTTTTTCCATTGCTTTCTCAAGTACAATGTAAAAATGAAACATACATAACAGTGTCCACGTTTCTCTATAATAATTAATGGAGTCATATTGAAGTAGAAATTGTTTTTGAATAAGGATTTGAATTGGCCCTCCAACTCCACCAGGTTGTGCATGTCCAGGCAAAGTGGTGTACCAACATGAATTATGTAGCACCCCATACAGCCTAATAGCCTTTCCTTGTGCTAAGAGCCCCAGCATTATTTACAGAACTGGTACTCCGAAAGGAAATGTTCATTCATTGTCATAAAAAGAAGTACGTCCAAAAGGACCTAATCTGTCAATTGCAAATTGGGTGGGTATGTTGTACACCATCAGCTATGTCTAAGATTAATTTTCGAAATTTGGCTGCATACTAAGGGAGTGAGACTGGGGCCATGATATTGTGCCGATTTGTTAATATAATGAGGACCCAAATGACTGTGCCAGCCAGTGCAACTGTGGGCAGTATCACTAGAGCCTCATTGGAAAGTGTACTATTTATTTATTTAGCCATCCGTGGAGATTTTAAAATGTATGGATGTTGTCAGTTGCATACATTCATATATTTATACATTTTGTTGTTACATGTAGTTAAAAATTGTGACATATAAGTTATTTACAATCATTTTTTCTCCTTATCAAAACATTGTGAAACAAAAGCTATTTACAATCATTTTGTGCTAAGGAATTCAGTTATAGTGTAAAAGCAGTGTTCCTGCAAAAACAATTTAAGATTTTTCCTAAAGCAGTACATGTTATCTGCTTCTTTTATTTTCTGCGGCAGTTTATTATACAGTTTTACACCTTCATACAAGAAGCTATTTCGAGTCTTATGTTTATTCTTCCTGTCTAGGTGAAGACAGTGACTTGTTCTTGTTCTATAGTTATGAAAACTGCTATTTGTGCTGTAATTTTCTATATTTCTCTTGATGTACACTTTGGTTTGGAATATAAATTCACAAGTAACAGTTAGAATTCCTTACATTTTGAAAAGTTCTCTGCAGTGGGCCCACTTACTGCCTTTTGTTATAATTCTTACTGCTCTCTTTTGCATTTTAAATATTGTTTGTAAATTCTGAGCACTGTTTCCCCAGAAAATAATACCATAACTGATTACTGAATGAACATAACTAAAGTATACAGTTCTCAAACATTCACTACTGCATGCGGATACAAGGACTCTAAGTGCGTAACATGTTGTGGATATCTTTTTCGAGAGTTTCATAGCATGTTCATTCCACTTCATTTGGCTGTTAATGTGCAACCCTAAGAATTTTGCTGTAGGTACATCATCTATGGAGATGTTATCTAGTTTTAAATTTAAGGGACTCTGTTTTCTGTCCATTCTAAAGCATATTGTCTTTGTTTTCTTTACGTTGAGAGTTACTTTGTTTTCCTGAGACCATTTGTGAATATCCTTCAGCACTTCAGTAGAATTTTCCAACATTTCTGCTGGTGTCTTACTGGTGGTCACTATTTTGCTGTCATCCGCAAACAATATCTTCTCTTCATGGCTGATATGTTACGGGAAATCATTTATATACACCAGAAATAATACAGGGCCTAGTACACTTCCTTGGGGGACCCCAATGTTGATATATTGTGGATCAGATATACATTTCTCAATGTACTTTGATCCACCGGAGACATGTGTGATCTCTACTGACTGTACTCTGTTTTCTAGATATGAACAAAACCACTTGAGAACCACTCCCCTTACTCCTAGTCCCTCTAATTTATACAACAGCTTCTGGTGGTCAACTGTATCAAATGCCTTAGACAGGTCCAGGAAAAGGCCAGTTGCATAGCTGTTCTCATCTAGTGCTTCTAAAACGGTTTCTGTAAATTGTGCCATTGCAGATTCTGTACCTCTACCAGGCCTGAAACCATGCTGGTCATTGCAGAGGAGGTTGAATTTACTTAGATAGCTCAAAATCCTGTTTTCCATTATTGTTTCTATCACTTTGGAAAAGCATGACGATAGGGCTATTTGTCTGTAGTTCTCAACCTTTTCTACGTCACCTTTCTTGTGAACTGGTAAAATTTTGGCATGCTTCAGATAGTCAGGGAAGGAACCAGTTTTGAAGGATTCATTTATGATTTCTGTTAGTGGAGCTTTGATACCGTTTATGCATTTTTTTAGCACACACATTGGGATATCATCTAAACCTGCCGAGTTTTTGTTCTTTAATTGCCTTACAACATTGCATACTTCCTCCTTCTGTAAGGCGGCGCATTTGACAACAATTTCCCCATGTGCAAAAGTTCCGGAGGGGCCATATCACAAGGCTGCTAGAGGCTGGAGGGCTTTATCGTCCTTACTGTGCAGCATGGATATCATCAGCACATACAGGAAGACACACATGCATGACATGTAGGATGTGAACATTGGACATGCACCACAAGGGGGGAGCATTGATGGATAGTCTGGCTTACACCAAAAAAACCGATAGCAACGACAGAGGCCTTTCAACAGGCTGTCCTGTGTTCTATTCAATATCCAATAAGTGTCAACAGTTGCATGACAGGGCTCCTGCATGTCGACCATTACAATACCTGCCGCTCAAACCCCCACAGCAGCATGCTGGACTCACCCGTGTCAGCAACAATGAATGTGGAGGCCCACGGATTGCAGTGGGTCATCTTTCAGGAGAGTCTCACTTCTGCCTTGGAGGTGACAACCACTGGCATGGACATGTCAGGAGGCATAGTGGAGGGCACCACGAAGAATGATTCCTGGTCTCCCCCACACATCCTGCAACCTTGTGTGATTTTGTGGGGAGCAACATCCTTGGTGTTCATTCACCATTGGTGTTTCAAACAGGTTCTGTGACAGTTGCACGATACTGCTCTTCATCAATGCCCATACCCATACCCTATGTGAACAAGACAGCCCTCATCCTCATACTGCTGTCACCTACTATCTGGCAGCTGTCGATACTCTGCCATGGCCAGCAGCATCACCTTATCTCTTCACAATTGAGAATGTGTGGGGTGCCATGGAGCAGACTGTCAGGACTCCACTCCCACCCACCAGTCTGTGGTGTCTGTATACTCAGTTGTAAGCAGCATGGGATGAAGTATCACAGAACTATATCCGAGTCCTGTACAATACCATGCCGTGATATCTCGATGCTTGTATTCACAACCAAGATGGCCTGACACCATACTAACATGTGCATTTTGTGGATGTTTTACACAATATGTGTTGGTCCTTCATAATTGTAAGTGTAATCATGGCACATGTGTGGTACCATCTACCTGCCTACCAACAATGATTGCAGTATACCTTTTCCTTCTGAGTGCAATGTATTTTATAGTGACATGTGTATAATGATTTAACCAAACTCTCCATACAGATATGACAAAATGGACTGGTCAGCATCGCCTTACAGGGACAAACAAACATACTTATATCTTGTGAAACAAACCTCCTTAGATATGAAAACAATACACCCTGATGATATCATACCTCAAATCCCCCCCCCTCTCCTTCATCCCAAATCCCCCCCCCCCCTCTCTCTCTCTCTCTCGACGTAACACCGCGATTGCAAGTATCGACAAGTGGTGTTCGGCGAACCATAGCCGACTATGGGGCACATACTTTGGTAGACGCACAATATTCACAACGTTTATATTGACCAAGATAATGAGACAAGTACATGTTTTTTAAAAGGGATGCTATACGTCTTTTCCACAGCATTCAAATGATGGTAAAAAATGTATAGCGCCCCATTTAAAAAACGTACTTGCCTCATTATTTTGGACAATATAAACGTTGTGGTTATTGTGCATGTGCCAACATATGTGCCCCATAGTTCTCTATGATTCGCCGAAAACCACACGCCAATACATACAATCACCTCTGGAATAAAGGATATGCGAGTCACCCTGTATAAATATATATATATAAAGAAAGATTATGATACTTACCAAACAAAAGCGCTGGCAGGTCAATAGACACACAAACAAACACAAACATACACACAAAATTCTAGCTTTCGCAACCAACGATTGCCTCGTCAGGAAAGAGGGAAGGAGAGGGAAAGACGAAAGAATTTGGGTTTTAAGGGAGTGTAAGGAGTCATTCCAATCCCGGGAGCGGAAAGACTTACCTTAGGGGGAAAAAGGACAGGTATACACTCGCACACACACACACATATCCATCCACACATATATGAGTCCCCTAGAACTTAGAACTACTTAAACCTAACTAACCTAAGGACATCACACACATCCATGCCCGAGGCAGGATTCGAACCTGCGACCGTAGCAGTCGCGCGGTTCCAGACTGAAGCGCCTTTAACTGCGTGGCCACACTGGCCAGCTCGTTTGGTAAGTCACATCATCTTTATATAATATTAAAAAACAATCTGTGTGTGTTGGTGTGTGTTTTTTATTGTGTCTATCTACCAGCGTTTTCTCGTTTGGTAAGTCACAGCATCTTTGTTTTTTAATATATTTTTCCCATGTGGAATGTTATATATATGGGGTGAACATAAATATAACCAACAAACTGCATGGACAGAGTCCTGACTGGAAATTGAGGAAGAAAGGTACTATGAACATGTGTCTAGAAGTGCATGATTGCCACAATAAATGGGGCTGAGGAATGAAACTTCCTCTGACCATGTGCCATGTGTTCCTTGTGTGCTGCAGACTGTGTGACTCACACAGCATACTCTAAACAGCAGGATAGTTCGGTAGCCAATTGGGGAACAAGCCAAGATCGTGTCTGTATACAACAGGCAGATGGAAACGGTGAGATGCAGCACAGCTGTTACAAAACAAGTACCCTCACAGACACATCACATGACATTTCCAGCCTTTATTGGGGATATGTGTAATCGTGGACCCTTTCACACAGATGAACGTGCAGAAAAATGGCAGACTGTGTGAACAAGCAACAGGCATCATATTAGCCAAAGTACGGTTGTGTGTACCCTAACTGATGACCGCTGCTGTGCCTATCACATACAAGTGCAAGGATTATTAGTAGCCGATTTCCCTCTAT
Source organism: Schistocerca cancellata (assembly GCF_023864275.1). Taxonomy (NCBI): domain Eukaryota; kingdom Metazoa; phylum Arthropoda; class Insecta; order Orthoptera; family Acrididae; genus Schistocerca; species Schistocerca cancellata. The sequence goes on from NC_064636.1 coordinate 52,849,339, forward strand.
GGGAAGGATTTTGTCGGTTGTTTTTGCACCAGACCACCACAATTATGGGGTTTCTGTCATCAGTCCTCTTTACCAACAAAATAACCTTTACCAGAACTAGCATCATCAATCTGCATAATAGACATCTGTGATTGTAGAATGAAGGCTTTCACGACCGGTTGACATGGCTGTTGATATACTTTCCGGGATGTGGGGTCGTGGCCCAAGAACTTTTCTGCTCCTTACGTTTCGTCCAGGACTGCGCTGGACTTCCTCAGAGGCGCTGCTCCGCTGAGTCTTGCCGACTCACTGGTCGGGTGGCTGAGAGCGACTTATATATTGTGAGAAAGGGGGGCGTGGTTCAGGTGACACGTGATGAGCAGTGATAATCCATACCAAAGATAAGGTTGACTATGATTACCACCTTGTCAAAGATAAAAATTGTTAGCAATTTTGTAGAGCCACTGTCCATATATCGCTAAGTTTCACAGCCTCCTCTTTCCTATTAAAATTATCGTGATGTTTATAAATTTCTAATACCTTCTCTATATAGCCGTGGATAGTAATTTAACGTTGTAGATAAACTTTACCACCGGTACTACGATCTGTGAAGGATAAACGCCCTCCCCTGTCTACATGTGGTGTGTATAAAATTCCATGTACCTGTGGTAAAGTTTACATTGGTACTACCAAAAGAAGTGTAAACACGCGACTGAAAGAGCATAAAAGTCTTTGTCGACTTGGAAAAATAGAAAAATCAGCTGTAGCGGAACATGCTCTTCAACCAGGCAACCACCAAGTGAAGTTTTCGGATACCGAAGTTTTATCTACAACGTTAAATTACTATCCACGGCTTTATAGAGAAGCTATCGAAATTTATAAACATCACGATAATTTTAATAGGAAAGAGGAGGCTATGAAACTTAGCGATATATGGACAGTGGCTCTACAAAATTGCTAACAATTCTTATCTTTGACAAGGTGGTAATCGATAGTCAACCTTATCTTTGCTATGGATTATCACTGCTCATCACGTGTCACCTGAACCACGCCCCCCTTTCTCACAATATATAAGTCGCTCTCAGACACCCGACCAGTCAGTCGGCAAGACTCAGCGGAGCAGCGCCTCTGAGGAAGTCCAGCGCAGTCCTAGACGAAACGTAAGGAGCAGAAAAGTTTTTGGACCACGACCTCACACCCCGGAAAGTATATCAACAGCCAGACATCAGTGAGCTACAGACACGGCATGTGGTCAGAGAAACTTTTATCAGCAGCACCATCTACCGTGGCAACAATGCATTTCCGGACACGGGTTCATATGACTATTTCCTTCCATTTCCAGTCAGGAATCCCCCCTGCAGTTTGTCGGTTTCACTAATGTTCACCCTGCAGATATAACACATATTTCACACCCCCTCTCCCGCGTCTTGCAGGCTGCGGAGCTTCGCATTTGGCAGCAGTGGCAGCGACCGCAGCAGCCCCAGCAGCCGCGAGGCCACGCCCACCAGGCAGCCGGGCGCTCGCCGCCGCAGCACCGTCAGTGGCAGCCCCGTCAGCGTCAGTGGGGGTGGCGCCACCACCCCGGAGCCGTCCTCTGCCCCTGACGGCAAGGCCACCACACTGCCCAAGGCACGCCGCCCCCGTGGGTGAGTCATCGGTTTTAGGTTACAGCACATATACGGGGTGAAAAGTTTTTAAACCGACAAACTCTGGGAGGTTGTAGAGAACATCAAAGCAAATATTTTCCCCTAATGTCATTTTTTCCTACGGGGATTATTTAAACCGGTGGAGGCCGTATTACGCTCTTCAGTTGTTAGAGGCCGTATTACGTTCCTTAGTTGTTAGAGGCCGTATTACGCTCTTCCGGTTGTAGGCAACTGCTGTCGACCAGTGTAGCAGTGCATTGTCCCTGTTTACTAATGGAGAGATACACCTGGAGTGTGAGTACACTTATATGGTTGGTGCGTACTACGTAGCGCACCACAACGGACGAGCTGCACAGCGGGTTTATCAACAACAGTATCCTAATCGCCGCATCCCGCACCATACGACCTTTGCTGCTGTGTACCAACGTCTGCGTGAGACCGGGTCATTTAGCAGATTACCTGGACAGGGACGCCGTCGCAGGGTAAGAACGCTGCCATTTGAGGAAACTGTCTTGCAGCTTGTGGAGCGGGATCCTTCAATCAGCACTCGTGCAATTGCACGTAACATGGGGATGAATGAGACGAATGTAAGAACAGTTCTTCGAGAGTAATTGTTACGTCCGTTTCACTTACATCTTGTCCACAACCTGGAACCAGTTGATTATCCACCCAGAGCACAGTTCTCTCAGTGGTACCTCGAACAGTGTGAAATGCAGCCTACATTTCCATCTTCTGTGTTGTTTATCGATGAAGCAACTTTCGAGCGTGATGGAATCTTCAACATGCGCAATTCGCATGTCTGGAGTGAGGATAACCCACATGCCACAGTTACTAGCGCTCATCAAGTGCGGTTCTTCGTTAATGTGTGGGTCGGTGTTATTGGAGACTGTTTAATTGGGCCGTATCGGCTACCTAGGCCATTAAATGGCAAACAATATTACAATTTTCTCGCCAGAGCATTCCCAGAATTGCTGGAAGACGTCCCGCTCCCTACGAGACAACGCATATGGTTCCAACGTGACGGGACGCCGGCACATTTCAGTCGTGTGCGTCGATTCCTGGACCGACGGTTCCCAGAAACATGGATTGGCAGAGGCGGTCCTGTGCCGTGGCCTGTTCCATCCCCAGATATGTCCCCTCTGGACTTCTTTGTGTGGGGAGAGATGCGCAACCTTGTTTACGCAACTCCTGTTGCATCAGAAGAAGATCTGGTTGCCCGGATAGTAGCAGCAGCAGGAACAATTCAGGATACTCCTGCGGTTTTTGCCCGAGTCAGACGGAACATGATACGACAGTGTGACCTTTTTTTACATGTCAATGGAGGCATTTTTGAAAATCTACAGTAATTAAAATTGGGTTTGTTAATGTGTTGTCTCTTGGTCATAAAAAAATGGAAAAGTATTTGTTGATTTAATTAATTTGCCGCCAGAGAAATCTTCCTCATAGAAAAAAATGACATTAGGGAAAAATATTTGTTTTGATGTCCCCTACAACCTCCCAGAGTTTGTCGGTTTAAATACTTTTCACCCTGTATAAATCCCACAGCACAGTCAGCGAGAGAAATTCGCTGGCAGCTGTTATGGGCCCCGCCCAGCAGCTTCGTGCATCCACCTCAGCGGATCATGTAATGCGACTTCATATACCTCTCTACGATGGCACATCAGTGTTGTCACAACTCTGTGAATGCCTATTGTTGTAGTTGCAGTAGAAAGTTGGCACTGTTGCAGCCACCTGCCCACGATCATATCTCTCTGATAATGCTATAGCCTAGTCCAGTCTATGGCAACCACTTCTCACCACTTACTTCTCGGCCACAGACTCGCCACCACTTCCTTCCCAACCACTTCTCACAATCAGCTTATCTCTGGAAAGTACTCGTTGAGTGCAAGCCAACATTCTGCAGCTAACGAAGCATTTGACGTGCTACTATTTGACTGCTTCAGAAGGAACCATCGTAGTCTAAATTTTCGCGTAGTAAAAGTTGGTTTTCGGACTTGTAAACTGATATACAGCCAGGAGAGCAGTGTGCTGATCTTGTGCCCCTCCATATCTGCATCCAATGACGCCTGTGAACGCAGGATGGCATGGCGGCCGGTCGATACCATTGAGCCTTCGTGGCGGAGTTTAGTTTAAAAGCTGGTTTTCATATAACATAGCTGGTCCTATTGGCTACAACAATAATTTTCTTGGCTTTATCAATCTCTTTTTAGATCAGTGTTTTTACCTGTCTTTAGTTTATTAGCTTACCGTGTGTGATTCAAGTTTTCGTATTTGCTTTCCTTTTGAAAAATTAACCCCAGCATTAGTAACATTTATTGCCACTCATAACAGTCTCTTAATTGCAGTGACATAATAGGTTTCACAGTCTGCAGCTCGCGGTCTCGCAGTAGCGCTTTCGCTTCCCGAGTGCGGGGTCCCGGATTCGATTCCCGGTGGGGTCAGGGATTTTCACCTGCCTCGAGATGACTGGATGTTGTTGTGTCATCTTTACCATCATTATTCATCCCCATTATGGTCGGAGGAAGGCAATGGCTAACCACCTCCACTAGGACCTCGCCTAATATGGCGGTAGGGGGGTCTCCCGCGTCGTCTCCTATGCTCTGTTATGGAGTATGGGATTTCATCATCAGTAGGTTTCACAGTGGATACTCGTACCTTTGGTGAACTAACCCATCAGAGCCTGATATGAGAGTGCTACTCAATATTTTTAACTCTTTCTTTGAAAAGCTTTCTGTAGCAGTTGAAATTCAACATCGCAGTTCGTAGTAATAGGCGGCAAATCATCGAGTAAAACTGAAGTGATATCAGGTGTTCCCCAGGGAAGTGTCCTGGGACCTCTGCTGTTCGTGATCTACATAAATGACCTGGGTGACAATCTGAGCAGTTCTCTTAGGTTGTTCGCAGATGATGCTGCAATTTACCGTCTAGTAAGGTCATCCGAAGACCAGTATCAGTTGCAAAGCGATTTAGAAAAGATTGCCGTATGGTGTGGCAGGTGGCAGTTGACGCTAAATAACGAAGAGTGTGAGGTGATCCACACGAGTTCCAAAACAAATCTGTTGGAATTCGATTACTCGATAAATAGTACAATTCTCGAGGCTGTCAATTCAACTAAGTACCTGGATGTCAAAATCACGAAGAACTTCAGTTGGAAAGACCACATAGATAATATTGTGGGGAAGGCGAGCCAAAGGTTGCGTTTCATTGGCAGGACACCTAGAAGATGCAACAAGTCCACTAAAGAGACAGCATACACTACACTCGTTCGTCCTCTGTTAGAATATTGCTGCGCGGTGTGGGATTCTTACCAGGTGGGATTGACGGAGGACATCGAAAGGGTGCAAAGAAAAAGGGCAGTTCGTTTTGTATTATCGCGTAATAGGGGAGAGAGTGTGGCAGATATGATACGCGAGTTGGGATGGAAGTCATTAAAGCAAAGACGTTTTTCGTCGTGGCGAGATCTGTTTACAAAATTTCAGTCACCAACTTTCTCTTCCGAATGTGAAAATATTTTGTTGAGCCCAACCTACATAGGTAGGAATGATCATCAAAATAAAATAAGAAAAATCAGAGCTCGATCAGAAAGGTTTAGGTGTTCGTTTTTCCCGCACGCTGTTCGGGAGTGGAATGGTAGAGAGATAGTATGATTGTGGATCGATGAACCCTCTGCCAAGCACTTAAATGTGAATTGCAGAGTAATCATGTAGATGTAGATGTAGACGTGTAGTGTCGAAATACCACGTTGCAGGTGTGGTCTCATCTGAAGAGAGATATTTTTATTAATATCAATTAATTGAAACACCAATACAAAGAGCCGGCCAGAGTAGCCAAGTGGTTCTAGGTTCTACAATCTGGAACCGCGCGCCCGCTACGGTCGCAGGTTCGAATCCTGCCTCGGGCATGGATGTGTGTGATGTCCTTAGATTAGTTAGGTTTAAGTAGTTGTAAGTTCTAGGGGACTGATGAACTCGGACGTTAAGCCCCATAGTGCTCAGAGCCATTTGAACCATTTGGAACCAATACAAAGAACATCAGTAGTTCACTGAATGTGTTTGTTTTCTCTCTCTCTCTCTCTCTCTCTCTCTCTCTCTCTCTCTCTCTCCTCCCTGACATCCTCTCTGTCTCTGTGGTGTGCGTACTGTAAGACCTTCGGTACACACACCATGAGATTATTTGACTTGTTGCTCTAGCGAAATAGGCGAGTGTCAGCAATATGTCTCGTGGTCTTATCGTGGCATGTTTATCTTCTGCTGTTAGGTCAGACGATAGAAATGCCACTTGCACGCTTAGAGTAGCAGATTTACGGTGACCAACTTTAATCAGAACTTGATTAATTTTCACACACATTTATTAAAATAGTAAAAAATTATAGATATTTCGTAACTTGATTCTGGATGCTGTTTACAATTGACAATCTGAAGTTCCATTGGTCTTGGTACGTTAATCTTATTCTCACATATCTCTGATACTTGACAAAGTGTCTATACATTTCACTTCGTGGCTGTGTACAGGAATATGATAATCTTATTAGGCACAGACTGATGCAGACTAATGCAGACTAACGCAGACTAATGCAGACTGACTAATCGGAGGTCTGTACACTCATTATAATACCTCGAGCGTTCAGGTATCACTGCGCAAGTGTGATCTGCGAGGAGAAAATGTTCTACGTTAGCAGCAATCTCATTGGCTGCATTACATATTAACACGCGGATCGGCAGAAGCAGAATTTGGTCCGTCTCTAAGGCAGCGCCATCTCATAGTGTGGAGATGGACGAGCACTGCGCCTGCGCTGTTGTGCTTAGCGGGGCGCGCTCTAGTGGGAAAGTTGTGTACGCGCTGACTACGCGGGACTATGTACATAGCAGTCTCGCTCTCTCTCTCTCTCTCTCTACACAGACCTGCTTTTCACATAATTCGCACTGTAGATGTGAGTGCCCAGTTTTGGTCACAGGCGTATGCTATGTGTTGTTGTAGGTGGAAGGCACTGATCGGCAGTGTGAGCAGCAACAGTGTCCACCACCACCGCCTTCACGCATCCGTGGGCAGCGCACCGCCCGGGGCAGGGAAGAGGTCACCGCCGGTGTCGGCGTCATCCACGGCATCGCCAGTGCGCCAGCAGAAGGAGGCGACGTCGCCGGGCGGCGGGTGGATCTCCGCGGTCACCTCCACACTGGGCAGTCGGCCCGTGAGACACCACCAGCCCCCACAGCGTGCCAACACTGTGGCTGGGGGTGGGCCGGGGGCAGCGGGGTCGGACTGACTGGGGGATCCGCCGCTGCCCCTCTCACCTTCACCGGAGTGCTCTGCCCCCGGGGGTGGCGGCTCCGGAGGCGAACTGACGTCCCTCTGCTGCTGCTGCTACCCACAGGCCAAGTAGCGAGCTACGTAGGATGCTCTGCGAATCTCGGTGCCCTGTAGTGTACACGACCCCGTGCGAATGCCTGGCCTCCCCAGCCGAACCGGAGCAGGAAACCCACACTCGCGTCAGTGCCGTTGACAGAATACTTGTGAGATTTGGTTCCGTTCTACTCCAGAAAGTGTGTTCGGCGTTTCGTCTCTCCAGTCAGACAGTTTCCTAAATCTGCCCTGTGGGCATGTACATCAAAGACAGTTCTCTAACGCACATGTCTACCACAAATTCCCAGAAGGTCATATTACTCTCACACAGTATTCAAAAATAAAATAAAAATGCAAGAGCTCTAAATTAAATATATTCTTCTCATTACATGAAACAGTGAAAACAGGGTCAAATCAAGAGATGCAAGAAACTGTTCATAGCACAGTTAACAGTTTAGTGGACTGTAGTCCTGGCTGAATTTGCTGGAAACATAATGGCTTTTAAATATTGCTCTTTTGCCAATTGGATGGATTTATATGTACGGACATGGCTAGCACAAATTGCATGAAAGAAGTATTGCTTTCACTAAGTCAATTACATCACAAGTTGTTCCGTACTCAAAAATAAGATCTGTAAATTGATTGCATTTTTCGGGAAGAAAATAACTTTGTTTCTTCTCATTGCAGAAGAGAGAGGAAACAGCTGTATATCGAAAGTTGCTACAGACTACTCATACATTATAGTTCCATGGATTGCATGTCTGGCTGAATTTGCTGGAAACATAATGATTTATAAATATTCCTTCGTCAGCAAATAGCGTGAGTCCATATTTTTGACATGTGTGCAGATAGTTCACTGAAAGAAATATTCGTTTCATTGATGCCAGTTATACTCAGAGAACATACATAAATTATAAATATTGTCCAGGAAAGAGAAAATGTATTTGGTTTCCTTGCCACAAGAGACAATGGAAATAGTGTCAAAGCAAGAGATGGAAGCAATTCGTCACAGTTTAGTGGATTACATCTCTGGCTGAATTAGCCATAAATGTAAGGACTTATAAATATTTATTCTTGAGTAATTTGGATGAGCTCGCATTTATGGATACATTACATGGACCTGAGGAGCCAAATTCCATTGGGTTGCAAATTCTGAGAAAAGTTAATGAAAAATTCGGTAATTTTTTTTTACATGTGACTGAAGGTCAAGTATTGCACACACAATAGAAAATGACTATTCTACGAAAATGAATTTCAACTGGTTGTCCCCACCTCTCCCTCAACCACAATGTGAGAGTGAAAACTATGTTACTGCACTTAATGGATCCCAGATAAATAAATGTATCTTTCTGGTTGGTGGTTGCTCTCTCATTTGCCTCACCACATCAGTTACCATACGAATTGGCCATCACTCAGGGGTTATGGTTTTCTAAAAGTCAATTACAACAAATTCTGCACTGCGCCCTTTCCAGAAGATGCTGTCAATTCCTTTAGCCATTCCTCCCCAACCCAAACTTGTTCCCCATTGCTAAACACCTCTCCATAGAGCACTGAAAATGCAAATGTACTTCTCTTTCCTATTTTTAGTGTTCATGAATAACTACTGTTATAATCTTTTTCTTTCATTTAATTTACTTCACAGCTTTCTGCTGCCAAATTTGCGTTACTTGAATAAAGAATTTTCAAGCAAGATACATTGCTAATGAGACACTGAGTGTTGTTTAGAGTAATGAATAATTTTTCAATTAGTCTTTCTCAATGGTGAAATTATACTGCAGCTATTTTGAGAAGTGTTGTCTGTTTTGGTAACTATACTGAATTGCCTGTTGTTTATTTGTCAACTGTGCAGAAGGTTGCTGGCACAATTGTCTTTCACAATTTTTCTTAACATTTTCCTCACCATTGCTTTATCTGTGTCTGATGTTAGTTAACTTTCCTTCTGTGTGCATGTTTATATATATAATCAGGAAATGCTGCTAAACACAGAAATGTGTCAGCTGAATTTCTGTACTACAACATTCCAGTGGTCACAAGGCAGCTTACCTGGCCCTTACAACCTGTTGATGTTGATACGTATTTATGCATAATTTTACATAATTTATTGTCTCTCTTGTATTACAAAGGAGGGTATTAGAAACAATATTTCCATATGAAAATGTAGAGGAAATTCACAAGGCAAAATACATATGTGGTTCAATAAGTGACACAAAAAGTAGCTTTGGCAAGCTCCTCCATCCAGGAAAAGGAAAGAAAGGATGCAAGAAATGGGCTACTTGGGGATTAAGTGGGAAATTCATACGAATACTCAAGAAGAAGAATGGAAAAGAAATTGATTCCTCTCTTATCCTGCTCTAATCTTTTTCTTTTGTTTAATTTTTTTTTTTAACTTTTGAATAGTCCTACTTACTGTATTTTCTTCATGAGGGAGTTTCTAGTCCTCTTTCTAATTTTTTAATCTTTTCTGAAGGTAAAGTATGTGATTATCAGTGCCATTCTTTGACCTCTGCTTGTGTGCTTTGATATGCTCAGCCCCTAGTGAAGTATGAGACTCCTTTCAAATGTGCATCCATCTGTTAGTAAGATATCCAGAAACTGGTTAGATTTAAAAGATCCATTGGAGAGTGACTTAAGCAGTTGTGCCTTGAGGGAACAATCGGTTTTAACCGACAATGAACAAATTAAATGACTCAGAAGTACATAGCATCATTACATATTCTTTGGTTGTACAATTAGCTGCTGTCAGTAACCACTCTCGCAATACTTCCATTGGTTCAGTGTGTTGTGATATCATTCAGACTCATTGAGACTCAAACTGTTTAGGCAATCCATCAAAGTAGAGACAGCAAATAATTGTTGGTAAATTTTGCATGACAGAGATCATTGCCCTTGTGTGTTTTGACCAACAATGGTTGACTTATTTTCACACAGAGCACAGAATCTATGTTGGATGGCTTTATTGCAGCACATTTGAAAATGAGATAAATCTAAAAATTTTGGGATCTATTAATGCAAACATAGAATACCAGTTTCCTGGCACTAAAAACTTTATTAGTCAAATCATGCAAATTTGCTTTTATCTGCTTTTGTTTCCATGTGGGCAAGTGAAAAACAATTGAACTCAGTTTTTCCAGTCGAATAACTTGGATTATAATAAAGTACAATGAGCAGTACACTGCAACAATTTAATCTTTAATAATTTGCCTTTGTGGACACCATACATGATTAATTTTCACAGCATATCATTAGCATTTCTTGTGTACAGAAGAAAAGTATGGCACTTTTTGGTGTCACTGAGTAAGGTAATTATCAAATAATCTCATTAGGTAAAGGAAATGAAATTGTAGGTGAGGGATACATATTTTCACATTTGCTTAACAGAAGTGACACCCATGTGAAAATGACACTCTCATGAAACATATGTATACAGGCCCCAAAAGAAAAAGAAAGAAATGTGATTTAATTCCAACAATAACGGTAGCATGTTACAGGATTTTGCTCTGTGAATACTTTCAATATAGTAGAATCTGTTCATAAACTACTATTGCTGATGCAATTTAGATATGCAAGCGTGTATCGAGAGTGCTAAACTATTTTGGTCAAAATAAAATATTCTTCCAGATAATATTTAAGGCATTCAAATATAGTGAGGAAATTCTGTGTGTGATGAGTTGGATTCCCCTGACAGTGTCAGCTTTTGAGATTGTAAATGACGACATTATAAAAAACATTGTGACTTCCAAAGTCGTTAAGTTAAAGTTACAATTAGGCAAGACACAGACATCTTGACTTCTGTTTCTTAGAAAATGTGAAGTAAATTTTCTGCAAATTTAGTGACAAGGAACATACCTTTACTATGGATACTATAAAAATTATCTTTTGAACTGATAATTCTCCATGATTGTAGTGAATATGAACTGTGCTGTTGCATACTACTTATTTTTAAAGTATACAATCTTGTTACCTAAAGAGAACATATTTTTGTTGTTTTTTTCATCAATTGTTTTACCATTCACACTTAGAAAATAAGCAACTTATTGTATGAAGCATATGTTCTTTTTTTCCCCTTCTAGTCACAGTGGCTGCCATGAGGTAAATACAAAGAATGTGTATGAATATACAGTATGTATGTATACATTAAGGTCACAAAATGCCAATGTAAGTAAAGTGTTATCTTTAGAAATCATTGTGAATTACTGATAAAACTCTAGTTTATTAATTGTGTACAAAGTAGAAAATATGAGTTTGAAAACTTTTATTGTTGTATGTCTGAAATAGATATTACTACAAGCCAAATTTGTTCATATGTGTTCAGCAGTGTATGTGCTTCCTGTAGAGGATTCATCTTTTGCATTTTACTGTTGCGTTTGAAGATTGTCTGTGACACTGACAGAAATCTAATCTAATAGTACTTGACGTCTGCTAAGCAGTTTCTGTGCCATAGCATGCACTGATGAGAGCTAGTTTGATGTTTGATTGGCCAGTTGGAAGTAAGGTGAAGTGTGAAAGAGTAGCTCCCACTGACAGTTTAGCCCACTCACTGTGAAGAGATTAACTGTGTCCTTTTACACATCAAAATAGATTTGAGGAAAAAAATTCACCTGCTTTTGGGCTAGAAAGGAGAATTAGTAAACAAAATTAAAGAAAGAGCTGTTACCAATTTCTCAAGAGTAGATTTCTTCAGTGTCACACCCACTAGTTTTAAATGCATCTAATTCAGAAGGAGGCAGTGAAAGCACAAAATAGTTTTATTAGCTTGTTCTGTGGGGAAATTCTGGCAAAAATAGAGTGTCAGTTCTACACACACAAGCTTTTCCTGGAAGTCGATACACCTTTCTATCAAGCACTAACAGATTGAATTACTTGTAGTCTCACACCCTATTCAGTTCAATTTAGCAGCTGTTTCACATGACGTAGCAGTGATATTGCTCCCCCTCAGATGTAGTCATCTTTCAGCTGTCACTCTGTGAGAATGTAAAATTATTTATTCCTAGATTACATATACGAATGTTATTTTGAAAATGCTGCAGGTGAAACTGTATGCTCTTCAGTAATGAAAAATTTTCAGAAGTTATTAATCAAAATCAGCTATCCCATTTAGAACCATTGCTGACATATTTATCACGACAGATTCTGCAACTGTGTTGGAACTTAAAAGACATCCTCTGTGTTACTATCTCAGCTGCAAATTTTTTTTATCATATGGCTACTTTTGATCAATATTTGGTCACCATCAGGTCTATGTAGTTGTATAAGCGACCTGTTGTATCCATATATGAATACTGTTAGTACTGACATATTGACTGAAATTAGCCATGTAATAAAAATAAATTTGCAACTGAGACAGTAAAATAGAGTATAAAATTATATTTTTCATTTTGAATTACTGAAGCTCGATGCAGATTACCATGCTTTCTCACTGGTTTTTGCTTTGATTAACTCAAACACATGTTCATTGCACAAGTGACATTTATTTCCGTGGGTTGTGACTATTGCGATTTCATCTGCAGGCAGTCTTTTTTTAACATACCTCATACAGTGTTTTTGTTAATTATTATAGTAGTACATGTAGTGTATATATGACAGTATGTGTTGGAAATCTTTTAAAGTGGAATATAATAAAGAAGTAAAGTACTATATATGAAAGAAATTATATGAAGATGAAATGATCTTATTGTGTAGAAGGATATTTGTGAGCTTGGAAGAATGTTAATGTGTGAGAGTGAGAGAGAGAGAGAGAGATGACTAGTAATAAGTGTTATAAATGATTGTTATGACAGCAGTAATTTATAAATATATTACCTCCTCCAGGAGTACCAAATCTTTTAAGGTGGAAAAATTGCTGTAAGAAAGTTGCTGGACAACTTTAAAATATATACAAAGATATATACATATAAATAAATATATGTCAAATGTTTGTATGAAATTCCCTCAATTACTCTCGCAGAAGGATGTGAAGCAATGTTTGAATGCTATATGCTGATATGCCATATAGTATGATGATGGCATTGTAATACCTTTGTACCAATTATTTTTGTGATGAAATGTTTCTGTAGCTTTGGGATATCTTCATGTCATAGTTTCTGTTGAAATGACTGTCAATTATTTGAAATTGTGCAAAAAAAAAAAAATTCATGAGGTGAGGTATGTAGTGACCTTACAGTCACGAAATTCTTCCACTAAATGTGAAACGTCTGTACACAGAAATCCTGAGGTGTATTCGCTTGAACCCAGCTTGGTGGCTTCTTCCCTTACCCATTTATCAATCTTTAAGTGGCCCTGACAGTTATCTTCCTCTGCTTCAGTGAACTGATGTGCTGTGGAATGTTGATTGAATTATCTTTGTGACTTGTATTCCATGGATTCTGCTGTACTATTGCAGTTATCAAGTATGTACAAACATATAATATAATGCACCAAGAGTTTTCATAAAATGGCACAATGTGACAAGTCCTGAAGGCAAAGTTCCATTGTAACTTTTTTGTAATGTGTAATGATCACACAGGTAACAATACGAAGGGTTGAAGGGTTGGTAACTGAAATGAATTACTGGGGTCAGAAGGCAACCTGGATAAAAAAATGTTAATTTTGATGCGTTCATAGTAAATGATTCTCTAATTGAAATCAGTGTATAGTGCTACTGACATACTTTCTCATATGATACAATTCAGTGGACTGCATGATTATTAGCACTCTACAACATTCAGTTCAATTTTTTTCTTTTTGCAATACTATTATTAGTACTATATATATATATCAAAATGTGCATGGCGCAATTCACAGGATGGTCAGATCACTCCAGAACTAATGAATGATAGTAAGCCTCACTTTCTGAACCCAGATATTTATTCATCTAGAATTACATCAAAAGAGAAGTCCATTATTATGAAGCATAAAAAGGTCTTTCACACATTTTGAACAGCAAAATAGAATTTTTTTAAATTATTTGTTCATTTCCACAAACACGCAAAATTTTAAGACCACGTAGCACACAGAATGGAAGGAAGGATGCGTTTGTGATCATGGAGAATAATAATTGATAAAGCTTTTTTTTTAATTGTTTCCTCACAGGCACAATTACACACAAATTCTGTTATTGCCAATTTATTTATTTGTTCTTTGTCCGGGAGACTATCTGATAATTTTCAGCTAGGAGTATAGGGTGCATTGCATAATTTTATATTCAGACAAATGTAACACTTGCATTCTAGCGGCATTTGCTATTTTACATCACATCAAGGCTTAATTATAATGTATATTCAATAAATGTACGAAAAAGGAACAGTATCATATTTTACAGATATACAAAATGTTATAATACATTTTATATTACTGTGTAACATCTGATAAATAGTTGAATTTTTAAATTCTCAGTCATATTGTATATACAATTCTCTATGAGACACATTTGTTTAAATTCCTTTTTTTTCTTAACTGGGTCAGGCAGCTTATGAAGAGACATTTTGCCCATTTCAGTCAGAGCACTCACTGTCAGTTTGAGGTTTCACTGTCTTGTATAATAATTTTCCTTTCCTCCTCTGGTATGGTCATGTATGTCTTTATTGAGAAGGTAATAATCGCTTTCTCTCGCTGCCTTAATATTTTGATATACAGTAGACTGTACAAAAGCTTGTCTATCGGGCTGTTTGGGTGGTATTTGTGCTATAAACCTCACAAATCTTTTCTGAATTAAAAATATTCTGTTTGAGTAGCCAGAGTGTGCATTTTCCCATATATGTACTGATTATGACAGTGTTGCATTATTCTGAGAACTACCATCCATGATTTTTGCGATTTTTCAGCGCATCTATGTGCTCCCCATGTTAAACGCATATATAATATAGTTCCTAAAATTATTGTGCTTCTTACTTCTTTAGTTTCCTCTTTGTTTATTTTAATTTTTATGTTACAAATTTGACTCTGATTTGATACAGTATATATATTGTAACAGATGGATTGATAGAAAAATTGTTTTGCAGTAGATACCTCCTTGCATTTCCAATATTCAGGACTGCTTCCTTTTTAAGCTCTACCTTTGTTTGAGCTCATAGAAAGTTTTTCCGTCATCAGCATTCTTACCTGATTTACATCATCTGGGAAACTATGTATGGAGAGAATAAATAGTAGTTGACCAAGTATGGAACCATACCATGTTTGACATTTTGGTGCTCAGATCCATAACTGATTATGCTTCCCCCACTAGTACGTTTGATTTCTGTGCAATGTTCCCTATTAATACTGTAAGCTTTTATTATGTCATAGCATTACCCACAGACACCATTCTGTTGTAATGCATGAACAGTTTGAAAAAGGATTTTCATCACTAAAAGATGACTCTCCAATACATCTACAGCTACAACTACATCTACATCTATACTCTGCAAAACCACTGTGAGGCGCATGGCAGATGTACAGGAAAAGTATGAATGTTTTCCAAAAAAAAAAGAAAACGCTGTGCAAGCATCAAAATCTGTTTACTTGCACTTTGTCCATCACCTAAGGAATTTATGAACACGTTATTTGTGGTCTGTCACTACTTCAGCCTTGAAATGGATTTTCTGTTCACACTTGCCACATCACTCCCAGGGGGGCAAGCATATTTCCTTTAACAGTAAAATTTATTACACTGAAATACTCACATAAAACATCTCAGCAGCTGACCCAGTTACCCTCATCAGCCATTTTCAGTAACCCAAGTAATTATTTTTGGCTTGAGGATATTTATGTGTATATCTCCTAGCAGTATTGTTTTACATATCAAGTCAACAAGAAACATTGACATCAGATTGCATTCATTGTGTTAATAATAAAGAAATAGATATCAAATGGGATAGAATACCATGTTATTAGACTAGAAAGTAAGCATTGGTGCACTACACACATATAAACAGTCATGCACACATGGTGATCATCGGCAAAATCTGACACAGTATTAGGCTAAGAATAATTCCGCACACTTTTGAAAATGACTGAAAATTGGAAACCATTTCGGACAGTGTGGGATCTCACACACCATCCTGTTTACTGACAACATACGTGTGTCTGTAAATAACACGAATTCAGAGCTGAATTCTTCTCCTGAACTTGCCTTCTTTGCGATGTTGCACAAATTTGACATAGCAGTCTGTAAAAAGAACTTTATGTTTATACTTGTCATTCTCAAGTTCATTACTGCTCTAGGACATGGACCCCTTGTCTGTTTTTCGCGTAAGCTTGGAGACAAATGCAGTGATGGACTGATGTAAATACAGTTTCCCTGCGGTCATATCTCCAATAATGTATCCATAAATATCATTCAATGCTCCTTTAATATTGCTAATTTTATGTTCCTTGAATAATTTGAATGATAAGTCGTAACAATGTGGAGTGAGTCATTTTATGTTCATCTCACAAATTATTTTGTAAATATGACTACAAGCTGAATATTGTAAGTCATTCTTTTCTTTAATATACAGATGTATATAATGTGAATTAATAATTTCTATCCACAATGAAAATACATTACAATACTAAAAATTATTCTACAATTTCTTTAACATTTTTAAAACTTTGCTACACTTTATTCCATTCTCATACACAAATCTAATATAAAGTCTCCAATGCATTTTTATGTAAAATAAATAACTACCCATAGTACCACACCACCAAATATTTTTCATGGTCAAAAGCAGACTATAAGTGTCCAATATAGCTACCACCATAAAGATACTTTTCAGACCCATCTACCAACACAGTAACGAAACAACCACACGAATTGGATCAATAAAACATGCGAAATTATACCCGTTAGTCTTTGAGCATGCATCCTACTTCAGCCAGTTTAGAACAATGTACTGTATTATACAGCCATGTCTTTCAATAATGAACATTTTCGGCATTTAAAACTAAAAGTTACCTTTTCAAATGATTTTTGACGATTCACCGTGCATTTAATTCTTTAATGGTACAAGGTTACTTCTAAATGATGTGTGTTGAAAAAATTTTCGTTTTTTATGGAAATAAATACTTATTCCGTGAAAGATATAACTACCTCGCGAGCTGTAAGATCACATCTGGTACATACATGGCTCACCTCATTGAAATCTCTCCATAATTATAAACATTAGTTGTAAGCATATCTTTAAGACGTGGCATTTTTATATACCTTGTATGACTCATAATATTACAGAACACATGGGACAAGAGACAAAAATCAGATAAATCTATGTAACATAATCTTATACAGATTGTTACCTATATTGAATTTTTCTTTTCAGTTCATTGTGAATATATACTAGTGACATCAAAAGATAGTAACATACAGAGCAGAGATTCAATTCTAGTCTTACTTTTACAGTTTTATTGTTCAAGCAAGAGACTGTTGCAAATGTGGGCATGATGCTGATGCCTTCCTGCACTACATACTATTGTTAATTATAAACAGTGTAACCTGAGAAACAAATGATTTGTGTAAGTATGGAACTAAGTACATCTGTGATTACAGTATTTATTATGTGTGTGCAGAAGTTGAAATAGAAACACTGACAATATATACAGTATGTGTGTCTGTGAATCAGTGTGAACATATTGTGACTTTCCTTGGCCATGGGCAGAGAATTTAAACAGAAACATGAACACTCGCTATGAAGTCTATCTACTATTATAAGAGTTACTGTACATTGTACTTGTGGAAAATCTATTTTTCTCTCTTAGTTTACCCTGTTATTGCAGTGCAGAATGTTTGTGTTTATCTTCATCAGATGTTGAGACATTTGCAAGGGATCAAAGCACTTTTCTGTGTTACAAAGTGCCACTTGTGTGCTGTCAGTGACAAATGGTATATTGTAGGGCACGTGTTCACACAGGACAGTTTTGTAGACTAGTGCCACAGTGTAAAGACAGTGTGATGCTTCATTTCATTTGGTCTTTAAAAACATGCCACTCTTTTTACAATTCTTATATATAGCTTTATTTGTTCAGATGAATAGTGTTTTCTTCTTGTTTTGGGATACAGAGTTTTGTCGCATGTGTAATTCTTATAATTCTTGCAAGCAACAGAGATATTGAAGCAGATATGGTTTCACATCAAATGGTCTTGATGAGATGGATACAGGGATATAACACTTGTTAATGTTGGTTTTAAAACTTTTCCAAGAGATATCAAGGAAATGTCCTAAAACTGAAAGGCTAGATGGCCAGAAAAACTGAAATGTAAGGTGGCCAGAACCAGTTACAGCAGTGTAAACATCATTAAGTGAGGCCCTGAAAGAAACATTCCACATGGGAAAAATATATTAAAGAAAGGTGCTGTGACTTACCAAATGGGAAAGCGCTGGAAGATAGACACAATAAAAAATAAAAAACACAAACACACACACAAATATCAAGCTTTCGCAACCCACGGTTGCTTCATCTGGAAAGAGGGAAGGAGAGGGAAAGACGAAAGGATGTGAGTTTTAAGGGAGAGGGTAAGGAGTCATTCCAATCCCGGGAGCAGAAAGACTTACCTTAGGGGGGAAAAGGGACAGGTATAAACTTGCGCGCGTGCGCACACACACACACACACACACACATATCCATCCGCACATATACAGACACAAGCAGACATATGTAAGGCAAAGAGTTTGGGCAGAGATGTCAGTCGAGGTGGAAGTATAGAGGCAAAGATGTTGTTGAGTGACAAGTGATGTACGAGGGGCTAATTTCAAGTTGCCGCCCCTCGTACATCACTTGTCACTCAACAACATCTTTGCCTCTATACTTCCGCCTCGACTGACATCTCTGCCCAACCTCTTTGCATTTACATATGTCTGCTTGTGTCTGTGTATGTGCGGATGGATATATGTGTGTGTGCACGAGTGCATACCTGTCCCTTTTTCCCCTAAGGTAAGTCTTTCCGCTCCCGGGATTGGAATGACTCTTTACCCTCTCCCTTAAAACCCACATACTTTCGTCTTTCCCTCTCCTTCCTTCCCTCTTTCCTGATGAAGCAACCGTGGGTTGCGAAAGCTTGATATTTGTGTGTGTGTGTGTTTGTGTTTTTTATATTTTATTATGTCTATCTACCAGTGCTTTCCCGTTTGGTAAGTCACAGCACCTTTTTTTAATATATATAGTTGTCTTTGAGTGCATATATTGGTCTTCTTGCAAACTCATCAAATACTTTACAACCTAATGTTTCCTCATTGTCTTAACTGCACCAGTATATGCAGTGAAAGACCACTAACACGCTTAAGTGGGTACATGTTAAGATATTAGCTGTCACAATATTTGTGCCTATATTCCTAACACCCCGTATATTTAGGGTGTTAGGGGTATAAATGCAGATATTGTGCTCATTGGTATCTTAATATGTACCCACTTCAGTATGTAAGTTGCTTTATCTATGCATCTAACAGTCGTCCCACAAACACGACACATAATTTAACTACTTGATATTTTCTGCATGATCGTAACTACACTGCTGAGTGGAGTAAACCTGTCAGTATAGACTCGCTGTTTTGCGTCCTTGCATCCACACTTCAAAATCTGGTGTGCTGCCCAAGGGAAGATAAGCATTAGTGGCAAGCTTGCTTGTGCTACATGTTCCTGGAGGTACTAACAAACTGAAAAACATCCCACTCCTAATAGGTAAATGAACTGAATACTGATGTAATGTTGTTCAGTACAGTGTCCTCGGTTACCAAAAAAATATTTGCACTTACAGACCTTATGAGGTTCCCACTTGATGCTGTAGCTACAGCAATAGCTGAGTCTGGCAGCCTAGCCTTTCAATATTTTTGGCCACCTAGTTTTTGAATTTTAGTACATTTCTCTCTCTCTCTCTCTCTCTCTCTCTCTCTCTCTCTCACACACACACACACACACACACGTGTTGCTCTGTGTGAAAGGGCATAGGCAGACCTTCTAAAATATCTATCTCCATTTACAGACATTCGTTCTTAAAGTTTTTTTGTTAAAATCTTGTTGAAAATTAATTTATTGATTTACTGGGGTAAGTAGTATGTATACTCAGCACACCTGGTTAGTAGACCCTGCTAGTTTTGTGAACGGTGAAGTCTCATCGTCCTACGGCTCATGAATTCAGTGACGCAAAGACTTTTAAATACCCTGTATTATCGTAATGTGTTACAGAATTTGGTTATAATTTGCCACTGAGCCGTAATTAAGAAATTATCACATCAGAAATGTGGTCTCACGGTGTCTGTTCTCCTTCAGACAGAACTTGTCAAATTCCATCAAAACAACAAAAGTATCAGTTAACAACGCAGTTGAAAATGGCTACAAGGATTTCTGTTTTACTTTACATCACTCTCGAGTTAAATAAAAAGAATTTCCAGTGATACTATCTACAACTGTGCATCTGTTAGATTCAGGACGGTCATGAGGTAAGTGAAGAAATTATATTTGCCACTGATGGCCGTCACATCAGCTTCTATCAAGGTGAACTTGACAAGAACACAGCCTTTACAAATTGCGAATGTTTCAACACAATGCATTTGTGATGACTCAGCGTGGCCGCATATGTTATGAAGTTTTCAGCAGTGCCCATCTTGGTTAAAGCTTCACTGTCTAGGAAATTTTTTTGTGCTGATAGTATTTAAGCAAAATAATAACATTCTTTTTTAACAAAAGCATTAAAAATAATTTTATTTGGTAAAATTTACAAAACTTACATTTTATACACAGAGGAGTGACAAATAGTAGCATGTATTTTTGGTTTTGTAGTAAATATGTTCTTGATTAAGAATCGACACACAAAGAAAGTCCTAGGCATACTTTACACTCTTTCCTTCTGGTCTTTTCTCCATCTCTACAGTCTGGGATCTGCTAATAAATGTAAGTCAAACAGCACTTTCCAGATCATCGCCTAAATGAATCATTAGAAAATTAATGACAGTACTGTTCGTTAATTTCTCAACACTGAAGATAGAAAGACATAGAAAACCCAACAGCGTTTACTTACATACAATAGAGTAGGCGTCTTTGATCTCTGTAAATTCTCAGTTCTAATGAGATAAACTTGCAGTTACAGAAAGATTACGAGATATCGGAAATGAATGACTACAGACATCTTGTTTTCGTGTATGAACTGTATATCACTTGTGAGAACTACTATATTTCGACAGGGTAAAACTTCATTAACTTTCTCTGGATTTTTATGCAACATCTATTGACCTCTTATAAATTGTTTATCCTTTGTGAAAACCAGTATTTTTAATAGGGCAAAACTACAGTTATTTTTCTCTGAATTATCATAAATATTTCTACCTGAATGAAAAGCGGAAGAAGAGAACAAGTTTTTATATTCTTTGTAAAAGGAATAAGTACTTCTAAATTTCATATGTTTCATTATGAACAGTATCTTGACACAGCATGTAAAAGAAAGTTCGCTTATCAACATGTTCATTTTTACAGTACCTCATAATTAACTGGTATTATTGTAACTGGAGAGACAGAGAAAGGCAATGCCTGAAATTTTATCATTTTTTGACTATAGTTTATCTTGTTATACAGTCACACATGTGCTTTAAACCACTGAACTGCGTTCATTAAACTGATTATAATTTCATGAAGATGAGTCAGTGTAGATTAAGTGTTTTCATTCTAATGGTTCTTCTCTTCAGTTATAACATCTGGAAGTAATAATAATAACATATGATCTAGACCGAGTTTTATCTGCTGGTGAAAATTTTGTGTAAAGTGACTGAAGTTTGAGAAAAGCTCAACAAGTCATTGTGTCAGGAAACTGCTCATGATGTATCTCATCCTATCCCACCTCTGTGCCTTGATCTTAAACTCTTCTCTGCATAAACTCTTCAGACAACTTCTCAAAACTTCGCCTGCAAAGTCGTCATATGGTATTTTAATACTGTACATATGTGTAATGTATGAAGTGTACTTGTTAATTTGGTCAAGTGACGGTCACATCATCAAGACTTTAAGTTAACTTTGTCGAATGTCAAGTCCAGTGCTGAAATTAAATGTTTAGTACCGGTAGATGATGTATCAGTTTATTGTTAATACATCACATGCATTTATTGTGTACATTGAAAGTAAATATAGATAAGGAATATTCAGTTACCTTGGCTTTAAGTTATGTAATATAATATATAGATTCAGTGTGATATTATTTGTATAACAATATAGAATGCACACTTCCACAAGAGGAAAAAAATTACAAAAGAGTAACAGCAGTGTATTTAAATGTCTACGAAGTAGTCTGTGTTACATTCCTTTGCTTGATTCTGTAAAATTAGGCCTACAGAGGTATTAAAAAGCAAAATTCAGTTCAATATACAAGTCTTTTTTGAATAACTAGGGATATCATGACGTGAATGACGAAAGTGTAAAAGTGTAGGTACAAAACTGGAAACAAATATAAGTAGAAATAAGTGTCCATAACTGAAAATGTGTATTTTCCTAAGAAGACTTGTACAGGCGAAATATAAATAAATCGTCATCAATCGAGAGTGGGGAGTGTCTCCTGTTCTTTCAACCTATTTCTTTACTTTCTCTGAACTCTGAAATGCATTGCTTATACATACTAATAATTAGACCTGCTCCAATACTACTGTTGTACTTAAAACTCCATTTACGTCGGAAGCATTGCAACTTCAATCACTTGTGTACTACTTCTGGAAAAGTGAGGAATGAGCTTATTGTATCAGCAAATATTCCAGGCTCCCTTTTAAAAGTATTCCGAGTTTTCTTCTTACCTCCCAGTGCAATAACGCCATAACTGTGCTTTTGACTAACATTAAAAATTTAGTTTAGAATGGGCTGTGATTTTCATGACTAGATTACAACAGACACGGCGTGTTTGGTGTTTCAAGAGGAATCGCACGGAAGACATATAGTGCATAGAGGGAAAGCAGAAAGATGTCATCTGCTGAGTCACAACGTGGGTGAAAGTGTGTGGTGAGTGATCATGACAGACTGTCATTAAACAGGAGTCTGATGAAAAATATGGGGATGACAGCTGCGAAAGTCCTAGCAGAACTAAATATCACACTTGCAAACCCCTTCAGCACGAAAACAACACTAAGGGTGCTCCATAAGCTGGGAACTGCAGGGTTAACTAGAACTTCAAAACCGCTCATCAGTGACCCAAATGCCTGTGACAGGAAAACTTGGTGCCAAAGCAATAAAATCTAGACTGTGAAGCCCTGGGAGAATGTCATTCGGTCGGATGAGTGTTGTTTCACACTGTCGTTGTCAGGCTCTGTAGATGCTGCTACGGAATACCGCAGACCAGACATTTCAAGTAACTTCCATAATATGAATTTTACCCTCACTAACCCAGCAGAAATAGTGTCCATCATAAAACCTTTAAAATCAAAAACATCTAGTGGGTTTGATGGAATATCAACAAAGTTAATTAAAGAATGTGATTCTGAGTTAAGTAACATATTAATCTATCTGTGTAACCAGTCGTTTATCAGTGGAATATTTCCTGAATGGTTGAAATATGTTGAAGTTAAGCCACTGTTTAAGAAGGGAGCTAAAGAAATAGCATCAAATTTCCATCCAATTTCCCTTTTGCCAGCATCCTCAAAAATTTTAGAAAAAGTAATGTACAATCGCCTTTATAACCATCTTATCTCAAATAACATACTGTCAAAGTCACACTTCAGATTTCTAAAGGGTTCTGATATTGAGAAGGCTACCTACACTTACAGTGAAAATTTGCTTAATTCATTAGACAAAAACTTGCAGGCAACTGGTATATTTTGTGATCTGTCAAGGCATTTGACTGTGTGTGCATCACAGTACCCTTTTAAGTAAATTAGAATGTTATATCATATCAGGAAATGCTGCAAAATGGTTCAAATCTTATATCTCTGGCAGGAAACAAAGGGCGTTATTATGAAAGAGACATGTATCAAGCTATCAGGCATCATCCTACTGGAAACTAATTACATGTGGGGTCCCACAAGGTTCCATTTTAGGGTCCTTACTTTTTCTTGTGTATATCAATGACCTTTCATCAGTAACATTACCAGAAGACAAGTTTGTTTTGTTTGCCGATGATACAAACATTGCAATAAATAGCAAATCAAGAGTAGTTTTAGGAAAGTCAGCTAATAAAATATTGGTGGACATTAATCACTGGTTCCTAGCCAATTCTTTGTCACTAAACTTTGATAAAACACACTACATGTAGTTCAGAACTTGAAAGGGATGTCCCACGAGTATATGCGTAACATACGATGACAAGCAGATAGAAGAAGTGGACAGTGTTAAATTCTAGGGATTACAGATTGATAATAAATTCAACTGGGAGGAGCAAACCACAGAACTGCTGAAGCGTCTTAACAAATCTCTAGTTGCAATGCGAATTGTGTCAGACATAGAGGATATAAAAGTGAAAAAGCTGGCATACTATGCTTACTTTCATTCCATAATGTCATATGGGATTATTTTTGGGGATAATTCATCAAGCCAAGCTAAAGTTTTCCGGGCACAAAAACGTGCAGTAAGAGTTATATGTGGCGTAAACTCAAGAACATCCTGCAGAAGCCTGTTTAGGGAACTAGGGATACTAACTACTGCTTCCCAATATATTTATTCATTAATGAAATCTGTCATTAAAAATGTATCATTTTTTTTTCAAACCACGAGCTCAATTCGTGGGATCAATACTAGAAATGAGAATAATCTTCACAAGGATTTAAAGTCACTTAGTCTTGTACAAAATGGTGTGCATTATTCAGGAACATACATTTTCAATAACTTGCCAGCAGCCATAAAAAGCTTAACAACCAATGAAATTCAGTTTAAGAGAAGGATAAAGGATTTATTGGTGGCCAACTCCTTCTAGTCTATTGATGAATTTCTCAGTAGAACCATAAGTACAATATAACTTCTGAACAATTTCAGTGCAGTAATGTGTTCATTGTAAATTGTGTGTGTGTGCGTGTGTGTGTGTGTGTGTGTGTGTGTGTGTGTGTAAGTACAATCTAACTTCTGCACCATTTCAGTGCAGTAATGTGTTCATTGTAAATAAGTATTATAGTAGTTATATTACACGTTTATTACCTTATAAATAAATAAAAAGACTTTTTTTATTTTAAATTCAGTACCTTAGTATTTGTAAAATCATTATTTCATATAGCAATCATTAAAAAATGACAATCATTCCACTTGGGACTTGTGGAATGGTACATTAGCTTATTTGTTTGAGTTGTAAATATTTGTCATGCTCTACATCTTGGAGGACCTCTTCACTATGGATCAATTGGAATGAAAGTAAATCTGATCTAATCTAATCTATTTCTTCCAAGTTGTGGCCGAGTTTATATCCCGAGAGTGAAACATGCCTGTGGTTCAGTGATGAGTTGGACAACCTTATCTTGCTACTCCATTGTTACCCTGCAAGGTCACAATTACTGCCACGGATTATGTGCCTACTTTTATTGTTCCCCAGTGGTGATGCTGCGTTCCAAGACTACAGGGCCTCTTTTCACACAGCTCGCATCGTCCAGGACTGCTTTTGTGAACACCAACATGAATTGCCTCATCTCCCCTGATCATCACAGTCAGCAGATCGCATTATTATTGAGCCTTTATGGTCCACTTTGGGGAGAAGGGTGCACGATTGCTATCCACATCCATCATCGTTACCTGAATTTACCCCTCTTTTCAAAGAAGAATGATATAACATAACCTCAAAGCCATATACAACCTGTATTTGAGCATTCTGAGATGAACGGAAGCTGTTTGGAATGCCAACAAGTTTCCTAAACCTTATTAGCCATGGAAACATGTGTTGTTGGTGTTTCCATATTTTCTTCCAACCTCTTCAGGTCAGGGCCCACAGCCTTGCTGCAGTGGTGACAACGGATCCCATCAGATCACCGAAGTTAAGAGCTGCTAGGCTGGACTCGGATGGATGATCATCCGGTCTGCTGAGCACTTTTGGCAAGTGGGGTGCACTCAGCCTTTGTGATGCAAACTGAGGAACTACTTGATTGAGTAGTAGTGACTTCAGTCTCGTAAAGTGATATACGGCTGGGAGAGCGGTGTGCTGATCACATGCCCCTCCATATCTGCATCCAGTGATGCCTGTGGGCTGAGGATGACACGGCGGCTGGTCGGTACCGTTGGGCCTTCCAAGGCCTGTTCGGACAGAGTTCTTCAGGTCAGGCGACATGACATCATAAATACTGAGAGATGTGAAAAACTAGTCTTTGCTTAAAAAGGCGTGCGAGTTACCCAGGCTACAGACATCCAGTCACAAAGCGACTTCCAACAAACTTCAAACATAATTTCAAACCTTTCTTAAACTTTTTCTCGCTTACACGCGTAGTGTCAAATATTTAATACGCTAACTCACTTATAAAATAATCAGAAGTTAGCCATTTTGTAGATGAGGGTTCGATTCTTTAAAGAACTGGGGGTTTAGCGGTTCTACAGGGTGTTACAAGAAGGTACGGCCAAACTTTCAGGAAACATTCCTCACACACAAATAAAGAAAAGTTGTTATGTGGACATGTGTCCGGAAACGCTTAATTTCCATGTCAGAGCTCATTTTAGTTTCGTCAGTATGTACTGTACTTCCTCAATTCACCGCCATGATTTCATACGGGATACTCTACCTGTGCTGCTAGAACATGTGCCTTTACAAGTACGACACAACATGTGGTTCATGCACGATGGAGCTCCTGCACATTTCAGTCGAAGTGTTCGTACGCTTCTCAACAACAGATTCTGTGACCGACGGATTGGTAGAGGCGGACCAATTCCGTGGCCTCCACGCTCTCCTGACCTCAGCCCTCTTGACTTTCATTTATGGGAGCAGTTGAAAGCTCTTGCCTACGCAACCCCGGTACCAATTGTAGAGACTCTTCGTGCTCGTATTGTGGATGGCTGTGATAAAATACGCCATTCTCCAGGGCTGCATCAGCGCAACAGGGATTCCATGCGACGGAGGGTGGATGCATGTATCCTCGCTAACGGAGGCCATTTTGAACATTTGCTGTAACTAAGTGTTTGAAGTCACGCTGGTACATTCTGTTGCTGTGTGTTTCCATTACATGATTAATGTAATTTGAAGAGATGTAATAAAATGAGCTCTAACATGGAAAATAAGCATTTCCGGACACATGTCCACATAACATATTTTCTTTCTTTGTGTGTGAGGAATGTTTCCTGAAAGTTTGGCCGTACCTTTTTGTGGCACCCTTTATATTGAGAGTCGTAGATTTACGGACAGCTTTTGACGATGTTGAGTGGATCAAACTTTTTCATTTTGAAAGTGGCAAGCATAAAATACAGGGACTGGAAGGTTATCCAAAACTTTCACAGAAGCCAGAGTGCAGTAATATTGTACGTGAAAGGGAAGCAGCAGTTACATGAGACACTGAGACATGTTTGCAACCTACCCCAGAATTCTCAATCTGTACATTGAGCAAGCAGTAAAGGTAAACAAGGAGAAATTTGAAAAAGTAATTAAACTCCAGGAATAAGAAATAAAACGTTAAAGGTTCGCCTACGACAATATAATTGTGTCAGAGGTAGAAAGCGGTTGAAAATTAAATGAAAGCAGTGGGCAGTGCTTTGAAAAGAGGTCATGAAATGAATATCAATTAATGTAAAACAAAATAAAGAACATACATTACCATAACAGAGAAGCATAAATTGTGTAACGGATCAGCACACTGAGTATGAAGTAAGGAGACGGAAAACCTTCGACAGCTTCTCCGCTACTAACAGCCCCCACAATTCGTGATTCTTCACGCTACCACGTGTGTGGTTAATCCAGTACTTGTAGTGGGGTCAAGCTAAGTCATTATTCAAATGGTTCAAATGGCTCTGAGCACTATGGGACTTAATGTCTGAGGTCATCAGTCCCCTAGAACTTCAGTCTACTGACTGGTTTGGTGCGGCCCGCCACGAATTCCTTTCCTGTGCTAACCTCTTCATCTCAGAGTAGCACTTGCAACCTACGTCCTCAATTATTTGCTTGACGTATTCCAATCTCTGTCTTCCTCTACAGTTTTTGCCCTCTACAGCTCCCTCTAGTACCGTGGAAGTCATTCCCTCATGTCTTAGCAGATGTCCTATCATCCTGTCCCTTCTCCTTATCAGCGTTTTCCACATATTCCTTTCCTCTCCGATTCTGCGTAGAACCTCCTCATTCCTTACCTTATCAGTTCACCAAATTTTCAACATTCGTCTATAGCACCACATCTCAAATGCTTCGATTCTCTTCTGCTTTTGATGTCCTCCTTGCTCCGTCCGTCATTGGTTATTTTACTGCCTAGGTAGCAGAATTCCTTAACTTCATTGACTTCGTGACCATCAATCCTGTTAAGTTTCTCGCTGTTCTCATTTCTACTACTTCTCATTACCTTCGTCTTTCTCCGATTTACTCTCAAACCATACTGTGTACTCATTAGACTGTTCATTCCGTTCAGCAGATCATTTAATTCTTCTTCACTTTCATTCAGGATAGCAATGTCATCAGCGAATCGTATCATTGATATCCTTTCACCTTGTATTTTAATTCCACTCCTGAACGTTTCTTTTATTTCCATCATTGCTTCCTCGATGTACAGATTGAAGAGTAGGGGCGAAAGGCTACAACCTTGTCTTACACCCTTCTTAATACGAGCACTTCGTTCTTGATCGTCCACTCTTATTATTCCCTATTGGTTGTTGTACATATTGTATATGACCCGTCTCTCCCTATAGCTTACCCCTACTTTTTTCAGAATCTGGAACAGCTTGCACCATTTTATATTGTCGAACCCTTTTTCCAGGTCGACAAATCCTATGAAAGTGTCTTGATTTTTCTATAGCCTTGCTTCCATTATTAGCCGTAACGTCAGAATTGCCTCTCTCGTCCCTTTACTTTTCCTAAAGCCAAACTGATCGTCACCTAGCGCATTCTCAATTTTCTTTTCCATTCTTCTGTATATTATTCTTGTAAGCAGCTTCGATGCATGAGCTGTTAAGCTGATTGTGCGATAATTCTCGCACTTGTCAGCTCTTGCCGTCTTCGGAATTGTGTGGATGATGCTTTTCCGAAAGTCAGATGGTATATCGCCAGACTCATATATTTTACACACCAACGTGAATAGTCGTTTTGTTGCCACTTCCTCCAATGATTTTAGAAATTCTAATGGAATGTTATCTATCCCTTCTGCCTTATTTGACCGTAAGTCGTCCAAAGCTCTTTTAAATTCCGATTCAAATACTGGATCCCCTATCTCTTCTAAATCGACTCTTGTTTGTTCTTCTATCACATCAGACAAATCTTCACCCTCATAGAGGCTTTCAATGCATTCTTTCCACCTATCCTAGAACTTAGAACTAATTAAACGTAACTAACCTAAGGACAGCACACACATCCATGCCTGAGGCAGGATTCGAACCTGCGACTGTAGCAGTCGCGCGGTTCCAGATCGAAGCGCCTAGAACCGCTCGGCCACTGTGGCCGGCTAAATCATTATTATCGCGTCACGTACGCCTGTAATCCATTCAGTTTTCACTTTGTTTATCATAACTTTAACGATTTCTAAAGTTTTGAGCTCGAACCTTGAAACAGTTAAATACCTTGTGATCTCTCCAGTACAGAGCTTTACTCCTGCTCAAGTAACGATCGATGTTATGTGAATAAACGCTTTACCCATTGCTTATAATCAGATATAACTTCACATAACAATTTGTTTCATAAATAAAATTTCCGTTTTAAGGTGTGGCAACCAGGTTAGTTCATCTATGCTATGCTTAAAGGCTTTTTAGCCTAGAATACTAAACTTGGAAATCGTAGGAGTATATATTTGTTCACATACTTCATATGACGCTATTAGTCGTGTGTGTTGGAAGTTTTAAATCTACCATATATTCTGCAGCTTGTCATCAATTCAATTCAATTCAATTTATTAGCGTCCTTGTAGTACATCATCGAAATGACATAGGACTTGTCAATAAACATTACAATTTAAAATACATATACATGAAAATTTGTAATTGAATTTACTTGTCACTTAGACATTACAATTTTAATAGAACTTTTAGAACATTAACATAAAAATATACAAGTAGGATAACAACGCAAAAAAAAGCTAGTGATTCTCACATCAAAGATTATTTAAATTCTTACATTAACACCGTTTCACAATTTCATAGAAACAGCAAGTATTTAAATGTGAGCAATTACACATATTTATTATGTCAGGGAAATATTAACTGCGCTTTTACTGTCAACGATTCATAAACTCTTCAATACTGTAAAAACTATTGCTCAATAACATGTTTTTTAATTCTCTTTTAAATATGTACAGTTTTGGTATTATTTTTAGTTCTTTGGGGAGAGCACTGTAGAGGATTTTGGGTTGGTATAGTACACTTTGTGATACATAGCTGTTTTATGAATTTCTCTGTGGAAATCATTCCTATTCCTTGTTTCGTAGTTGTGAAATTCTCGGTTTAATGTAGAAAATTCCTCGTGTTCTTTTAAGAAATATATGCTTTCATATATGTATAAAGATGGTAGTGTCATGATTTTTAATTCTTTGAAAGCTTGCCTACAAGAGTCTCTATATCCTATACCTTTTATTATTCTGACTGCCTTCTTTTGTAGTCTAAATGAGTGTTTTGTTAGACTGATGTTCCCCCAAAACTGTACGCCGTATCTAATAAACTGTGCATGAATGAGAAATAAACACATAGCACTGTTTTAATATTACATGAGCTTTTAAGCATTCTAAGTATATAACATGTTTGACTTAATTTTTTGTTCAATGACATTACATGCTTTTCCCATCTTAAGTGTTCATCAAACCATACTCCCAAGAATTTAGTGTATGATGTTTGTTCAATCTTACACTTACCCAGTTCTACTGTAAGGTTAGTTTTTATTTTATTGTAATACGTCTGAAGTTGATCCACGTTGTTTTTTTGGGATTCACAATGAGTCTGTTTTCATTAAACCATCTGTCTGCTTTGTCTGTTGATAATGTGACTTTTTCCTGTAAGTCAGCTTCACTATTTGCTTTAACAAACAAACTTGTATCATCAGCGAACAGTACTGCCTCTGCTTCAGATAGCTGACTTGGTAGGTCATTGATAAATATTAAAAACAGTAATGGCCCTAATACAGATCCCTGGGGTACTCCATACAAAACTCTCTCGAATCTTGATGAATATGTCCTATCTGCCTGGCTTATCTCCACCTTCTGATACCTGTCTGACAGATATGATTCAAACCATTTGTGGGCAACTCCACGTATCCCATAGGCATATAACTTCCTAAGAAGTAACTTATGGTCGATGACATCAAAGGCCTTTGATAAGTCTAAAAACAATCCACAATTTAACTCCTTTCTGTTTATGGAATTTAGAACAAGTTGCAAAAAATTGAAGATAGCTGTTTCAGTTGATTTATTTTTACGGAAACCATTTTGCGCATTAACCAATATTCTATTCTTAATAAGAAATTTGTATAGTCTCTGATACACTATCCTTTCTATTATTTTTGAGAAACCTGACAACATTGATAAAGGCCTAAAGTTACTAACATCATATTTATCACCATTCTTGTAAAGTGGCTTTATAGTAGACATTTTAAGTTTTGATGGAAACACCCCTGCCTTAAAAGATTCATTTATAATTTCAGTGAGATGCGAGGCTATGTTTCTTGCACTTTGCTTAATGACTTTGTCAGGAATCTCATCACACCCACATGACATTTTATTTTTTAACTTATGTATAGCATTTAGTACCTCTGAATCAGTTACTGGATAAAGGAACATTGTCATGTCATTCATGGGGATTTTTACCTTGCTATTGGAATTGCATTTAGTTTTAACAACAAGACGATTCCACTATGTTTTCCGTTTCTCGTTCACTTCCAACTCAGAATCGCTATATATCGTGTTATTTAGCGTGTTACCTCCATTTCTTTTTGTGTTGTGGCCCTGGTTCCCCTGTTTGTGACAAGATGAAGCACTTATTTCTTCTGCTCTTATCGTTTCTTGCTGTTATACGCGTTTTTGACACAATTTATTACCAAATCACAAGATATTTCTGCGGCCATTTCACGTATTGTTGTAACTGCGTTTTGTACATTTGTTTCTTTTCGTCTTTTTTGGAGCGTACCGTAGCCGTGCATAACACCGAAATACCATTCCAATTTGCCTCAGCAGGCGCGGAAATAGGAAGAGCTACGACATCCGAAAGAGTATTAAACAATGTAAGTTGACTTTTATAATAACTCTTCTTTGCATTCAGCTCGTATTAAGGCTCGATTCACACGGGGGGCAACGTCACGTCAACGTCAGTGACGTCACACACCGTCAAAAATCCACTTGCATTCACACTGGACGGAACGTCTAGCGACGGCAAAATTTCAACCACGTTTTGGCGCGTCATTGGAAACTCGCAGAAGTGTTCACGAGAGAGGATGGCAGACATCATATTTAGTCTTGATGAACTTGCTACGATTGCAATTGCTTTAGATGATGAGGAAAGAGACCGGAAATTGGCAAGGCAATCAAAACGAACGTGGGTGAAGAAAATGATTTTGAAGAGAATGTGTGAAGGCGAATATCACACATTGTGTAGAGAGCTGGAAGAAGAGGAGACGTCCTTTTATAAATATTTACGAATGTCGAGACAGCAATTTTTTAATTTGCTGTCTTTGATAAGCAGCACCATCAAGAAAGCAGACACAAACATCCGCCGTGCAATTTCTCCACGAGAAAAACTAATGGTTTGTTTGAGGTGAGTCTGATGCTTCAGCTTTACCAATTCCTGTTCTGTACCTTTACGTATTTTATAGAACAGAATATTTATTGTAATACTGCACACTGTCAACAAATTGATCTATACGCTAAACATTCACAATTTATGGCCCCCAGTTATGTAGATCTAAATCTGTTTCAGTTCGTCCTGCATAAACTTTGGCACTGCAGAGAACCAACTGCACACTGTATATGAATGTGGAACATCGAACTTTTTACTGCAGTTGTACTTCAATATGCTGCATCCATACGAAATGTTAAGTGAGACTCAGTACCAGAAAGTATGCAAATAAATACTATACATAAGTAAACTACTAGCCAAAACGACTATGTGGCGTAGAATACTCGTATTTGCTTCGGAATGATAAGTATTACATATAAGCATGGTCGAAATAAACTTTCACGACTCGCGAATAATTGTGAAATTGGAAAGCAGGAAGGCTCTAACCTCTGCTAAGAGTTTTCACCTCCTAATCGTGAGTACATACATACATAAACAGATGCAGGTGCGATGTTATACATCTAAATACATTACATACAAAATAAATATAATCTGCAGTAGGCCTACAATGTTCATACAGTTATTTACCTGAGCGACCGATAACCAATCCAAGTTTCTTCCATATTTCTTCGTTAAGCAAAGTGTCCCTGTATTTTTTGCAGCTCGTGTCATACTACTCCACGTTTTGGCGAACAAGTTCGATTAACTTCTCGTCGTTTATGTTTAAATAAAAACATTTTATAACTAAAAACTCAGAAGATATTTTCGATGTGGAGAACACTGCTAGCAGAATCAAACTCGTGCCATGCGAGCAGCCGCAGAACAGAGAGAAAAGTAACAGCCAATCGTAAGCAGTTTGCCGATCACGTGATTCCCCACCGTCAAAATCAAACTATTCTTTCGAAGTATACCGGCCGGCAGGCAAACTGACGTTGACGTGACGTTGCCCTCCGTGTGAATCGATCCTAAGACCGTGTATTTAGTTGCGATATCTACAGTGTGTCCCAGGAAGAACGGTTAATATTCAGAGAGCTATGCGTGATACCTTCAGTGACTACCGTAGCAGAATATTGTCAACTGACATTTCACAAAACTCAAAGAAATTCTGTTCGTATGTAAAGGCTTTTTTACAAGGGAACCTCCCCATCGCACCCCCCTCAGATTTAGTTATAATTTGGCACAGTGGATAGGCCTTGAAAAACTGAACACAGATCAATCGAGAAAACAGGAAGAAGTTGTGTGGAACTATGAAAAAATAAGCAAAATTACTGAGTAGTCCATGTGCAACATAGGTAACATCAAGGAGAATGCAAGCGTAAGAGTGCCGTGGTCTCGTGGTTAGCGTGAGCAGCTGCGGAACTAGAGGTCCTAAGCGTTTTCACCTCCTAATCGTGGGTACATACATACATAAATAGGGGCAGGTGCGATGTTATACATCTAAATATATTACATACAAAATAAATATAATCTGCAGTAGGCCTACAATATTCATACAGTTATTTACCTGGGCGACCGATAACCAATCCAATTTTCCCCCGTGGTTAGCGTGAGCAGCTGCGGAACGAGAGGTCCTTGATTCAAATCTTCCCGCGAGCGAAAAAATTTATTTTCTTTATTTTCGCAAAGTTATGATCTGTCCGTTCTTCATTGACGTCTCTGTTCACTGTAATAAGTTTAGTGTCTGTGTTTTGCAACCGCACCGCAATACCGTGCGATTAGTAGACGAAAGGACGTGCCTCCCCAATGGGAACCGAAAGCATTTGGTCGTATGGTCGTAGGTCAACCGATTCGTCCACAGGAAAACACGTCTGATATATTATATACGACACTGGTGACGGCATATGCGTCACATGACAGGAATATGTTACCGACCCACCTATCTTGTACACTTGGCGAATGGGTAAAAAGATTCTTCTACCTTGCCCGATTTAGGTTTTCTTGTGGATGTGATAATCACTCCCAAAATGGTGATGAAAACATAAGAGTTTGTCACATAAACTGCAACAAATGAATGCAACAGTTTCACAGTCGCACAGTTTTACCTGTGCTCTGTCAGAACATATGTTTTTAACGTTTTCAAATTTTTCCGTGTGTAGACCGTCAAATGTCCAAGCAAATCTGAACATGTCCTGGAATTTTGGAGAGCTAAGTTGATTATGTGTGAGTGCCTGAACTTTGATAATTGTCTGAAAATAAAAAATTTAACTCTTCGCTTGAAGGAAGGCTTGAACCAAGGACCTCTCATTCCGCAGCTGCTCACGCTAACCACGGGACCACGGCACTGCTGAGCTCAAGTAGTCCTTGATATTGCCTATCTTCCACATGGACTACTCAGTTTGTATATTTTGCTTTTTTTTCATAGTTCCACACAACTTCTTCCTGTTTTCTCGATTGATCTGTGTACAGTTTTTCAAGGCCTATGGACTGTGCCAACTTATAACTAAATCTGAGGGGGGTGCGATGGGGAGGTTCCCTTGTTAGCAGCACCAAAGTTAGTGTCCAGTCCCTAACGAATAAGGCAGGAACTGAAATTGAGGGTAGCAAAGCAAAAGCTGAAATTCTTAACTCCGTTTTCAAACATTTTTTCACGAAGGAAAATCCAGGAAAATTGCCCCAATTTAATCCTTGTACCACTCGAAATATGAATGACATAAGTATGTTGAGAAACAGCTGAAATCGGTAAGATTGAACGGAGCTGCAGGACCTGGGAGAATCCCTGTCAGATTCTACAGGGTGAAAAGTATTTAAACCGACAAACTCTGGGAGGTTGTAGGGGACATCAAAACAAATATTTTTCCCTAATGTCATTTTTTCCTATGAGGAAGATTTCTCTGGCGGCAAATTAATTAAACCAACAAACACTTTTCCATTTTTTTATGACCAAGAGACAACACATTAACACAACCCAATTTCAGTTACAGTAGATTTTCAAAAATGCCTCCATTGACACTTAAACAAACGTTCCACCATCGGATCATGTTCTGTCTGACATGGACAAAAACCCCAGGAGTATCCTGAATTGTTCCTGCTGCTGCTACTATCCGGGCAACCAGATCCTCTTCTGATGCAACAGGAGTTGCGTAAACAAGGTTGCGCATCTCTCCCCACACAAAAAGTCCAGAGGGGACATGTCTGGGGATGGAACAGGCCTCAGTACAGGACCACCTTTGCCAATCCACATTTCTGGGAACCGTCGGTCCAGGAATCGACGCACACGACGACCTAAATATGCCGGCGCCCCGTCACGTTGGAACCACATGCGTTGTCTTGTAGGGAGCGGGACGTCTTCCAGCAATTCTGGCAATGCTCTGGCGAGAAAATTGTAATATTGTCTGCCATTTAATGGCCTAGGTAGCCGATACGGCCCAATTAAACAGTATCGAATAACACTGACCCACACATTAACGAAGAACCGCACTTGATGAGCGCTAGTAACTGTGGCATGTGGGTTATCGTCACTCCAAACATGCAAATTGCGCATGTTGAAGACTCCATCACGCTCAAAAGTTGCTTCATCGGTAAACAACACAGAAGACGGAAATGTAGGCTGTATTTCACACTGTTCCAGGTACCACTGCGAGAACTGTGCTCTGGGTGGATAATCAACAGGTTCCAGGTTGTGGACAAGCTGTAAGTGAAATGGACGTAACAATTACTCTCGAAGAACTGTTCTTACATTCGTCTGATTCATCCCCATGTTACGTGCTGATTGAAGGATCCCGCTCCACATGCTTCAAGACAGCTTCCTCAAATTGCAGCGTTCTTACCGTGCGACGGCGTCCCTGTCCAGGTAATCCGCTAAATGACCCGGTCTCACGCAGACGTTGGTACACAGCAGCAAAGGTCGTACGATGCGGGATACGGCGATTAGGATATTGTTGTTGATAAACCCGCTGTGCAGCTCGTCCGTTGTGGTGCGCTACGTAGTACGCACCAACCATATCAGTGTGCTCACTGCAGGTGTATCGCTCCATTAGTAAACAGAGACAAAGCACTACTACACTGGTGGACAGCAGTTGCCTACAACTGAAGAGCGTAATACGCCCTCTAACTACTGAAGAGCCTAATACGGCCTCCACCGGTTTAAATAATCCTCATAGGAAAAAATGACATTGGGGAAAAATATTTGTTTCGATGTCCCCTACAACCTCCTAGAGTTTGTCGGATTAAATACTTTTCACCCTGTATACTGAATACTCGGCTGAGTTTGCCCCTCTTCTAGCAATAATCTGTTGTAGATCGCTCTAAAAAAAACTGTGCCCAATTCTTGGAAAAATGGCACAGGTCACACCCATGTACAAGAAGGGTAGTACAAGTGGTCCACAAAAGTGCCGTCTGATATCCTTGACATCGATTTATTACGGAATCTTAGAGCATATTCTGAGCTCAAACATAACGAGGTATCTTGAACTGAATGGCCTCCTGAATGCCAACCAGCATGGATTCCTAATACATCGATCATGTGAAACCCAACTCTCACTTTCTCACATCACATACTGAAAGCAGTCCAGTAGACACAGTATTTCCTGGTATATTAATAATTTTCACTTATGGGCCGTCTGACAGCAACTGAATAAAACACAATTTTAGTGCCATGCGCGTTTCGCCTTTATTTTCTGCAAGGCATCATCAGTGGCCTGGAATATGTACATATGTTAGCTATTTTATTTACATTTTTGTCATTGTGCCTATAGGTTATAAACAGTTCTGGTGGTTGGTATTTCCTATTAAGTAGTAATGTTTTGAACTGTTCTTACAGGTTGCGTGGGCAATTTCCTACATATTACGCTCCTGTTGCATTTTTGGTGTTGTTCTTCTTCTTATGAACGCCAATTTGCGGTTTTTTTCGCCATTCCACAACACTATGCACAGAACGCTTGTTTTAAAGCAATCTTTGGCAAAAACATTTGACAGTCATCAACAGAAACCAAAACATTGCTTTAAAACAAGCGTTCTGTGCATAGTGTTGTGGAATGGCGAAAAAAACCGCAAATTGGCGTTCATAAGAAGAAGAACAACACCAAAAATGCAACAGGAGCGTAATATGTAGGAAATTGCCCACGCAACCTGTAAGAACAGTTCAAAACATTACTACTTAATAGGAAATACCAACCACCAGAACTGTTTATAACCTATAGGCACAATGACAAAAATGTAAATAAAATAGCTAACATATGTACATATTCCAGGCCACTGATGATGCCTTGAAGAAAATAAAGGCGAAACGCGTATGGCACTAAAATTGTGTTTTATTCAGTTGCTGTCAGACGGTCCATAAGTGAAAATTATTAATATACCGTAATATTGCGCGCAACTGAGGAGGACAGGACTATAAAAGTTGAAGATGACAGTATTTCCTGATTTCTAAAAAGCATTACGCTCAGTACCACAGCTACACTTATTGTCAAAGGTTCAGTCATATGGGTAATCAAGTGGAATTTGTGCCTTGACTGAAGACTTCCTAGTAGGGAGGACACAGTATGTTATCTTGGAAGCTGAGTTATCGTAGGCTGTAGGAGTAACTTCGGTTGTGCCCCAGGGAAGTGTGTTGGGACTCTTGATGTTTATGTTGTATATTAATGAACTTGCAGACAATGTTAATAGTAACCTCATGCTTGATGATACGGTTATCTGTAATGGAGTACTGTCTGAAAGAAGCTGTATAAATAGTCAGACCTTGATAAAATTTCAAAGTGGTACAAATATTGGCAACTTGTTTTAAATGTTAAGATATGTAAAATTGTGAACATCACAAACGAAAAAATGTAGTCTCCTATGACTTTAATATCAGTGAGTCAACTGCTGGAATCGGTCAACTCACACAAATACCTGGATGCAACACTTTGTAGAGATTCACATAGACTCAGGCGTGGGTAAAGCAGGTGGTAGACTTCGGTTTCTTGGTAGAATACTGGGGAAGTGCAGTCAGTCTACATAGGAGAATGCTTACATACACTGTGTGATCAAAAGTATCCGGACACGTGGCTGAAAATGACTTACAAGTTCGTGGCGCCCCCCATCAGTAATTCTGTAATTCAATATGGTGTTGGCCCACTCTTAGCCTTGATGATAGCTTCCACTATTGCAGGCAAACGTACAATCAGGTGCTGGAAGTTTTCTTGGGGAATGGCAGCCCCTTATTCACGGAGTGCTGCACTGAGGAGAGGTATCGATGTCAGTCGGTGAGACCTGGCACAAATTCGGCATTCCAAAACATCCCATAGGAGTTCTATAAGATTGAGGTAAGAACTCTGTGCAGGCCAGTCCATTACGGGGATGTTATTGTCGTGTAACCACTCCGCCACAGGTCGTGCATTATGAACAGATGCTCTATCGTGTTGAAAGATGCAATCACCATCCCCGAATTGCTCTTCAACAGTGGGAAGCAAGAAGGTCCTTAAAACATAAATGTAGGGCTGTGCTGAGATAGGGGTCCAAGCCCCCTCCATGAAAAACACGACCACACCACAACACCGCCGCCTCCGAATTTTACTTTTGGCATTCGCCATACCCACACCCTGCCATCCGGTCGCCACATTGTGTACCGTGATTCGTCACTCCACACAACGTTTTTCCACTGTTCAATCGCCAATGTTTACGCTACTTACACCAAGCGAAGCGTCGTTTGACGTTTACTGGCGTGATGTGTGGCTTATGAGCAGCCGCTCGACCATGAAATCCAAGTTTTCTCATCTCCCGCCTAACTGTCATAGTACTTGCAGTGAATCCTGATGCAGTTTGGAATTCCTGTGTGATGGTCTTGATAGCTGTCTGCCCATTACACATTATGACCCTCTTCAACTGTCGGCGGTCTCTGTCAGTCAACAGACGAGGTCGGCCTGTACACTTGTGGGCTGTACGTGTCCCTTCACGTTTCCACTTCACTATCACATCGGAAACAGTAGACCTAGGGATGTTTAGGAGAGTGGAAATCTCGTGTACGGACGTATGACACAAGTGACACCCAATCAGCTGACCACGTGCGAAGTCCATCACTTCCTTCAAACGCCCCATTCTGCTCCTTCTCGATGTCTAATGACTACTGAGGTCGCTGATATGGAGTACCTGGCAGAAGGTGGCAGCACA
This sequence comes from Schistocerca cancellata, assembly GCF_023864275.1. Classification (NCBI taxonomy): domain Eukaryota; kingdom Metazoa; phylum Arthropoda; class Insecta; order Orthoptera; family Acrididae; genus Schistocerca; species Schistocerca cancellata. The sequence continues at coordinate 52,889,121 of NC_064636.1, forward strand.
ATGCACCTAATGTGAAAGACATATGTTGCTTAGGGTGTCCTGATACTTTTGATCACATAGTGTTTAACTCGTGGCCATTTCTAGAATATTGCTCAAGTGTGTGGGACCTGTACCAAATACGATTAATAAGGCATATTGAATATATACAAAGAAGGCCAGCACGAATGATCACAGGCTTGTTTAACCCGTGGAAGAGTGTCACAGAGATACTGAAGGAACTAAACTGTAAAACTCTTGAAGATATCAAGAAAGTTTCAAGAACGGCTCTAAATGATGACTAGGAATATACTACAACCCCTTACGTATCGCTCATATAGGGATCATGTGGATAAGATGAGAATAATTTCCGTTCACACAGATGCATTCATACAATCAAGCTTCGCACGCTCCATACGTAAATGGAATGGGAAAAGAACCCTAATGACTGGTACAATGGGACATACCCTGTGTCATGCAGTTCGCAGTGGTTTTCAGAGTATAGATTTAGATGTACATGTAGATATGACAACAACAACAGTTCGAAGCAAAAAAGTCTAGCAAACATGGGCTCTAAAATGCATACGTTAGGGCTGTGGCCATCAAACTTCTTTCGCTTTACAGCCAATATTGACACTGTAAAGCAACACCTCTGACAGCATAAGAAGGGGGTTGGCGGAGAGAGGGGTGCTAACATGGGCACTTAAGGACTAAAGTGACCACTCAAACAGAAATTAAATTTTTTCACCAAACCATTGTTATTGATAGTAGTTTATCACTTAATATTTCGTACCAAAATACTGCAAGGTATCAGACCAAATACTTTTATCACTTTTTATTTGTCAATTTTTGTTTGTAGTTCATTGTTGTAGTTTCAATTTAAATATTGACATTGTGCTATTTGGAGGTAGTGAGTGGAGCTGTGGACGCTATAAAACGTAGTGCCAAATGGAGAACTCGGGAACGTTTCTGAAACATTCTTTTGTTTAAGTTCAGTATAGTGTTAACAGCAGCAGGGGCAGCGAGATACGTTTGCTCCAGGTGTGGGGATAATGCCATTGGACAGAGCACGGCGAGAAAATGGTTTTCTCGCTTTAAGGAGGATCGTTTTCACATTAGTGACTCTCCACGTTCAAGAAGACCTTCGTGGTTTGATGAAGATCGCTTAAAAGCATTAGTGCACAATATTCCACATCAGTGTGCTCGAGAATTGCCAAGTGTGGTGAACTGTGATCATTCCACCATTGTTCAACATTTGTATGCAATGGGGAAATTTCAAACACTGGGTGTGGGTACCGCATTCTCTAAGCCAAAGTCCGCAGGTGGTCACATGTGTATCTCTGCCTGCTGGTCATCAATTGGCTCATGAGCAACACTGACCATTTCTACCCTGTATCGTTACTGGTGACACGAAATGGTGTCTTTATGCTAACATAAGGAACAGACTGGAATGGTTGAGCCCAGAGAAAGCAGCAACTTCCCATACAAAGAGCAGCACGCATCCACAAAAGATAATGTTATGCATCTGGTGGAACAGCCACGGTGTGGTGTACTACCAACTGCTTCCCCGAGGTGCTCCAACGCATTTCAAATCGCGCGCCAAAACCACGTCAACCAATGAGAGACTGTGCTCGACATCTATTGAGGCTCAACAACAAGTCTACCCTGAGAAGGAGACCCCACTTACCGTGAGGCCTCTTTCTAGGATGGCCTTCGGCTGTGCGTCTGAGAAGGACTTTTGAGGTTTTTACTTATTGTGGCCCTGAAAAGAGCCATTTGTTGAGAACTACTACTTTCAGTGATTACATAAAGTACAATCACCCACAATGCGACAATCTTCCAAAGAAGAAGGACCACTCGCCTTCACCCACAAGTGAACGCTACAATCAGAATTCATCTTACAACGTCTACGACAAGACAAAGACAAACTCCCGTGCGGAAAAAGCTAGGAACCCTCACTAGCAATGATAATCTCAGAAACAGGTATAGTACGGTAAGCTAAGATTTCCCTAGTTTGAAAGGATTCCAAACCTGGTCTACCTGCATTGTTGCAGACGTTGTAAGATAAATTCCGATTGTAGCGTTCACTTGTGGGTGAAGGCGAGTGGTCCTTCTTCTTTGGAAGATTGTCGCATTGTGGGTGATTGTATTTTATATAATCATTGAAAGTAGTAGTTCTCAACAAATGGCTCTTTTCAGGGCCACAATAAGTAAAAACCTCAAAAGTCCTTCTCAGACGCACAGCCGAAGGCCATCCTAGAAAGTGGCCTCACGGTAAGTGAGGTCTCCTTCTCAGGGTAGACTTGTTGTTGAGCCTCAATAGATGTCGAGCACAGTCTCTCATTGGTTGACGTGGTTTTGGCGCGCGATTTGAAATGCGTTGGAGCATTTCCAAAGTCACTGCTGCCATTTATTGCCAACAACTGAGACGACTTTCAGACGCAATCCAACAACAACGACGAGGTAGTCTGGGTGAAGTGACGCTACTCCACGATAAAGCCCACCCGCATTCTGCTACTCTGCCCAAAAAACAGACTACTGGGCATTAAAATTGCTACACCACGAAGATGACTTGCTACAGACGCAAATTTTAACCGGCAGGAAGAAGATGCTGTGATATGTAAATGATTAGCTTTTCAGAGCATCCACACAAGGTTGGTGCCGGTGGCGACACCTACAACGTGCTGACGTGAGGAAAGTTACCAACCGATTTCTCATACACAAACAGCAGTTGACCGGCGTTGCCTGGTGAAACGTTGCTGTGATGCCTCGTGTAAGGAGGAGTAATGCGTACCATCACGTTTCCGACTTCGATAAAGGTCGGATTGTAGCCTATCGCGATTGTGGTTTATCGTATCGCGACATTGCTGCTCGCGTTGGTCGAGATCCAATGACTGTCAGCAGAATATGGAATCGGTGGGTTCAGGATGGTAATACGGAACGCCGTGCTGGATCCAAACTGCCTCGTATCACTAGCAGTCGAGATGACAGGCATCTTATCCGCATGACTGTAACGGCTCGTGCAGCCACGTCTCGATCCCTGAGTCAACAGATGGGGACGTTTGCAAGACAACAACCATCTGCACAAACAGTTCGATGACGTTTGCAGCAGCACGGACTATCAGCTCGGAGACCGTGGCTGCGGTTACCTTTGATGCTGCATCACAGACAGGAGCGCCTGCGATGGTGCACTCAACGACAAACTTGGGTGCACGAATGGCAAAACGTCATTTTTTCGTATGAATCCAGGTTCTGTTTACAGCATCATGATGGTCGTATCCGTGTTTGGCGACATCGCCATACTGGCGTATCACCCGGCGTGGTGGTATGGGGTGCCATTGGTTACACGTCTCGGTCACCTCTTGTTCGCATTGACGGCACTTTGAACAGTGGACGTTACATTTCAGATGTGTTACGACTCGTGGCTCTACCCTTCATTCGATCCCTGCGAAACCCTACATTTCAGCAGGATAATGCACGACGGCATGTTGCAGGTCCCGTACGGGCCTTTCTGGATACAGAAAATGTTCGACTGCCGCCCTCGCCACCAATTGAAAACGTCTCGTCAATGGTGGCGGAGCAACTGGCTCGTCACAATATGCCAGTCACTACTCTTGATGAACTGTGGTATCGTGTTGAAGCTGCACGGGCAGCTGTACCTGTACACGCCATCCAAGCTCTGTTTGACTCCTCAATTCCCAGGCGTATCAAGGCCATTATTACAGCCAGAGGTGGTTGTTCTGGGTACTGATTTCTCAGGATCTATGCACCCAAATTGCGTGTAAATGTAATCACTTGTCGGTTCTAGTATAATACATTTGTCCAATGAATACCCGTTTATCATCTGCATTTCTTCTTGGTGTAGCAATTTTAATGGCCAGTAGTGTACTACACAGCAGTTGGGTTGAGAAGTCTATTTATCTGATCGCCCCTAGATTTTTGCCTTTACCACTCTCTATCGAAAAACCTTCAAGGGATTTCCTTTGCGGACGAAAATGTGCGTTGTATATGGCTCGATGAGTTCTTCGCCTCAAAACCACGTGATCTCTGCAATCGCTGTGTGAGTAGGTCACCCCAGCGTCAGCAGACTGTCGTAAATGGTGAAGGACAATACATTATTGATGAGATAAGTCACTGGTATCTGTGTCTGTTGTATTTATTAAACTAGTGGAAAACCGCTATGCACTTATGTACCAACCCAATATATTGGAACTACATGCACTTTTCTGAACGCTTACATGGTGACCAGTTTTCAGTACCCAACCGAGTACTGTGGCCAGTGCCACAGCAACACGAATCTACGATTGTGTTTCTGATTTCCAGGCACATCTTCAGGAGTGTTCTCACTCTACTGTCTAAAAGAATACCAAGTGGCTACAGCAGGCTGTTTGCAATCGGACTTTTGTATTGTTCCGTATGAAGGCCACACGGAAAGAAGGCGTTAAGTCCATTTTAATGATTTTTCAGGAGATCAATTTTAGAGCTTAAAACATTACAGTTTCATTGGTTATTGAAATATGCTTTTGTAGCTTATATAGTACATTCAACGACCTTTTCTTTAGGATTCCTTAAAAGTGGAAAAAATATAACTAAAATTGGATCCTCTATGTCTTTTTTTAGTTTCTTTGTATAATGCGCTAATCATATTGTAAAATTCAGAATGCAATGTGATATTGGGATGATACTTCACTATAAAATTTCCCTGCAACTCCCTTGAAAAAGAGCTATTCATCTTTGAGTCTAGTCATTATTGTACAGGATGTTCATGACCAATCAGGTTTTAGGAACAATGCTGTTTATCAATATTCTATTTTTATTTTCATTGAACTCATGTAAAATGTAATGATTAATAAGCCCATGTCCCAACTTTTGTATCTTTAAATCATTTGTATACAACTACCAACAATTATTCAATAAATGGTTACAGCACATACATTAAAAATATAGTTAACAGGATGTAATTTCAGTTATCAGCATAAATCACAGTCTTCATTTCGCACTTTTTACTTATTACAAACAAATAACACAAAACGTGTTTGTTAAATTCACTGACGGAAAGGAATATTGGTATACTTCTCTAGGGTCGTCAGTTCTTGCAGATCACGATACTTTTTTTGGTGATATGTAGTAGTCCTGAAACATTGGACATGCGACCTCTTATTAGCATGGTTTTTCAATAGGTTTGTTACAATAAAGCAGGACCTGCTATTTCACACACAGATATCATCTAGTTTCATTTAATTACTGTGACTAAAGTCTTTACCAGCATACCTTCGTAACAGGGTGAAGGGAACAAAACTCTCCTTTTGCAAATTCTGGTTCCTCTTCCATTCATCCAGCAGAAGCAGTAACAACCGATGTGATCCAAGATCCACTGTAAGTGTTACGATGTAAGCCTAGGATGGTGACGTTCTATCTTCATCTCTTTAATAATGCGCGATGGGAATTGACATTCTGGTCGTTAACTTGGTTGCAAGAAATCAGTCCAGTCACGTATCATTGAGCCATCAGCTTCAATAACTTGAAAAGCAGTGGGTTTCGCACGCGCATCTTTAATTCTACATCTACATCTACATTTATACTCCGCAAGCCACCCAACGGTGTGTGGCGGAGGGCACTTTACGTGCCACTGTCATTATCTCCCTTTCCTGTTCCAGTCGCGTATGGTTCGCGGGAAGAACGACTGCCGGAAAGCCTCCGTGCGCGCTCTAATCTCTCTAATTTTACATTCGTGATCTCCTCGGGAGGTATAAGTAGGGGGAAGCAATATATTCGATACCTCATCCAGAAACGCACCCTCTCGAAACCTGGCGAGCAAGCTACACCGCGATGCAGAGCGCCTCTCTTGCAGAGTCTGCCACTTGAGTTTGTTAAACATCTCCGTAACGCTATCACGGTTACCAAATAACCCTGTGACGAAACGCGCCGCTCTTCTTTGGATCTTCTCTATCTCCTCCGTCAACCCGATCTGGTACGGATCCCACACTGATGAGCAATACTCAAGTATAGGTCGAACGAGTGTTTTGTAAGCCACCTCCTTTGTTGATGGACTACATTTTCTAAGGACTCTCCCAATGAATCTCAACCTGGTACCCGCCTTACCAACAATTAATTTTATATGATCATTCCACTTCAAATCGTTCCGCACGCATACTCCCAGATATTTTACAGAAGTAACTGCTACCAGTGTTTGTTCCGCTATCATATAATCATACAATAAAGGATCCTTCTTTCTATGTATTCGCAATACATTACATTTGTCTATGTTAAGGGTCAGTTGCCACTCCCTGCACCAAGTGCCTATCCGCTGCAGATCTTCCTGCATTTCGCTACAATTTTCTAATGCTGCAACTTCTCTGTATACTACAGCATCATCCGCGAAAAGCCGCATGGAACTTCCGACACTATCTACTAGGTCATTTATATATATTGTGAAAAGCAATGGTCCCATAACACTCCCCTGTGGACCGCCAGAGGTTACTTTAACGTCTGTAGATGTCTCTCCATTGAGAACAACATGCTGTGTTCTGTTAGCTAAAAACTCTTCAATCCAGCCACACAGCTGGTCTGATATTCCGTAGGCTCTTACTTTGTTTATCAGGCGACAGTGCGGAACTGTATCGAACGCCTTCCGGAAGTCAAGGAAAATGGCATCTACCTGGGAGCCTGTATCTAATATTTTCTGGGTCTCATGAACAAATAAAGCGAGTTGGGTTTCACACGATCGCTGTTTCCGGAATCCATGTTGATTCCTACATAGTAGATTCTGAGTTTCCAAAAACGACATGATACTCGAGCAAAAGACATGTTCTAAAATTCTACAACAGATCGACGTCAGAGAGATAGGTCTATAGTTTTGCGCATCTGCTCGACGACCCTTCTTGAAGACTGGGACTACCTGTGCTCTTTTCCAATCATTTGGAACCTTCTGTTCCTCTAGAGACTTGCGGTACACGGCTGTTAGAAGGGGGGCAAGTTCTTTCGCGTACTCTGTGTAGAATCGAATTGGTATCCCGTCAGGTCCAGTGGACTTTCCTCTGTTGAGTGATTCCAGTTGCTTTTCTATTCCTTGGACACTTATTTCAATGTCAGCCATTTTTTCGTTGGTGCGAGGATTTAGAGAAGGAACTGCAGTGCGGTCTTCCTCTGTGAAACAGCTTTGGAAAAAGGTGTTTAGTATTTCAGCTTTACGCTTGTCATCCTCTGTTTCAATGCCATCATCATCCCGGAGTGTCTGGACATGATGTTTCGAGCCACTTACTGATTTAACGTAAGACCAGAACTTCCTAGGATTTTCTGTCAAGTCGGTACCTAGTATTTTACTTTCGAATTCACTGAACGCTTCACGCATAGCCCTCCTTACGCTAACTTTGACATCGTTTAGCTTCTGTTTGTCTGAGAGGTTTTGGCTGCGTTTAAACTTGGAGTGAAGCTCTCTTTGCTTTCGCAGTAGTTTCCTAACTTTGTTGTTGTACCACGGTGGGTTTTTCCCGTCCCTCACAGTTTTGCTCGGCACGTACCTGTCTAAAACGCATTTTACGATTGCCTTGAACTTTTTCCATAAACACTCAACATTGTCAGTGTCGGAACAGAAATTTTCGTTTTGATCTGTTAGGTAGTCTGAAATCTGCCTTCTATTACTCTTGCTAAACAGATAAACCTTCCTCCCTTTTTTTATATTCCTATTAACTTCCATATTCAGGGATGCTGCAACGGCCTTATGATCACTGATTCCCTGTTCTGCACTTACAGAGTCGAAAAGTTCAGGTCTGTTTGTTATCAGTAGGTCCAAGATGTTATCTCCACGAGTCGGTTCTCTGTTTAATTGCTCGAGGTAATTTTCGGATAGTGCACTCAGTATAGTGTCACTCGATGCTCTGTCCCTACCACCCGTCCTAAACATCTGAGTGTCCCAGTCTATATCTGGTAAATTGAAATCTCCACCTAAGACCATAACATGCTGAGAAAATTTATGTGAAATGTATTCCAAATTTTCTCTCAGTTGTTCTGCCACTAATGCTGCTGAGTCGGGGGGTCGGTAAAAGGAGCCAATTATTAACCTAGCTCGGTTGTTGAGTGTAACCTCCACCCATAATAATTCACAGGAACTATCCACTTCTACTTCACTACAGGATAAACTACTACTAACAGCGACGAACACTCCACCACCGGTTGCATGCAATCTATCCTTTCTAAACACCGTCTGTGCCTTTGTAAAAATTTCGGCAGAACTTTACCTATAACGATTTCAGCTTCGGTGCTTTCTATCAGCGCTTGAAGTTCCGGTACTTTACCAACGCAGCTTCGACAGTTTACAATTACAATACCGATTGCTGCTTGGTCCCCGCATGTCCTGACTTTGCCCCGCACCCGTTGAGGCTGTTGCCCTTTCTGCACTTGCCCGAGGCCATCTAACCTAAAAAACCGCCCAGCCCACGCCACACAACCCCTGCTACCCGTGTAGCCGCTTGTTGCGTGTAGTGGACTCCTGACCTATCCAGCGGAACCCGAAACCCCACCACCCTATGGCGCAAGTCGAGGAATCTGCAGCCCACATGGTCGCAGAACCGTCTCAGCCGTCTCAGCCGTCTCAGCCTCTGATTCAGACCCTCCACTCGGCTCTGTACCAAAGGTCCGCAGTCAGTCCTGTCGACGATGCTGCAGATGGTGAGCTCTGCTTTCATCCCGCTAGCGAGACTGGCAGTCTTCACCAAATCAGATAGCCGCCGGAAGCCAGAGAGGATTTCCTCCGATCCATAGCGACACACATCATTGGTGCCGACATGAGCGACCACCTGCAGATGGGTGCACCCTGTACCCTTCATGGCATCCGGAAGGACCCTTTCCACATCTGGAATGACTCCCCCCGGTATGCACACGGAGTGCACTTTGGTTTTCTTCCCCTCCCTTGCTGCCATATCCCTAAGGGGCCCCATTACGCGCCTGACGTTGGAGCTCCCAACTACCAGTAAGCCCACCCTCTGCGACTGCCCGGATCTTGCAGACTGAGGGGCAACCTCTGGAACAGGACAAGCAGCCATGTCAGGCTGAAGATCAGTATCAGCCTGAGACAGAGCCTGAAACCGGTTCGTCAGACAAACTGGAGAGGCCTTCCGTTCAGCCCTCCGGAATGTCTTTCGCCCCCTGCCACACCTTGAGACGACCTCCCACTCTACCACAGGTGAGGGGTCAGCCTCAATGCGGGCAGTATCCCGGGCAACCACAGTCGTTGTCCGATCGGGGGATGCGTGGGACGAGCTGGCCGTCCCCGACAAACCCCCATCCGGACCCCCACAGTGATGCCCATTGGCAACAGCCTCAAGCTGTGTGACCGAAGCCAACACTGCCTGAAGCTAGGAGCGAAGGGATGCCAACTCAGCCTGCATCCGAACACAGCAGTTGCAGTCCCTATCCATGCTAAAAACTTGTGCAAAGAACGTCTGAACTAATCTACAGAGAGCGCAAACAAAACGACACAAAATTGAAGCGGTTATTAAAATACAAGATTGCCTAGTAAATGCAGTAATGCTGTCACTTGTGCACTGCTGACACACTGCTCGGCGGCGGAAGGAGACTACGCGATTTAACACTATTCGAGTACTAAAACGTGATGCTACAACTCTCAAATACTATAATACGCCCGAAACTTATGAATTAAACAATGCAAGTACCAAAAACACGCAAAGAAATTAAGAATTAAACTATGTAACAAATGAGTGAGCTAGGAGTATACGACTTGCTGCTGCAGCTGCTTATCCAACGGCGGCAGGGAGCACACTGACTGACCAACCGACACTGGCCGTTCAAAACAAAAACAGATGACAGACGACTACGCGAATTTACACTATTCAGGTACTAAAACGCGATGCTACAACTCTCAAATACTATAATACGCCCGAAATTTATGAATTAAACAATGCAAGTACCAAAAACACGCAAAGAAATTAAGAATTAAACTATGTAACAAATGAGTGAGCTAGGAGTATACGACTTGCTGCTGCAGCTGCTTATCCAACGGCGGCAGGGAGCACACTGACGTCTGTCCAGTTCTTTGCGACTCAGCTTTTGTCTTACGTCTGATGAGGACCATGTCTTTGTCACTTTCCAGGTATGAAATTGCTGGGAATGTCACATGAATTGATTCAAATCGCTTCGCATGATGGACAAGATAATGGATGAACCTGAAAATGGTGTAGTTTTTGTTTTGACCACCACATGAGTCACAGATTTCCAAATTTTTAACCTCAGGATCCAGATATGAAGTAACATAGTGATGCAGGAAATAAACTACTTCATTTGAGTCTTTCTTCCCTATAGTCTCAGGATGTACATAAAACACTGCATTACTGTCTTAGAGTCGATGTATGTTAAATAGATACAGAGAAAGCTGCCGCTTATACTAGAGCTATCCACAAAGTACACCCCTGGAAATTGAAATAAGAACACCGTGAATTCTTTGTCCCAGGAAGAGGAAACTTTATTGACACATTCCTGGGGTCAGATATATCACATGATCACACTGACAGAACCACAGGCACATAGACACAGGCAACAGAGCATGCACAATGTCGGCACTAGTACAGTGTATATCCACCTTTCGCAGCAATGCAGGCTGCTATTCTCCTATGGAGACGATCGTAGAGATGCTGGATGTAGTCCTGTGGAACAGCTTGCCATGCCATTTCCACCTGGCGCCTCAGTTGGACCAGCGTTCGTGCTGGACGTGCAGACCGCGTGAGACGACGCTTCATCCAGTCCCAAACATGCTCAATGGGGGACAGATCCGGAGATCTTGCTGGCCAGGGTAGTTGACTTACACCTTCTAGAGCACGTTGGGTGGCACGGGATACATGCGGACGTGCATTGTCCTGTTGGAACAGCAAGTTCCCTTGCTGGTCTAGGAATGGTAGAACGATGGGTTCGATGACGGTTTGGATGTACCGTGCACTATTCAGTGTCCCCTCGACGATCACCAGTGGTGTACGGCCAGTGTAGGAGATCGCTCCCCACACCATGATGCCGGGTGTTGGCCATGTGTGCCTCGGTCGTATGCAGTCCTGATTGTGGCGCTCACCTGCACGGCGCCAAACACGCATACGACCATCATTGGCAGAAGCGACTCTCATCGCCGAAGACGACACGTCTCCATTCGTCCCTCCATTCATGCCTGTCGCGACACCACTGGAGGCGGGCTCCACAATGTTGGGGCGTGAGCGGAAGAAGGCCTAACGGTATGCGGGACCGTAGCCCAGCTTCATGGAGACGGTTGCGAATGGTCCTCGCCGATACCCCAGGAGCAACAGTGTCCCTAATTTGCTGGGAAGTGGCGGTGCGGTGCCCTACGGCACTGCGTAGGATCCTACGGTCTTGGCGTGCATCCGTGCGTCGCTGCGGTCCGGTCCCAGGTCGACGGGCACGTGCACCTTCCGCCGACCACTGGCGACAACATCGATGTACTGTGGAGACCTCACGCCCCACGTGTTGAGCAATTCGGCGGTACGTCCACCCGGCCTCCTGCATGCCCACTATACGCCCTCGCTCAAAGTCCGTCAACTGCACATACGGTTCACGTCCACGCTGTCGCGGCATGCTACCAGTGTTAAAGACTGCGATGGAGCTCCGTATGCCACGGCAAACTGGCTGACACTGACGGCGGCGGTGCACAAATGCTGCGCAGCTAGCGCCATTCGACGGCCAACACCGCGGTTCCTGGTGTGTCCGCTGTGCCGTGCGTGTGATCATTGCTTGTACAGCCCTCTCGCAGTGTCCGGAGCAAGTATGGTGGGTCTGACACACCGGTGTCAATGTGTTCTTTTTTCCATTTCCAGGAGTGTACATTACGTTTTGGAATTAAAAGTAAATAAAGTCTTGGAAATTTATACAGATGAAAGCCACACTTAAATACTACTTTTCTACATAGTTGCCATTTAAATTAAGGCACTTATCGTAGCGATGGACGAGCTCGGAAATTCCTTCGTCGTAAAATTCGGCCGCCTGCGCCTTCAACCACGTGTTTACCTCTTCTTGAAGCTGTGCGTCGTCATCAAAACGCCGCATAGCCAACCACTTCTTCATTGCTGGGAATAAGTGGAAGTCGCTCGGTGCCAGGTCGGGACTGTACGGCGGATGAGGAAACAACTCCCACTTTTAATTCGAGAACTTCACGAGTGGCATTTGCCGTGTGGGCCCGGGCGTTGTCGTGAATCGGCAAGATCTTTGAGACCAACTTTCCCCTGCGCTTGTTTTGTATTGCTCTTCTGAGGTTGTGCAGAGTTTGGCAATACCTTTGAGAGTTTATTGTAGTGCCTCTTTCCAGGAAATCCACAAAAATCACACCTTTTCTGTCCCAAAAGAAGAGGTAACCACGTGGTTGAAGGCGCAGGCGGGCGAATTTTACGACGAAGGAATTTCCAAGCTCGTCCATCGCTACGATAAGTGCCTCAATTTAAATGGCAACTATGTAGAAAAGTAGTATTTAAGTGTGGCTTTCATCTACATATAATAAAAAAAATTTCCAATACTTTATTTATATTTAATTCCAAAACGTTATTTACCTTGTGGATACCCTCGTAATAGACAATGTTGGTGTTGATGTTTGGACATGGAAGATTTCGTTGGAAATCCATACATATCGATTCTGTATTTGTAAACTTCCTGCTTCTCTGTCGAGATTGTCTTTCACTCTGATAGAACGCATCAGCTTTACGGCGGTGCAGTTTATATTCAATCTTCTCTCTCTCAATATTACTTTGGACGTCTGATCTTTCCTTTCCATCTGTTACATGTGTGAGTTGTGGCTCTACAGCTTTGAAAGTTACAGAAAAATTATCACAAGGGAAACCGATATCAAATTTTGTATTAAATATTGTACAAAAAGTTTCATATGATACAGAACAAGTAGAATGCGTCTCTTGAAACATCTTGGACATCTTCTTGGCTGTGGGTTCTTCAGGCAAATACAATTTCTGTGCTTTATTTATGCTGTAATGACTGGACCGTCCTTTAAATGACTTGATGTGAGAAGAGACGTTTTGCTCTATTTCTGTTGAAAGTTTATGAACTTGGTTTCTGTGTTTCCCTAGTTTATCAGTTGGCGCCATGCCTTCATTTTTTAAGGAATTCCTGATAGTTTCTAATCATTTCTTTGAAATACCGTGCACTGATATAAAGGCCTTTTGACAAACAGACAATTCTGTCACAGTATTGTCTCTCATTATTCTGACCTTGTAATGAAATGCACAATCAGGTAAAGTAGCTATTGTCTCATCTCTGCGAAGCCTTCGGCGTTATACACTGTCAACAGAAATCAGTCCTGTCAAATGGCAACTTTGCTCATTCCAGTCCTTCGGCAAATTTAAATTAGATGTTAATGTTGACTTCTCTTCATCGGTTAGCAAATCAGTACAATTCTTCTTGCAGTTACAATGATCTCCTATTTCATGTGACATTGTTCTTAGCTTTTTACATACTTCAGATTGTCTACCATAGCTCTGTCTTTTTCTAGACTTACCACTTCAGCTTGACTCTGGATACTCCATCACCAGTTGAAACACCGACCTCAGTTGGATTTTACACGAAATTCAGTTCTATCTGCGACACCACAAAGCGCTGAAACGATTGTCGAGGCTGCTCTGTGTTAGCAGAAATGACGGCACCAAAATTCAGTCCACCACAGCACAAAGCAAAGAAGCTAATGTCAGATCTGCTCCGTGTTAGCTTCGACAATACGTAAGAAATATCAACAATGACATTGAATTTAACGATGTCAACAATGCTACTTCCAGAAAACCAGATAAAAAAAAATCAATACAGCTCAGAAATCCGCACCTGCTGGACTTCACCTTTTCTGTCCGCGTATTGTACGGACTTGACCCCTTTTCTCCGTGTATACCATATTTTAATATTGCGACAACTCCGTGACTATACCTATCACATTCATTTAAGTTCACCCAACTGAAAGTAGATCTGATGAACTTCATAATGATGCTACTAACTCGTTTTCGTGAGATTTGGACATAACCCCTCCTTACTGTGTAGTCTTCATATGTAACAAAGAACAGGGACGGTTTTAAATAATTTAAATTAATTAATTCAGAATTGTAAGAGGTAGAATGGCGGATGTTACCTTTGTATATAAAAGGGTTTAGAGGTCTGCTTCATCCGTTATGTTATTACTATCCATCTGTAACAAGAATAATATAAATGATATTTCTTACAGTACATGACTCAAAAACAAAAAAAAGTCTTTACTGAAATATTACGGAACAGGCTTCCTCTGTCAATTTCGCTGATAACAATGGCGATGTGTATTAGATATTATTCACGGCAGTGGGAGCTCTGTTAGGGGAAAAAAAATCTTTTCCCATCCTGGTCACGTTACCAAATCTTTCTCCTGTCGAGCTTGTGTTTAGCTGGTAACATACAGAAATAAGTATGCTATATTAATTACTAACAGTTACTGCAATATGAGACACGATCACAGATATTTACTATATATTATCTATATTGGATTTTCTGAACTCTGCAGGCGTTGATGATAGTTGGTAAATGACGCGACCAGTCACAAATAGTTTTTAAGTGTTTTCCTTCAGTGTTATAATCGGTTTCGGGCTACCATACCCATCTTCAGATGGCTAATATTTTGAGTTACATAGATGATGCAAGAGAAAGCTGAAAGTTGGAAAGTGTATATAGAGTGTTTATATATGGGAGATGAAGTTGCAGGTAATGTTATAGAAATGGAAGAAGACGTGGATGAAGAGGAGAATGCAAGAAGAATTTTACAGAGTACTGACATACCTGAGTTTAAACAAGGCACTGGGAGTAGACAACATTCGGTCAGAACTACTGATAGCATTTGGAAGAGAGCCATGACAAAGCTATTCCATCTGACGTGCAAGTTGTATGAGCCAGGCGAAATACGAGCTCTCAGACTTCAAGAAGAATTTAATAATTCCAATTGCAAACAAAGCAGGTGCTGATAGATGTGCATACTACCGAACTATCAGTTTAGTAAGTTATGGTTGCAAAATACTAACACGAATTCTATACATAAGAATGCAAAAATTGGTAAAAACCAACTGCAGGGAATAACAGTTTGGATTCTGGGGAAATGTGGGCACACACAAGGCAACACTAACACTACGAGTTATCTTAGAAGTTAGGTTAAGGAAAGTCAAATGAAAGTTTGTAGCGTTTGTAGACTTAGAGGAAGCTTTTGACAATGGTGACTGAAAAACTGTCTTTGAAATTCTGAAAGTATCAGAAGTAAAATACAGGGAGCGAAAGGCTAGTTACAACTTGTACAGAAACCAGATGGCAGTTACATGAGTCGAGTAGTGTGAAAGAGAAGCAGTGATTGAGAAGTGAGTGAGAAAGGGTTGTAGCCTATCCGCGATGTTATTTAGTCTGCACATTGAACAAATAGTGAAGGAAACCAAAGAAAAATTTGGAGTAGGAACTGAAGTTCAGACAGAAGAAATAAAAACTTTGATGTTTGCTAATAACATTGTAAGCAGTTGAACGGAATAGACAGTGTCTTGAAAGGTGGATATAAGATTAACATCAACAGAAGCAAAGTAAGGATAATAGTATACAGTCGAATTAAATCAATTAAATAAAGTGATCCTGAGTGAATTAGATTAGAAAACGAGACAGTAGTAGATAAGTTTTTGTATTTGGGAAGCAAAACAACTGACGATGCCTGAAGTAGACAGGATATAAAACGTAGACCGGCAATGGTAAGAACAGAGTTTCTGAAGAAGAGATATTTGTTAAAATCTAATATAGATTTAAGTGTTACGAAGTCATTTCTGAAAGATTTGAATGGAATGTAGTCATGTATGGAAGTGAAACATAGACGGTAAACTGTTTAGATAAGAAGAGAATAGAAGCTTTTGAAATGTGGTGCTACAGAAAAATGCTGAAGGTTAGATGGGTAGATCAAGTAACTAATGAGGAGGTAATGAACAGAATTGGAAAGAAAAGAAATTGTTGGCAGAGACTGACGAAAAGAAGGTATTGGTTGATAGGACACATTCTGAAACATGAAGGAATCACCAACTTAGTATTTTAGGGAAGTGTGGGTGGTAAAAATCGTAGAGAGGGACGAAGACATGACTACAGTAAGCAGATTCAGAAGGACGTGACTGCAGCAGTTATTTGGAGATGAAGAAGCTTGCACAGGTTAGAGTAGCATGGAGAGCTGCATCAAAACCGTCTTCGGCCTGAAGACCACAACAACGGATGTTTTGATCAACAGCATGTTGTCTACTCCCATGTGGTATAAGAATATTTGAATTTTTAGTACCACATCGTAAGTTGTTTCATTAATAAAAACACACTAAAGTGATTCAATTTATTTAGATATAATGTGTAATAATTGTAGTCACTTACTCGAGTTCCAGTAGACAGCGATTTTTTTTTTGTCTCTTTCTTTTACTCATTGATCTGTATTACAACATCCTTAATTTGATTTCTTACTGCTTGCTTGAAACAAATACACCAGTGGCCATTCAAATTGCTACACCACGAAGATGACGTGCTACAGACGTGAAATTTAACCGACAGGTGCTGTGATATGCAAATGATTAGCTTTTCAGACCATTCACACAAGATTGGCGCCGGTGGCGACACCTACAACGTGCTGACATGAGGAAAGTTTCCAACCGATTTCTCATACACAAATAGCAGTTGACCTGCGTTTCCTGGTGAAACGTTGTTGTGATGCCTCGTGTAAGGAGGAGAAAAGCGTACCATCACGTTTCCGACTTTGATAAAGGTCGAATTGTAGCCTATCGCGACTGCGGTTTATCGTACCGCGACATTGCTGCTCGCATTGGTCGAGATCCAATGACTGTCAGTAGAATATGGAATCGGCGGGTTCAGGAGGGTAATACGGAACGCCGTGCTGGATCCCAACGGCCTCGTATCGCTAGCAGTCGAGATGACAGGCATCTTATCCGCATGGCTGTAACGGATCGTGCAGCCACGTCTCGATCCCTGAGTCAACAGGTGGGGACGTTTGCAAGACAACAACCATCTGCACGAACAGTTAGACGACGTTTGCAGCAGCATGGACTATCAGCTCGGAGACCATGGCTGCGGCAGGTTGGAGTGGCCGTGCGGTTCTAGGCGCTACAGTCTGGGGTTCGAATCCTGCCTCGGGCATGGAAGTGTTTGATGTTGTTAGGTTAGTTAGGTTTAGTTAGTTCTAAGTACTAGGCGACTAATCACCTTAGAAGTTAAGTCGCATAGTGCTCAGAGCCATTTTTTTGAACCATGGCTGCGGTTACCCTTGAAGCTGCATCACAGGAGCGCCTGTGATGGTGCACTCGACAACGAACCTGGGTTCTCGAATGGCAAAACGTCATTTTTCCAGATGAATCCAGGTTCTGTTTACAGCATCACAAAGGTCGCATCGGTGTTTGGTGACATCGCGGGGAACGCACATTGGAAGCGTGTATTGGTCATCGCCATACTGGCATAAGCATGATGGTATGGGGTGCCATTGGTTACACGTCTCGGTCACCTCTTGTTCGCATTGAACAGTGGAGTTACATTTGAGATGTGTTACGACCCGTGGCTCTACCCTTCATTCGATCCCTGTGAATCCCTACATTTCAGCAGGATAATGCACGACCGCATGTTGTAGGTCCTGTACGGGCCTTTCTGGATACAGAAAATGTTCGACTGCTGTCCTGGCGAGCACATTCTCCAGATTTATTACCAACTGAAAACGTCTGGTCAATGGTGGCCGAGCAACTGGCTAGTCACAATACGCCAGTCACTACTCTTGATGAACTGTGGTATCGTGTTGAAGCTGCATGGGCAGCTGTACCTGTACACGCCATCCAAGCTCTGTTTGACTCAATGCCCAGGCGTATCAAGGCCGTTATTACGGCCAGAGGTGGTTGTTCTGGGTACTGATTCCTCAGGATCTATGCACCCAAATTGCGTGAAAATGTAATCACATGTCAGTTCTAGTATAATGTATTTGTCCAATGAATACCCGTTTATCATCTGCAATCTGGTGTAGCAATTTTAATGGCCAGTAGTGTAGCACATTTGAAGTTGGCCATCTCGAAAAGACGCATTCACGAATCCTTGTTACTTGCGTTTGACATTTATACCACAGTAGCCGATCGGTGGTGGTCACGCCAGACCCGTGAGTTTTCAGCATTGAAAGACAAACAATAAAACATCCCCCCTCTCACCTCCTCTAAACCCGCAGTGACTGCTTGGTTGTCTTTTCCCTCTGCTATCGATATCTGCGTTTGCTCCCAGGAAACTACTATGGAGGAAGTGAGGTCTTTGACCGGTTGTAACCTTCTGTGGTGGCGCGGAAGTATGGCGCGCGCGCGGACAGTGAGGCGGACACGGGAGGGCTGTCTCAGCGAGTCAGTTCACCGCCTCAAGACTGTCTGCCACCATCATCAAAAGATGCCGCCAAGAAGAAGAAGAGGCCAGGAGAATGGCCTTTAGTTTTCTCTCAACTTATGCTGTTCCTCCCCCTATCCTTTACTCTATCACTTAGTTATAATTCTCGGCTAGCCAATGGGCCATTCGTCTTCCACACACTTCTACTGTCCCTTCTACTGTCCTGTCTTCTTTCATTAAAAAAAATCGCTGGCCAGTCAATTGGGCCATTCGTTTTCCAATTTCTTCCACTATCGCTCTAACTATCCTTTCACCTTAAAAAAAAAAAAAAAAAAAAAAAAACAGCTCAAAAGTCAAGTAAACATCCAACCGCCATGACATCCCACACCAATCTTCAAGTAAGAAGGAGAAGCGCCTTAGTTGCGCTAGAACTTCGCCAACTGCAGAGGGTACAATCCCTCAGTCATGTGCCTGTGCGTCAGCGTCTGCGTCTGCGTCTGCGGCTGCGAGTCAGTTATACCCGGGCCGCTGAAACATTGCACTTGACGTTTGCGTATGAAGTTGGCAGCGTAACAGAGTAACAAGTGAAGAACGATAGGCGCTAGGCGTTCAGCGTGGGGCGCCAGCCAATCACAGCGCAGTGAGCACTGCTGTTACTCACGTGCTGTGACGTCAGAGTTCCCGCGTTGCCGGCTTTGTTTAGTGAATGTGTATACAACGTGAATTTTATGTTGTTTACCGCGTGTTTTCGTTGTACTGTGTGCTATATCGTTGTGACTTTTGTTACGTTGTGAGTGTACACACTTGGAAAATGCTACCGAAAAGACTTCGTTCACCTAGTGACAATCCTTTGCGTCGAGGGGTGCCGCTAAACAGCCAGGCACTGGAGTTACTACGCAGAACTCGTGAGTTTTACGAGCAGGAGAAAAACTACGTAAGCATTCGTGGCCAGCCATCAATTCCTGCCGACAAAGTGGTAGAACGTTCGTCGAAAACTCTTGGAATTAGTGCAAGAACTGTAGTAAGTAAGGGAGTATTACTACAAAACTTGGAAGATACTGAAGTGAGCCGTAATGATTCCGAGCTGTCTGGATCAAATAATACATTTTTATCAACCCCGGGATAGAAGAAAAAGCGGCCTAGTCCTATCACAGATTCAGATTCTTTCCAGACTGATGCAATTCGTAGGCATGTTTATGCTTACTACAGCAGAAAAGAGTATCCGACTGTAGGTAAGTTATTAATCTCTTTAAAAGAAAGTGAACTCTTCAGGGGTGGTAAAACATCACTAAAAATTGTGCTAAAAAACATGGGTTTCCGTTACAAAACGCTAGACGGACGCAAAGTACTGTTAGAGATGGCACATATTGTTACCGCTCGTAGCATTTTCTTACACAAAATTGTGGGCAGAGACATTCATTCCATAATTTGGCTAGACGAAACGTTGGTTAATGCTGGGGAAGCTGTCAGTGAATGTTGGACGGATAACACACCCAGCAGTAGCGGCCACCAGCCGACGGGAAGAGGAGCTAGATTAATTGTGGTCCATGCAGGCTCCTCCAGTGGTTTTGTCCCTGACGCACTTTTAGTTATTAGCTCATAAAAGACTGGTGATTACCATGAAGATATGGATCACACACGATTTGTTGAGTGGTTCAGGAACCTTTTAAAACAATTTCCTGTCCCTACAACAATTGTAATGGACAATGCTCCATGTCATTCGGTGATACAGAACAAAGCCCCAACCACAAATGATCGGAAAGAAGTTATGGTGCAGTCGTTACAGGATCGAAAAATTGCAGCGGATATGAGTATGACAGAGGTTCTGTTATATACTCTTGTTAAAGAAAATAAGCCTACGACACCTACATATGTAGTAGACGAAATTGCCAAGGAGCAGGGTCATACTGTAATAAGGCTGCCACCATATCACTGCCATTTCAACCCTATTGAGTTAATACGGAATGATGTAAAAATGTATGTAAGGAACAACAACAAGTCCTCTGCAATAACGGAGGTGGAAAAGCTGTTGCGTGAAGCTCTTGTGACTGTGGATGCAGCATCATGGAGAAAAAAAGTAGAGCACGTCGAGAAGCTTATACGAGCAGCACAGACGATAGAGGGCATTATCAGTGGCCATGAACAATTAATGATTTGTCTTGCTGATGCTGATGATGACGACGATGAAGACGGTTTTGGCGATGAATCGGACAACAGTGACGATGGCGAGCTGGATGGAATTGCGCCATTATCGCTGTAAATTGGTGAATGAAAAATTACTAATATTGGTTATTTATTGCAATCTCGGTTATTATTTATTTTGTAAACTACGTACATTATTGACTTTAAAGTACCAGTCGTCAGATGCTTGTTTTTTGTATTTCTTTGCTCCGTTATGGAAAGGGTGCGCATTGTTATGCTTTTACATGCATTATTATACGGTTGTTTACTTCTTGTCATTGTAGTACAACTAAAAACCAGTTTTTATATACACTGTAATTGCTCAATCGCTTGCATTTACAAGACGGGACGGAAAACTGTATCGTCTGCTGTGTATATAGAGGCTGCTGTTGCAACATCGCTATTACAGTATAGCCAACCTAACTAGACAAAAAGCGAACTGTCAAGTGCAATGTTTCGCCGGCGGGGGTATAGTCTGTTGGTCTCGGAGTCGGTGCAGTGAAGCGACAGAGTTAGTCAGAAGGCAGACACTCGCATGTTGGTCGGTCGGCTCTAAGTGTCAGTCGCTGTTGCGTTGTGGACTGAGTCGGGTTCGTCATTACTCCGCGGTTGGACGAGTTGGCAGTCAGCAGTGGGCAGGTCCGCACGGTGCAAGTATGCGCCGGGACCGTGGCTGACGCAGACGGAAGGCCGTTGGTCGATCGGTCGGCTGGTCGTCAGATGGCGACATGTGGTCTGCTGAGCACTGACACCAGGATCAGTCGGGAAGAGTTGGCAGCCAGCAACAGTCGGGTCCGTCTGGTGTTGGTAGTCGCCGGGACCGCTGTCGGCGAAAGCGGGCTGCCGTTGGTCGTTTGCTCGGCCGGTCGTCTTAGTCGACGACGTCTCGGATCCTCAGGATGAACACCATTTTCCGAGTCGGGATGTGGTTGGACCTTGTTGGTTCGTCGGAATGACGTAGTCTCCACAGCGCGAAGCCAGGCCGGAGCTTTTGGCGGCGGGCACGCGCGGGTGAATTTGGAGGCGCTAGCTGCGAGAGCGACGTTTCGCTTTCCTCCGAAGCAGCATCCTCAAGTCGAGTGGTTAGCGACTTCTTTTAAAATCTCGACTGTTAAGATTGGTTCGTTATTTGTGGATTGTTGTAGTTTCCTCAGCCGTTCATGCGTGTGATAGCAAGTGGTGTGTGTTGTTGTCTAGAGCTCGCAGCCTTTTTCGGTAGTCGTTTGACAGTTGTGACTTGTGTTTTCTGTATTCCTTAAACTTGTCTTGAGTGGGATTTGATGCCTTGATCTTGGTTAGGCCGAGTTAGAAAGTGTAGGTATCTTGGTTTACTCGTCATCGGCCGATATTCTCTGTTGTTAGTGCAGTTGGATCTGACGGTTGAAAAATCGGTCGGATTGTCGGTCGGAGTGCTAATGTCTGTCTGTCGGTCTAGCCTGGGCATCCCTGAGTGGGTGATTTGTGGCCGCCTTACACGAATCCGTCATATCTGTTAAGTTCTAATGGAAAATGGAAATGCCGTGTGGCTAGGGCCTCCCGTTGGGTAGACCTTTCGCCTGGTGCAAGTCTTTCGAGTTGACGCCACTTCGGCGACTTGCGTGTCGATGGGGATGAAATGATGATGAAAGACACACAACACCCAGTCATCACGAGGCAGATAAAATCCCTGGCCCCGCCGGGAATCGAACCCGGGACCCCGTGCGTGGGAAGCGAGAACGCTACCGCAAGACCACGAGATGCAGACAGTTATGTTCTAATGATATTCCAGGACACTTTTGTTTAAAAACTTTTTTAAATTCCTCCATTCCTTTATTGCCACTAATCGTGTTTGCTGAGACCTTTGATTTTTTTTTAATGGCGCGGTTGGTAGCTTCACTACCTCACCGTATTCTGTATTTACTTTAGTAGCCTATTTACTAATGTTCTTTAAGAAATTTTTAAACTGTGGTATTGCTATAAAGGCATATGACCGGGTTCCAAGGAGGAAGTTATTGTCTGTTCTACAAGATTATGGAATAGGAGGAAAACTTTTGCAAGCAATTAAAGGTCTTTACATGGATAGTCAGGCAGCAGTTAGAGTTGACGGTAAATTGAGTTCATGGTTCAGAGTAGTTTCAGGGGTAAGACAAGGCTGCAACCTGTCTCCACTGTTATTCATATTATTTATGGGTCATATGTTGAAAACAATAGACTGGCCGGGTGAGATCAAGATATGTGAACACAAAATAAGCAGTCTTGCATATGCGGATGACTTAGTTGTGATGGCAGATTCGATTGAAAGTTTGCAAAGTAATATTTCAGAGCTAGATCAGAAATGTAATGACTATGGTATGAAGATTAGCATCTCCAAAACGAAAGTAATGTCAGTGGGAAAGAAATATAAACGGATTGAGTGCCAAATAGGAGGAACAAAGTTAGAACAGGTGGACGGTTTCAAGTACTTAGGATGCATATTCTCACAGGATGGCAACATAGTGAAAGAACTGGAAGCGAGGTGTAGCAAAGCTAATGCAGTGAGCGCTCAGCTACGATCTACTCTCTTCTGCAAGAAGGAAGTCAGTACCGAGACTAAGTTATCTGTGCACCGTTCAATCTTTCGACCAACTTTGTTGTATGGGAGCGAAAGCTGGGTGGATTCAGGTTACCTTATCAACTAGGTTGAGGTTACGGATATGAAAGTAGCTAGGATGATTGCAGGTACTAGTAGATGGGAACAATGGCAGGAGGGTGTCCACAATGAGGAAATCAAAGAAAAACTGGGAATGAACTCTATAGATGTAGCAGTCAGGGCGATGGTGGGGTCATGTTACACGCATGGGAGAAGCAAGGTTACCCAAGAGACTCATGGGTTCAGCAGTAGAGGGTAGGAGGAGTCGGGGCAGACCGAGGAGAAGGTACCTGGATTCGGTTAAGAATGATTTTGAAGTAATAGGTTTAACATCATTTTTTTAAAAATTGTTGTATTGCTATAAATTATTTGATTGCCTTTAGCTGCGTGTTTTGAAAGGCTGTTTATTGTCATACTGCTAGTTTCTGTAAGATATGAATAAAACATTTATGTAAAAATCTCAACACGACAGTAAACTACTAGAAATTTGGCCCCGTTTCCCAACTTGTGGTGTGGCTTGTAGTAACCGTAACCACTGTGTGTGTCAATATTATTAAGAAATGTTATATTTCGTTTCAGTTTTTCCTTTCAAAACTTTCCTCCTTTATTACATTTTCATTGAATGTCTTTTTGGTGTTGAGAGTACCTTTTCTTTTTCAGCTTAGAATATTTTTCCTTGTGTCTTATTTGGCAGTGTTTTGAGTCTTTTTGTGAAGTTTTCAAGTTATGTATGATTATTTCTGCCCTCACTGTGTATGAGTTTTTATTTAACAATTAGTGTCAACAAATAAATAATTTTATATTACTAATGTACAAATTTTTATAGGATGCAAATGTATGAGCGTAGGTTGACAGTCTGCACTCTTGCTAGTTTGCAATGAAATATAATGTATTTTGATATTTCAAGGACTTCACTTCGTCATTTCGAGGAGGTCCTTATTTTATGTGGAAAAGGTGACACTGACATTTATGAAAATAAAAACTCTTTATGGTTATAATATGGCTTAAAGTTTTAACATTATTAAGATGTTGATAGGGAGACTATCAACCAAACGATGATAACATGGGGAAACATATTGAGGGGTAGCTTAAATCAATCACTACACATTTAGAGTGATTTGACATGGGATGTCAGAATAGAATTTAGTTTTCTATATGGGTGCATTTTAGCATAGTAATATCTTTAGCACAGGTTTAATTTAAGCATGTGGCAATTAATAAATCACTAAATTATTTGGTGAAAATGTCACACACTTTTGAAAGTGATGGAATATTAATTTTTCCTTTTTCTTTCTCCTTTTTCTGCTATTCACTGTTCATCAGTACTGGCGACGACATTCGCTGGACCGAGCGAGTTGGCGCATTGGTTAGCACACTGGGCTCGCATTCGGAAGAACGATGGTTCAAACATCCCAATTCAAGTTTTCCGTGGTTTCCCTGTATCGCTTCAGGTGAATGCTGGGACTTCCTTCCCCATCCTTCCCTAGTCTGATGGGACCAATGACCTCATCCTTTGGTTGCCTCCCCGAAACAAGCAACCTACCAACATTTGACAGCACTAACACAAAATCAGATCTCACACTACACTGAACCACTGCATTCTAGAGGTTCTGTGCAAACCCAGGAGCCAGTACCATTCACCTTACAAGCCAAATACAATACCGTTTCACCAAGAACACTTTGCAGAGCAACGTCATTTTTTACATTTAGATTAGTAATTTTTCTGCACTTATCGGCTGTTGAAAGGTCTCGATCGTATAAAAAACACTCTAATTCATTGATGAGGTAGTGGAACTTACCTCTGCTCATCCGCATATATTCGAAGAATTTGTCTTGTGGTCTTTCTCGTTGATGATGCTTAACTGCCGGCCGCCGTGGTCTAGCGGTTCTGGCGCTGCAGTCCGGAACCGCGGGACTGCTACGGTCGCAGGTTCGAATCCTGCCTCGGGCATGAGTATGTGTGATGTCCTTAGGTTAGTTAGGTTTCAGTAGTTCTAAGTTCTAGGGGACTTATGACCTAAGATGTTGAGTCCCATAGTGCTCAGAGCCATTTGAACAATTTTTTTTTTTTTATGCTTAACTTATGAAATTCTGTATGAAGATTCTTCCCTTTGAGAATTTTGTGTACTGCGCTCCTTTATCAGCTTAGTTTCCTAAGTAAAGCTAATTTTTTTGCCCTGCTGTCGAGTTACAACCATCCACGATTCATGGGCACAATTTTATAGAAACAGCTTGAAACACCCCCGTTTAAATTCCTTATTGGGTTTTGTGTAATTTACTGAAGCCACCAAACAGTTAATATTTATGATTAAATGACTGTGTGCTTAATGGATGAAGGCTATCATTTTCCTGCTGTGGTTTCGAGGGTATCTCAACCGAGTGCGACTGTTCTGAGACGGAATAGTTAATGACTGAGAGTTTGTCTATTAAGGACCACAAAGGTTGCGATGTACAAACAGATATGTACACTCCTGGAAATTGAAATAAGAACACCGTGAATTCATTGTCCCAGGAAGGGGAAACTTTATTGACACATTCCTGGGGTCAGATACATCACATGATCACACTGACAGAACCACAGGCACATAGACACAGGCAACAGAGCATCCACAATGTCGGCACTAGTACAGTGTATATCCACCTTTCGCAGCAATGCAGGCTGCTATTCTCCCATGGAGACGATCGTAGAGATGCTGGATGTAGTCCTGTGGAACGGCTTGCCATGCCATTTCCACCTGGTGCCTCAGTTGGACCGGCGTTCGTGCTGGACGTGCAGACCGCGTGAGACGACGCTTCATCCAGTCCCAAACATGCTCAATGGGGGACAGATCCGGAGATCTTGCTGGCCAGGGTAGTTGACTTACACCTTCTAGAGCACGTTGGATGGCACGGGATACATGCGGACGTGCATTGTCCTGTTGGAACAGCAAGTTCCCTTGCCGGTCTAGGAATGGTAGAACTATGGGTTCGATGACGGTTTGGATGTACCGTGCACTATTCAGTGTCCCCTCGACGATCACCAGTGGTGTACGGCCAGTGTAGGAGATCGCTCCCCACACCATGATGCCGGGTGTTGGCCCTGTGTGCCTCGGTCGTATGCAGTCCTGATTGTGGCGCTCACCTGCACGGCGCCAAACACGCATACGACCATCATTGGCACCAAGGCAGAAGCGACTCTCATCGCTGAAGACGACACGTCTCCATTCGTCCCTCCATTCACGCCTGTCGCGACACCACTGGAGGCGGGCTGCACGATGTTGGGGCGTGAGCGGAAGACGGCCTAACGGTGTGCGGGACCGTAGCCCAGCTTCATGGAGACGGTTGCGAATGGTCCTCGCCGATACCCCAGGAGCAACAGTGTCCCTAATTTGCTGGGAAGTGGCGGTGCGGTCCCCTACGGCACTGCGTAGGATCCTACGGTCTTGGCGTGCATCCGTGCGTCGCTGCGGTCCGGTCCCAGGTCGACGGGCACGTGCACCTTCCGCCGACCACTGGCGACAACATCGATGTACTGTGGAGACCTCACGCCCCACGTGTTGAGCAATTCGGCGGTACGTCCACCCGGCCTCCCGCATGCCCACTATACGCCCTCGCTCAAAGTCCGTCAACTGCACATTGCTTGCACATTGCTTGTACAGCCCTCTCGCAGTGTCCGGAGCAAGCATGGTGGGTCTGACACACCGGTGTCAATGTGTTCTTTTTTCCATTTCCAGGAGTGTATTTTCTACTAACACACAAATTCTGAGGCAGTTGCTACCTTCGCCTTACACGTTTAATTACGGTTATATCTTTTTATTGGTTGCTAATTTTAAGTACTTCGTCACACGCAATGCTGATGGTTAACATTCACAACAATCCTCACTGCAATCCATGGTTGTTGCTGACCGACGCGGTTGACGCGAAGCACGTAATTCGGCACTTGTGTCACTTTCTGTTTCATATCACTCGCGAATCGGTATCAATGAGGGTCCACCCCACGACGATCAGGGGGACGCGCTCACTCGTCATACTCCGGTGAATTTTACAGTTTACTACTCACTCGACCACCATTCTTGCCCGTCTCTCGAGTACCACTTCTCACTCGACACTCCCCAGTACTACTGCTCACTCAACACTTGTCTCACTGCCTCCTGCAGCGCTCGACAATCGACTCCTGTCTACTATCGACCTGGGTGTCGGATACTAGCATCTATGCTTGTGGGATCACGGATCCCTTACAAGCTGGTCCACTTTGGCAGCCATCTTGTATCACTAGTCCGTCGTTCGCACGCAGGACACCCACTGCGGTCGAGTACAGTTCACACTACTTTCTGTAGCCGTGACGTCACTAGTGAGCTTTCGACTGTCGATTTTTGCGAGAGCGTCTGAACGACCATACCGGAACTGTGTGCGTTGCCATTATTCATTTCCTTTGTAACATGTGAGTCGCAGCACGCTTTCTACAATGCAATGGTGCATTAAAAATGTGTTAGAAAGACGTCGCCCTCATCATTAAATGTCAGTTAACAAAGCATCAGAGATATAAGACTTCAAGAGGTGTAATCATAACAGAGACATGAGACAGTTCGAACAATTTAACCGTAGCGTAATGTATAACGTTGTGGTTTGTAGAGAGAGACCTACCACATGCTGATATTGTTTTCCCTGCTTAGCTTTGTTAAGACATTCTGCAACATTATTATAAATGTAATACAAGTACACTACTGGCCATTAAAATTGCTACACGACGAAGATGTGCTACAGACGCGAAATTTAACCGACAGGAAGAAGATGCTGTCAGATGCAAATGATCAGCTTTTCAGAGCATTCACACAAGGTTGGCGTCGGTGGCGACACCTACAACGTGCTGACATTTGGAAAGTTTCCAATTGATTTCTCATACACAAACAGCAGTTGACGGGCGTTGTTGTGATGCCTCGTGAAAGAAGGAGAAATGCGTACCATCACGTTTCCGACTTTGATAAAGATCGGATTTTAGCCTATCGCGATTGCGGTTTATCGTATCGCGACATTGCTGCTTGCGTTGGTCGAGATCCAATGACTGTCAGCAGAATATGGAATTGGTCGGTTCAGGAGGGCAATACGGAACGCCGTGCTGGATCCCGACGGCCTCGTATCACTAGCAGTCAAGATGACAGGTATCTTATCCGCATGGCTGTAACGGATCGTACAGCCACGTCTCGATCCCCGAGTCAACAGATGGGGACGTTTGCGAAGACAACAACCATCTGCACGAACAGTTCGACGACGTTTGCAACAGCACGGACTATCAGCTCGGAGACCATGGCTGCGGTTACCCTTGACACTACGTCACAGACAGGAGCGCCTGCGATGGTGTACTCGACGACGAACCTGGGTGCACGAATGGCAAAACGTCATTTTTTCGGATGCATCCAGGTTCTGTTTACAGCATCATGACGGTCGCATCTGTGTTTCACGACATCGCGGTGAATGTGTATTGGAAGCGTATATTCGTCATCGCGATACTGGCATATCACCCATCGTGATGGTATGGAGTGCCATTGGTTACACGTCTCGGTCACCTCTTGTTTGCATTGACGGCACTTCGAACAGTGGACGTTACATTTCAGATGTCTTACGATCCGTGGCTCTACCCCTCATTCGATCCCTGCGAAACCCTACATTTCAGCATGATAATGCACGACCGCATGTTGCAGGTCCTGTACGGGCCTTTCTGGAAACAGAAAATGTTCGACTGCTGCCCTGGCCAGCACGTTCTCCAGATCTCCCACCAACTGAAAACGTCTGGTCAAAGGTGGCCGAGCAACTGGCTCGTCACAATACGCCAGTCACTACTCTTGATGAAGTGTGGTATCGTGTTGAAGCTGCACGGGCAGCTGTACCTGTACACGCCATCCAAGCTCAGTTTGACTCAATGCCCAGGAGTATCAAGGCCGTAATTAAGGCCAGAGGTGGTTGTTCTGGGTACTGATTTCTCAGGATCTATGCACCCAAATTGCTTGAAAATGTAATCATATGTCAGTTCTAGTATAATATATTTGTCCAATGAATAGACGTTTATCATCTGCATTTCTTCTTGGTGTAGCAATTTTAATGGCCGGTAGTGTATATTCTGCAATATTTTCGATGTTATTTAACATTCCCGTCTGATAAGACAACAGAGGATGAAATAAATATTTGATTGCCTATTTCCGAATATGTAGTGACTTCCGAGTGTGTGTTTACGCACGAACCTACGAGGACAGCTTAAACTGCTGCAAGGGATCGATGAGCAATAACATCCATATTCTCCCATGTCACAAATATATCGCGCATTACGCGACTACAATTGCAGCTCCATAAAGAAATACTAACACACCCATGAACACCAGCTCGGCGCTATGGCGATCGACAAACCGTTAGCCTCGTTTCTGGTCGCTTTCACAGCGCCATTACGTCACGATTACGTCAGTTCCTGCGAAAAGTACAGGTTTTATCAAAAATAATCATCCGATTTTTTAAAAAAATCATAACTGTTACCTTATCTGAGATACGTACGTGAACAACACACTGTTGGGATGAGTTTTACATGGTTCCCCCTAGGTGGCAGCAGTGTGCGCTCCCTTCAGTTCTAGTAAATATGCGTTTTGTGTTCTACATTTTGCTTAGTACGGGTCGGTAATAACTGTTCTTCTTGAATTTAGTACTAGGAATGGTGTGGATCCTCCTACAGCGCAAAGCATTAGACGATGGTACGAACAATTCCGAGAAACAGGTTGTTTGTGTGAAGGCAAATTGCCGCGCCGTCTCCGAGTGTGTGACACAGACGTCGAACGCATCCGCCATAGTTTCACAAGGAGTCCGCAGAAATCCGTTCGCCGTGCAACTCGACAGCTCAACATGCCACCCATGCGCGTCTGGCGTGCGTTGCGTTGACGATTACACATCAAGCCGTACAAAATACAGCTACTGCAGGCTCTTCGTGAAGGTGACGAACAACAACGTGTGCAGTTCTGTAATTTCGATCTTGGCAAGATGGAGGATGACAATTTTATTCTACGCTTAGTATTTAGCGACGAGACAACATTCCATTTTAATGAAAAGGTGAACCGCCATAACGTGATAATATGGGGTACGGAACAACCCAATGAAATTGAACAACATGAGAGGGACTGTCCAAAATTTAATGTGTTTTGTGCAGTTTCAGCTGTACGGTCCATTTTTCTTTGCCGAGAACACTGTCAGAGGAAGCACATATATCGATATGCTTGAGAACTTTATTTTCCCTCCGTTGGATGCAGAATCGAACGACTTCATTTAATAACAGGAAGGAGCGCCGCCACACTGTCCCCTGGAAGGTGGGAATTTTTAAATCAAAGGATTATTGAACGATGGACCAAATGATCCAGTCTCATACATTACTGACAAGACCCCCGGAGTAGACAACATTCCATTGGAACTATTGACGGCCTTGGGAGAGCCAGTCGTGACAAAATTCTACCATCTGGTGAACAAGATGTGTGAAACAGGCGAAATACCCTCAGACTTCAAGAAAAATATAATAATTCCAATCCCAAAGAAAGCAGGTGTTGACAGATGTGAAAATTACCGAACTATCAGTTTAATAAGTCACAGCTGCAAAATACTAACGCGAATTCTTTACAGAAGAATGGAAAAACTACTAGAAGCCGACCTCGAGGAAGATCAGTTTGGATTCCGTAGAAATGCTGGAACACGTGAGACAATACTGACCCTACGACTCATCTTAGAAGCTAGATTAAGGAAGGGCAAACCTACGTTTCTAGCATTTGTAGACTTAGAGAAAGCTTTTGACAATGTTGACTGGAATACTCTCTTTCAAATTCTAAAGGTGGCAGGGGTAAAATACAGTGAGCGAAAGGCTATTTACGATTTGTACAGAAACCAGATGGCAGAATCTAGGGGCATGAAAGGGAAGCAGTGGTTGGGAAGGGAGTGAGACAGGGTTGTAGCCTATCCCCGATGTTATTCAATCTGTATATTGAGCAAGCAGTGAAGGAAACAAAAGAAAAGTTCGGAGTAGGTATGAAAATCCATGGTGAAGAAATAAAAACTTTGAGGTTCGCTGATGACATTGTAATTCTGTCAGAGAGAGGAAAGGACTTGGAAGACCAGCTGAACGGAATGGACAATGTCTTGAAAGGAGGGAATAAGATGAACATCAACAAAAGCAAAACGAGGATAATGGAATGTAGTCGAATTAAGTCGGATGGTGCTGAGGGAATTAGATTAGGAAATGAGACAAAGTAGTAAAGGAGTTTTGCTATTTGGGGAGCAAAATAACTGATGATGGTCGAAGTAGAGAGGATATAAAATGCAGAATGGCAATGACAAGGAAAGCGTTTCTGAAGAAAAGAAATTTGTTAACATCGAGTATAGATTTAAGTGTCAGGAAGTCATTTCTGAAAGTATTTGTATGGAGTGTAGCCATGTATGGAAGTGAAACATGGACGATAAATAGCTTGGACAAGAAGAGAATAGAAGCTTTCGAAATGTGGTGCTACAGAAGAATGTTGAAGATTAGATGGGTAGGTCACATAGCTAATGAGGAGGTATTGAATAGGATTGGGGAGAAGAGAAGCTTGTGGCACAACTTGACTAGAAGAAGGGATCGGTTGGTAGGACATGTTCTGAGGCATCAAGGGATCACCAATTTAGTATTGGATGGCAGCGTGGAGGGTAAAAATCGTAGAGGGAGACCAAGAGATGAATACACTAAGCAGATTCAGAAGGATGTAGGTTGCGGTAGGTACTGGGAGATGAAGAAGCTTGCACAGGATAGAGTAGCATGGAGAGCTGCATCAAACCAGTCTCAGGACTGAAGACCACAACAACAACAACAACATTACTGACCTCCAATGACACCGGACCTGTCTGTATGTGATTATTTATTGTGGCGTTTTATAAAAGACTGTGTTTATGTGCCTCCGTTACCAACAACAATGAATGAACTGAGACATCGCATAACAGCAGCTGTGGAAGCTGTAACTCAAGACATGCTCGCTGCAGTGTGGGAACAATCTGAATACCGTATTGACATATGCAGTGCATCTCAAGGGGGGCATATTGAGCACCTATGAAAATGTATGAAAAAAATACTTTGAGATTCCCGTTCATCAAAAACCAAAATTCATTGTATGCGATTGCTAGTTTCAGAAATACAGATGTGCCAAATCGAACGATTCTTTTTGATACAATAATTAAATCGACACCCTAGCTGCAAACAGGCGTTGCTATACATCATTGGGGAGATGTTGAAAATGTGTGCCCCAACCGGGACTCGAACCCGGGATCTCACAGGGAGCGTGCAAAGGATAAGTCCCTGCAGGTGCACTATCCTCTGCGTCCTCGGTGCCTCAGATGGATTGAGGGTCGGCCATGTAAGCAGGAGATCCCAGGTTCGAGTCCTAGTCGGGGCACACATTTTCAACACGTCCTCAGTTATGTATATCAACTCCTGTTTGCAGCTAGGGTACCGATTTAATTATCTTTTTGATACACCCTGTAGAGTGAAACGTTCTGGACTCCAGGACACCAAACCGCCCGAAGCTGCTGCTTGTGGCTGGAAGGAAGCGTTTCCATGTGTCACGCGCTGTCTGTCTTCTGCCTCTTACGTAGCACGCGGCCTGCTATTGCTTGCGGTTGCCAACAGATGCAGCGCGAAACACTACTTTTATTTGCATATATGTGGCTGCGCGCGCGAGAACGGAATCAGTACAGGGTTTGCACCATTCCTATCACCTCGTCCAAATTCTAACCAAGTAACTAATGAAAAGTCAGAACTGGAAGACCAATCGGAGAGCACTATGTTTCACCCGCTGCCGGTTTATATATGTTTTCTACTAAAGTTGTTTTTGGAACTTTGAAGATTTATCACAAACATGTTGCTCTCGGTAGAATTTCTTATAATTGAATGTCAACTAACGACACATCGGCAGGCAGTCATCAGGAGATCCCAATATAAACAATAAATTTATCAGATTGTCTGCAACGTTCCGTTTGGTCATTTGGCTAAAAGTAACGTATTTCCGTCTCGAAAGTCACAGGTTCGAGGCTTGAATTTGAATTTTTTTTTTTCATCATCACCGCGTTTGTGATGGGTTCTGAGAGCAGCAATGATATTTATATTCTTACTTGTTACAAATATTTGATGGTGGTTTTTGACTATGTCGCAGGTTCCATGGGTACGGTTAGGCAGCAGCCTAAGGCTACAGCCTAAATTGCTGTGAGTGAACAAGCAGCGGTGACATTTGCGGAGTTAAGTGCCTAAAAGCGGAAACCCAGTTCGCTATTTATTTAAACAAGTAGAAAATAGTAAAAAATTGGGCTTTGGAGGCAGGCAATTTTTGCTTTATAATGTTATATGCCATTTACATTTTATTAATAGGAAATAAACGAAAAATTATTATGAAAAAATATTTTAAAAACATTACACTTAGTTAGTTCCAAAAAAGGTACAAAAATCGGATCCCATGTATAAATAATCAAAATGACACTAAACAGAATTAAAAGAAGGTATTAAATTAGAGAAAACATAATCTAGTTTCAAGCTAGGTATAATACAACATCTTTCAGAAAATTATTGAATTTCTGTGTGTTTTCTTTGCTTGAACCCAAGAATCATGTTATAGGACGTTCCTGCGGAATTTGTTTATTACAGTTAGGTCTTGTGTCATTTAAGGACTCCCCCACATTTTACCACCTGTTTCATCTTTGAATGGGTGTTCAATGCCATTTCCCTCCGTCAGTTGTACAGTCATTCTTCACTAGAGATGGGCAAACTGAAACACGAAACTGTTTCGAAACAAATGAAACAGTACAATGTAATGTTTCGATACGCTGTTTCGAAACAGTTTGTGTTTTGTAATCTAATATCCCTACACATTTTATCGTCTTGAATGTCTACTGTATAAGTATGTCCATATAAGCACAAATGAGGTGCGAGAGCGCTAATCATGTCACAGAAAGTATGAAACTATCACTTAGACGTCTTGGCAGTTTCGTATTTCCTGCAGCAAATGCGCTGCTTTAGTGTCGTGTGACTTTCATACTTTTCAATTGGCTGAGGAAAGCCTTAGCTGAAGACAGAAGAACCACCACGAACGGAACTGGAGGTGGGAGCAAACTGCAGAAACAACGGATATGCTACTGGGATTCCCACATTCCCTTAGTATGGGTAATATACCCATCTGCTAATTTCCATGCACACAAAGGGAGCCATTGTGGATAATAGGCACAGTGACTATAGACTCAGAAATAACGCCAAATAATTCGAATAAACAACAAAATATAACAGAAAAAAATTTTGTCTTTCAAGGTGTTTCGAACCGTTACTATAAATTCACCATGCTTCCCAGCCCTTCCCGTTCACCATTACACTATCGGTGATATGTCAAACAGATTGCTTGCAATTATACCTGCATCAAATTTATGTACATGTCTAATAACTGTCACTCTACGCCTGTTTTTATTCAAAATGTTGTAGGCTTCCTTGCGTTTCTTAATATGATTATTGCACATGAACAGAGAAGCGTATGTTATAAAAAGTGTAATTTAACTAAATGATTTTCACGTATTTATTATTTTAAATGTGAATAGTATGCGTTGTTTTATTGTTTTGTTAATGTTTATAGCGCAGATGTTACGCCATTTCGGAATAGGACAGTCAGCTAGAAACGAAGCTTTATTTTCGGATATCTTAAGCTTCATGCTATTTCTTGTCAAAAAGATTTCGACACTCTTGAAAGTGTTTCATGAAGTGGTATGTTGTGTTTCAGTACCTGTGCCGAGCCCGAATCTCGTCCGACACAGAGTGGAATGAAACATCCCTGTTTCGATACAATTAGTCCATTCCAAGCACAGGTGGACTGAAACAGCCTTATTTTGAAACAACGATACAGTTTCTGTGTCTGGCTCGAGATCGAATCTGGTCCGGTTATCCGAGACGGGCGGAATGAAACACCACTATTTCGAAACAGTGAACCACAGCCGTTCCGATACACTGAAACAGTTCCACGTATCGATACACTGTATCGAAACATGGAAACAGTGGCCAAGTCTATTCTTCACACATCATTGCGATTAAGCGTGAAGGAAGAAGCTTCCATAACATGACGACACTAAAACAACTCTTCTTCAAGAGCTTTACCCAGAAGTGTAGGTCTGCCTCTTTTAGTTATTTCTGCTTCATCAGGTGCACTGTAAGAGTTGTTTTTGGAACGTTAAACTGTTCACTAGCATTCCAGCTCACCTGTTTTTTAACTACACAGTATCTTTAGTAACCTATGACGGACTCCACTTTCGTTGATTGACCCTTCGTGTTACTATCTTGGAATCAACAAGAGAATTACAACGGAATAACAGTGCAGTAATACAGGACAGAATAATTGTTTAACGAAACATCTCAATCAAAATGTAAAAATGTTTGCTACAACAAAAGCATTAACGCACAATGATAAGCTGTGTGTGCATACTACATCAAACATTGCTACGAAAAACTAATTTTCCATATTTGCGCTTATTTCATATAATTTACTTGGCACCCATTTGATAGCATTCATGAACTGGGCTTGTTTTTACCACTATGCTAATGTCCAGCTTCAAACCACACCTACACCAATCAATTCGGGCAGGAACTATTCCAGAAACTTCATATTTCACTTCTGACACAAATAGTTTTCTGATTTCTCTGTTTAAAACAGCAATACGAAAAAAAAACACTTAACATAATTTTCAGAGACAAATATCATTATCGCAAATAAATATAATTTTCACAGGAAACATTCTTCACGCGTTAAGTAGGCAAATTCTCAAAGAGGTGGCTGTGCTTTAGACGGTAAACAAAAATCAGCTGTTTTTACATGCATGAGGGCGAAACATAGCGCTTTCCGATTGGCCCTCCAGTTCTGATTTATCAATGGTCGCTTGGTTAGAGCTGGGACGATGTGTTAGGGATAGTGCAAAACCCTGTATTGTTTCCGTTCTCGCGTGCATGCGCTCCTTTCAAAGATATACTTTGGCTTTCACGAAGGCATCGATAGATGTCTCTGTTGTCAAGTTATCGTCACAGTGTAACATCTCAGTCGTGACACTTAGCCTCGATTTGTTGCCTATTACGCCAGCAGCGCAGCAAGTGGCCAGTAAGTAAAACTGTTGAGTTTGGCGCCTGAATGAAAGCGAGTGGTAGATGTTTATTTTGGTTTGTAATATGGTTTTTAAAAACGGGAGCTTCTGTAGCGCAATAAATTGCAGCAACAACAAAAACATACTACATCTGCCTTTTTTTAGGCTTCCTAAGGACCCTGAGAGGTACGTACCATGATATTACTAAACTGTATCGTCAGGTTTCGCTTGCAAACTACAGATGTATTAAATGATTAATGTTTCGTTTTAGGAGCATAAAATCGCTAGTGAGTAGCAGACGAGAAGATCTTATGAAAAAAGCCACTGGTTTCCTTTATAATAATGTTTAGTTCGCTACACGTCGAACCAAACCAGTTCATGAATGCAGACAATAAGAAACGTGTGTGGATTGCAGTACCCACACAGTTTGACATCTCGAATAAGCTACCTCAGCCGCGCGGGGTGGCCGCGCGGTTTGAGGCGCCCTGTCACGAATTGCGCGGCCCCTGCCGCCGGAGGTTCGAGCCCTCCCTCGGGCATGATTGTATGTGTTGTTCTTAGCGTAAGTTAGATTAGATTATATTAGTTTTTCGTTCCATAGATCCGTGCTGAGGAGATCCTCGTGGATGTGGAACATGTCGACTATTTTTTTTTTTTTTTTTACAGCTGAAATAACAATACTAATAGTATGGATATATACAATACATCATTTGTTTCTATTAAAAATTTCGTCAATGGTGCAGAAGGAGTTGGCCACTAGTAAGTCTTTCAGGCTCCTTTTAAACTGATCTTTATTTGTAACTAAATGTTTTATGTTTGCTGGCAAATGATTGAAGATGAGTGTTCCTGAGTAGTGGACGCCTTTTTGAAGTAAAGTAAGTGCTTTTATGTCCTTGTACAGATCATTTTTGTTCCTGGTATTGTATGTATGAACTGAGCTGTTTGTTGGAAAAAGTGATATATTATTTAGGACAAATTTCATTAAGGAGTAAATATACTGAGAGGCAGTAGTTAGTATACCCAGTTCTTTGAAGAGGTTTCTACAGGACGTCCGTGAATTCACTCCCCAAGTAATACGTATTACACGCTTTTGGACTCTGAAAACTTTTGTTTGCCTTGAAGTTACAAATGGTTCAAATGGCTCTGAGCACTATGCGACTTAACTTCTGAGGTCATCAGTCGCCTAGAACTTAGAACTAATTAAACCTAACTAACCTAAGGACATCACACACATTCATGCCCGAGGCAGGATTCGAACCTACGACCGTAGCGGTCACGCGGTTCCAGACTGAAGCGCCTTTAACCGCACGGCCACACCGGCCGGCCCTTGAAGTTACCCCAAAATATTATACCGTATGACATTATGGAATGAAAGTAGGCAAAGTATGCAAGCTTTTTCATTTTTATGTCGCCTATGTCTGCTAACACTCGAATTGCAAATACAGATTTGTTAAGGCGTTTATGCAGTTCTGGGGTGTGCTCCTCCCAACTGAATTTATTATCAAGTTGTAATCCCAGGAATTTAAGACTGTCAACCTCTTCTATCTGCTCTTCTTCATACTTTATGCATATGCTGGGTGGAAACCTCTTACAGGTTCTGAATTGCATATAGTGAGTCTTTTCGAAGTTTGATGTCAGTGGGTTGGCTTTAAACCATTTATTAATATCCATGAAAATAGCATTAGCAAGTTTCAGTAGCGTGTAAGTGTACGGACCGATGACCTCAACAGTTTGGTCCCTTAGGAATTCACACACATTTGAACATTTTTTAAACAACCTCAAACTGACGATGAAGAGGAAAGTGCCACAAAGGCTCGATAATTTGTCTAAAGCTCTAAGACAGTCCTATGGCACAGAATCAGCCAGTTCAACTCGCCATATATCAGCCCCAGATTCATGGGAACCGTCAACACAGCTCTGCTTTGACAATGAAGTGGTTAGATTAAGTGCAGTTATTCGTGTCTTTCAAAAGCAAGTGAAGTGTCAGAGCGTGCATATCGCTAGACTTCGTTCAAAACTATAACGGGACAAGGAAAAAATGTCCATCATTTTAAATATAGAAAGCAACAGAAACTGTATCAGAAGGATTAAGTGAAGAAGGACAGACAAATTTTGAAGACTATAGGATCTCAATATTTAAAAAAAGATGCCGTTGACTTGCTGTTAAGTCAGATTAGAATGCCACTGAGGGAGAAACGTGCTGCAAGATGGAAAGACGAAAGTAAGTTGTTTGCTCTAAATTTATTATATTACAGCACTGAGGCATACAGGTTTTGTCAGAATGTTTTATGCTTCCATCAGGACCTACATTGCGGAAGGATGTGGAAGGCATAGAAATAAAATGTGGCATAAGTGACCTTTTGATGCAGAAGGCACAGCATTTCTTCAACAGTGATAAGCTAGTGAATGTCATTGGATGAAATGTCTCTAATGGCAAATTTATCATATAACTGCAATTCCGACACTGTTATTGGCTTTCAGGACTTGGGGTTTACACGCACAGGATATTTCTCCCACTATTTGGCAGTTGCTTGCCCCACTTCGAATAATATAATGTGGTACCAGGCGACAACACCAAAAACACAGCAGGCCTACAGAACGAAAAATGCGGTGTCGATTGCTTTTGCATGTAGAGATATATGTCTGTGCTTCTTACGTGTGAGTCTGTGTGTTTATGTTCTTTTGATATCGACGTGGTAAGCTACAGTTCTATCCAACGTCACAAGTGTTTCTTCACGAATGTGTTGTAGCTTGCCACTGTATTCATGATTTTTATCCCTACTATCGCTTATTTTAGAATCATTTTTAGAAATATCTGTTTTTTCTGTTATTACATAAACTCTTGGAGGCAAAAAAATAATTCGAATATTTCGTAAATGATGTAGGAAAAGGGTGCAAAACAGACATACTTACGACGCATCTTACGTTCTCCCTTCTCGTCGCTTGGAGCGCTAGTGTCGCTCCAGCTGTCAAACGGTAACTTTCACAGCAGTGAGTGCCGCGACTGTTATTTTTCTCAAACGATTTTACAGAAACTATTCTCTGAAAATATATGATTTTTGCCTTAGTTGTAGCGTTATATGTCAGCTTCGTGGCGAAGTGCCCATCACCCCGCTAATGACCATTCTTATTGTGATGTAAACATTTTAGTAAGATACTACGCAAAACTCAAAATGTTTGGAACGAAAATTAGGGGTCGCTGTGATTTTGCGTTTGGTGCGTATTACACCATATGTTGCTGCGTATGAAATCTAGTTAACATGCTGAATTTTTGTTTAGACTTGGGAGGAGGTCTCTATCTGCCTCCGATCTCGAGGAAATGGATCCCATGTAGCGCGCTCACTTCCGATCTCACGCCCGCGAGAATGAAATACTTGCAACATCTCTCATATCTCCTAAACCGCTGGAGACATCGAAACGAAAATTTGGCGAATGGTAGCACACAAGGGGGAGAGTGTTTTGCCAGTTCTTAAACAAACAAAAAAAATGGCTCTGAGCACTATGGGACTCAACATCTTAGGTCACAAGTCCCCTAGAACTTAGAACTACTTAAACCTAACTAACCTAAGGACATCACATACTCCCATGCCCGAGGCAGGATTCGAACCTGCGACCGTAGCAGTCCCGCGGTTCCGGACTGCAGCGCCAGAACCGCTAGACCACCGCGGCCGGCAGTTCTTAAATACACATAACTTTCTTATCCATGGCGATATATCAGTACTTATATTTCCCATTTTATTTATTTCACTTGAGTGACTGTAATTTTTTAAGAGTTATAGGTAGCGAAACAAGAGCTACCTAGTATAAAAATAAACATAAAATTTCTTTTTTTATGTTACTGCAAACCGACGCTATGAGGTTTTTCGTAAGCTATTGAGCTCTGTGACTGCCAATTACTTGTTTAATGAGGCACTCCGTTTCGGAATTC
The DNA here is from genome assembly GCF_023864275.1 of Schistocerca cancellata. Classification (NCBI taxonomy): domain Eukaryota; kingdom Metazoa; phylum Arthropoda; class Insecta; order Orthoptera; family Acrididae; genus Schistocerca; species Schistocerca cancellata. The sequence continues at coordinate 52,929,314 of NC_064636.1, forward strand.
TGTCGCAATAGCTGCTGTGAGATGCGTTTGGCATATTACGAGGTGCATATAAGTTCTAAGGCCTCCTATTTTTTTTTTTTTTTTTTCTAATTAACTACTCACCCGAAATCGATGAAACTGGCGTTACTTCTCGACGTAATCGCCCTGCAAACTTATACATTTTTCACAACGCTGACGCCATGATTCCATGGCAGCGGCGAAGGCTTCTTTAGGAGTCTGTTTTGAGCACTGGAAAACCGCTGAGGCAATAGCAGCACGGCTGGTGAATGTGCGGCCACGGAGAGTGTCTTTCATTGTTGGAAAAAGCCAAAAGTCACTAGGAGCCAGGTCAGGTGAGTAGGGAGCATGAGGAATCACTTCAAAGTTGTTATCACGAAGAAACTGTTGCGTAACGTTAGCTCGATGTGCGGGTGCGTTGTCTCGGTGAAACAGCACACGCGCAGCCCTTCCCGGACGTTTTTGTTGCAGTGCAGGAAGGAATTTGTTCTTCAAAACATTTTCGTAGGATGCACCTGTTACCGTAGTGCCCTTTGGAACGCAATGGGTAAGGATTACGCCCTCGCTATCCCAGAACATGGACACCATCATTTTTTCAGCACTGGCGGGTACCCGAAATTTTTTTGGTGGCGGTGAATCTGTGTGCTTCCATTGAGCTGACTGACGCTTTATTTGTGGATTGAAAAATGGCATCCACGTCTCATCCATTGTCACAACCGACGAAAAGAAAGTCCCATTCGTGCTGTCGTTGCGCGTCAACATTGCTCGGCAACATGCCACACGGGCAGCCGTGTGGTCGTCCGTCAGCATTCGTGGCACCCACCTCGATGACACTTTTCGCATTTTCAGGTCGTCATGCAGGATTGTGTGCACAGAACCCACAGAAATGCCAACTCTGGAGGCGATCTGTTCAACAGTCATTCGGCGATCCCCCAAAACAATTCTCTCCACTTTCTCGATCGTGTCGTCAGACCGGCTTGTGCGACCCCGAGGTTGTTTCGGTTTGTTGTCACACGATGTTCTGCCTTCATTAAACTGTCGCACCCACGAACGCACTTTCGTCACATCCATAACTCCATCACCACATGCAGTTAAAACTGCGCATGGCCCCTATAGGCCAGGAATAATTTCATCATTCATCGCCAAATTGTTTATTAATTAATAACGGACACATGTTCACTTAGCAACCACAATGCAACTACTTGAACATGACGGCTGGTAGCACTTGAAAACATGATGTCATAGTCGCAAAGACTGGGCCAACGAGACATACGAGCCCTGCAATGAACCTGTGACGTCGCACTAGTCGGCTTGTCTGCCACACTTTGTGAATGCTTGGCTTGTTGCAAGGCCCACAGGAAATCGATATGTAAGAGGAGTTGGAAAGTCCTATCCCGACATTATGAAATTTAGTGACTTGGCTTCCCTGTATTTCAGGAACCACTGTAGCCATTGACATGAAACTTTTATGGAATATTAAACTGTATGTTCTGTGTCTACTGAACTACAATATTTGCATTTCAGCCACTGCTTTCGGAAATACAATTTCTTAATCACACAGTTAAAATTTTGTGTACTTTTTTGTATAATAATTATATATAATATACAAAATATATAATATATTAATATATATATATATATATATAATATATAAAATATAATTTTAATTATACATAACATTATGCTCTTCTTTTAGTTCAGTAAACTCAGGAACTGTATGTTACTACTCCCTGAAAATTTGAATACTCTACTGAAAGTGGTTACTGAGATTTAGGGAAAAATGGAACAGAAAATGTAAATTTTCAGGAATGGTTTCTAAAGTTTCAAAAGCCTGTAACTCACTTAATATATGCTTATTTTTTTTATTTTTAGTCACTCAGAAGCACCCTGCACCATACTGTATAACATACTTTCGATCTTTTTCCAATTTTCTCTTCTTTTCTTCTTTCTGGACTCCTTAGTGACCAACTGTGCTGTGTACTCTGCTTTATCAATGCGAACCTTTTCCATCTGTTCAAGTTCTCTGATGCAGTTTGCTCCAGGATTAACTCCCATATGCTGTAGCACTTTACCCCTACCAATGTTGCCAACATTAAAAGCAATAACAGTATCACTGACCCCCACTTTTGTGCTTTCATTCCAACAAAAACATTTTATGGTTAGCGAGACCGTATAATATAACTGAACGACTCATTGGAATTTTGAGTCTGATCATGCTGACACTTCTTCAGTAATTAAGGATTTGCCAGGTCTCTGTAAATAGGTTTTAGATATCCATGAATGCTGCTGGGATGGAATGTTTATGGCTGTATGAACTGTTTGAGTACTGGCCATTGTGGTAATTGCACCATGAATCAGGTCCAGGAGGGCAAAGGTGGTGTACTGGTTTTTCATGAGTAGACAGTATGTGGGAGAAGGTAGCCTATACTGCCTGCTTCATTTTCAACAAATCCTCAGTATTATTTATAATGGCCACCCCATAATACTCCTGTAGTTCATCAATCGTTTTGTCTCTCAGCCTGCTGCTTATGGTTTTACCATAAGACTGTTTCAACTTCCTCAATCTGGTGTCCATCATCTTCTGGACATGACGAATACAAACAGGTAATTTAACCTTCATAACATAGCAATCCATAGCCTTCTACATAAAAAATTACCGATTTTATTAGATCTTGAAGTAGTGCACATATTAATTTTAACATTTTCAACCGGTGTAGATTACATTTAAAAAATACTTCCCATGTGAGTATATATACTCACATTGGAAGTATTTTTTAAATGTAATCTATATATAGTCACATTGGAAGTATTTTTTAAATGTAATCTACACCGGTTGAAAATGTTAAAATTTATATATATATAAAATAACATGGGAAGTATTTTATTGTATTTTTTTAAAAGTTAAAATTAATGTGTGCACTACTTCAAGATCTAATAAAATCGGTAATTTTTATGTAGAAGGGTGTGGATTGCTGTGTTATAAAGGTTATATATATAATTTTATTCAGAAAATTGCAATTTATAATGTGATAAAAATCCGAAAATGTGAAAAAATTCCATTCTAATCCCTTAATTGGAAAAGTCTTAACTTTGTCATTTGCTATTGAGAACTTCCATGCATTCAAACACACAATCAGGATTAAACACACAATCAGGAATTATTAAACTTGTCTGAACTAGTTACTCGCTCCCCACTGAAGACAGCTGCTGCCACTTGTAAAACCTGTAATGTCACTTGCTGAGAGGTAAGCGCCATGGCCTATCTTTTTCGTGGACCACACGAAGACAATTGACTTGTACCGATATATATTGAGTAGAACTGGGGAGCAAAGTGCCCAGGCTTTGATGACAGACAGTAGCACATGTTGTTTATATTAAATCCTGTGGTTTCATTGTTTGGTTATAAGAAATTGTGTTTTTGGAAACCTCAATTTCAGAACAGTATTTTGTAAAAAACGATTTCTCGTTCTAAGGTTTATCACAAGTTTTTAAAAATCGAAAACTGTGATTTTTATGACTGGTTAGGGGGGAGGGGAGGGAAGGGGGCAATGTATGGTCAAAGTGTGGGAGTGGGTGCATTACAGCGCCAAGAAACTCAGGGATTAAGCACTCTGTTAAACTACTTGGGTTGTGCTTCAACTACATAGATCAATGTACACTTCTGTTAAAACTCACACAAAAAATAAAAATACCTTGCGGTGCTAATAGGTGAATATGTATTGTTGTCACATGCAAACATAATGCATCACTTTAATGTAATTACATCTTTATCTACTGATAGGTTACTTATTTCTCACTCTCCTTGCACTTGGAAGTTTTTCCTTGGGTAATTACAGAAAAATATCTTTTTGTTACATTTTTCAGATGTATGTCAGTCAGATGTCTGATATTTTCAAACACAATTTTTATAAAAATCATCACATTAAGACGTTCTGGAAATGATTCTTTTTATAGTTATTTCCTTAACAGTTTCCTCGCTAAAACTATTTTTCTTCAGTACATAATGCATTTCTGACAGAGAACACACTTTCTGCAGCAGAATTAGTACCAGGTAGAGCTAACATAACGAAATAATTAGCTGCGAATTCTTGCAACACATATCTTGAGATGAAAATAAGTTGAAAATGATAGACCTCATTCAGTCTGATTTAATCAGAGTATTTTCCGTGTACTTTGGGTACAACCACATTTGTTCTCCATTTGGTTCTGCTACATGTTTCTTGAAGACATGCTATTTCAGAATATGTGGCACAGTTAATGTAAAATGGGACAATGTATGTCCTTATGTATTTTGTAAGGACAATACAACACTTGAGCTAAATACAGGATGTTCCCACAAAATACAAGACGTCTGGTCACCCTGTGCTAAGTACCCTTGTTCTCAAATATTGGATGAATATAGTCTGGGTATTCTGCACACCTCATAATATGTACCCAGTACTTGTGTTACTTCATTAAACCTTCAACATAAAACTGTGCCTCGTAACAGTGGCAGCTCATGAAAGAATTTAGGAATTTTCTGAAATCTAGTGGTCTATAGCGTTTTCATATACAGGGGTAATAATTTTAACTAAACTGAATATATTAATTGTATGTATACAGGTTGAATTCTTTAAATATATGAAAATGTATAATCAACAGTTTAACACTGCAATAAAAGAAAAAATGAAAAAGAAAAAATGCTGGTAGCAGCGAAAAAGGAACCTGAGTCGACATGCTTGACAACTTATTTTGCTTCATTGTATCCCAGATGAGCAGGAGATTAGTGTTTAACATCCCACTAGAATCAGAGCATTAGAGATGGAGCATAAGCTCGGATTAGGGAAGAATGGGAAAGGGAATCAGCCATGCCCTTCCGAGGGAACCACCAAGGTATTTGCCTGAAGCAATTTAGGGAAATCACATTAAAGCTAAATCAGGATGGCTGGACGCATGTTTGAATCATCGTCCACCCAGGTTCGAGTCCAGTGTGCTAATCACTGCACCACCTAGCTCAGTTTGTAGCTCGGCCACTGTGCCATCATGTCTAGTGTTCCTTGAAAATCTCACAGTCTTCACTTTCGCAATACATTACATGCAGTTTCAAAGAAAAATACTGACCTCATGCTGTGGGCAGTATAGCACTCATAGTACTGGAAGGGACAATGTCACATCAGAGCATTATGAAAGGTGTTGAATGAATGAAAGTTTTCACAACAGATCGGTCAGTAGTGTAGCTAGAAGTGTAGAGTTGGTTGTAAGGCAGCAGTTAGTCTGTGAGTTGCAAAAGTCAACAAATGTGGACATGAAATCCTAGTCACAGTGTCATACTGAGCTGTAGCATAGCTAAAGAGCAGATTAGGTTGTCCCCGCTTGGGTCGATCCCCTCAGCCTTGTTTGTCTGCAGAGTTACAACACTCATGACACACTGCAGGTCTATTCACCTGCCAATAGCTGATCACCCACCCAATGGCTGTATTCTGTCAGATTTCAAGTGACGTGTAAATTTGGCCTCATAATTTACGTCACCATCTGCTTTGTTTTCATCTACACCCTAATAATTTTGCAGACATTATTTATGAGGGAGTGAGATGCATGTAGGAGATAGTTACGAACGAATACACTCCTGGAAATTGAAATAAGAACACCGTGAATTCATTGTCCCAGGAAGGGGAAACTTTATTGACACATTCCTGGGGTCAGATACACCACATGATCACACTGACAGAACCACAGGCACATAGACACAGGCAACAGAGCATGCACAATGTCGGCACTAGTACAGTGTATATCCACCTTTCGCAGCAATGCAGGCTGCTATTCTCCCATGGAGACGATCGTAGAGATGCTGGATGTAGTCCTGTGGAACGGCTTGCCATGCCATTTCCACCTGGCGCCTCAGTTGGACCAGCGTTCGTGCTGGACGTGCAGACCGCGTGAGACGATGCTTCATCCAGTCCCAAACATGCTCAATGGGGGACAGATCCGGAGATCTTGCTGGCCAGGGTAGTTGACTTACACCTTCTAGAGCACGTTGGGTGGCACGGGATACATGCGGACGTGCATTGTCCTGTTGGAACAGCAAGTTCCCTTGCCGGTCTAGGAATGGTAGAACGATGGGTTCGATGACGGTTTGGATGTACCGTGCACTATTCAGTGTCCCCTCGACGATCACCAGTGGTGTACGGCCAGTGTAGGAGATCGCTCCCCACACCATGATGCCGGGTGTTGGCCCTGTGTGCCTCGGTCGTATGCAGTCCTGATTGTGGCGCTCACCTGCACGGCGCCAAACACGCATACGACCATCATTGGCACCAAGGCAGAAGCGACTCTCATCGCTGAAGACGACACGTCTCCATTCGTCCCTCCATTCACGCCTGTCGCGACACCACTGGAGGCGGGCTGCACGATGTTGGGGCGTGAGCGGAAGACGGCCTAACGGTGTGCGGGACCGTAGCCCAGCTTCATGGAGACGGTTGCGAATGGTCCTCGCCGATACCCCAGGAGCAACAGTGTCCCTAATTTGCTGGGAAGTGGCGGTGCGGTCCCCTACGGCACTGCATAGGATCCTACGGTCTTGGCGTGCATCCGTGCGTCGCTGCGGTCCGGTCCCAGGTCGACGGGCACGTGCACCTTCCGCCGACCACTGGCAACAACATCGATGTACTGTGGAGACCTCACGCCCCACGTGTTGAGCAATTCGGCGGTACGTCCACCCGGCCTCCCGCATGCCCACTATACGCCCTCGCTCAAAGTCCGTCAACTGCACATACGGTTCACGTCCACGCTGTCGCGGCATGCTACCAGTGTTAAAGACTGCGATGGAGCTCTGTATGCCACGGCAAACTGGCTGACACTGACGGCGGCGGTGCACAAATGCTGCGCAGCTAGCGCCATTCGACGGCCAACACCGCGGTTCCTGATGTGTCCGCTGTGCCGTGCGTGTGATCATTGCTTGTACAGCCCTCTCGCAGTGTCTGGAGCAAGTATGGTGGGTCTGACACACCGGTGTCAATGTGTTCTTTTTTCCATTTCCAGGAGTGTATGTCTGTAATCAAGGTGTAACCTCCTGTGTATGCCACAAGTTTGCTGCCAAAAGAGAAATTGATTCTGCAGTTTATGGGAGTGCATGCACACAGTATTATGGACCGTTAATTAATGTCTGGCTATGTCGTTTGTGTAAATTTAGAATCTACTGCTGTTGGTCCTGACGAGGCCTTGTTCACATACTCAGACATAAGGCAACATAAGGCGTATATGAATATTACTGTGAAACTTAGCTCTCAGACCAGTGATCACGGCGAGGGTGTCTTGAAACACCCACCAGTTCATGAAGTTAACACGTCCTGGGTTGATAGTAACATGGGAGTGGGTATATTTTGACTGTTGTCAAATTTTTATTTTTTCTTCATTATCTTTTTTGGCTTTTTGGTTTATATTCAGTTCTTTAAACTTAAAATATAGTTCATTTGTCGCTTTGTATTTGTTTTTGTTGGGGTAGGGTGTTTAGGCACCTGGTATCCTGCGCCCAACACGGTGGCTTCTGTCAATATCGGTCACGTCGACCTGCTGGCCAAGTTTCTCACGCACGAGGCTAATGAGCAGGTCGTCGGTGTTTTCGCGATCGTTTTCGGCTACCCCGAACAAGCGCAAGCTGTTCCTTCGCTGATACTGCTCAATTTCATCGGTGGCCGCAGACAGTTTAGCTTCTAGGTCGGCGGCTTTTGTCTCTTGTGCGGCCAGGGACTTTCTAAGAGACTGGATTTCGGCGCTGTGTAAGAAAGTGCGAATCATTGGACTCAGTAAAATTTTTTAAGCATAAATGAAAGTGCTTATGATAACAGAAGACGACAGAAATATATGCTACCCATGCATGAGATGTGTTTACATTCTCTTGCTTTCAACGAAACAAACTGCAAATATAGAAATATTCGAAAGTATTTCTTATTGAATGAGCTGTAGCTTCTGCCACTGAATCAGTGTGATTCGTCTGTTTTTACATGTATTTCACTATAATTCATGTCTCTTGGTAACCTACTAACGCACAGAACGCAAAAATATAACACCTATTCCATTAATTAAGCAGAAAATAATTAAAAACAAACATTATCCTTCCGACGTTTGTGACTGTCTGCTTTCTCACCGCTTGGGCGCTAGGTCGCTCCAGATCCCTAGAGTGTTTCGTGACTGTCTTTATTTCTTAGACTGTGATAAAATGCTCCTCTAGGTTTCTGATTGACAGTCCTCGAATACGGCACAATGCAGCGTCGCAAAACCTTTCAGTTTCATGCCACTTGCTTTATCAGTATTTTATATAAGCTGCGACGCCAACCTATAAAGTATCAAATTAAAATATCATCATTTAAAACAAGTATTTCGAAAAGCAACTATAAACTGTAGTTTTCCGCGCCCTGTTTTTCTGTTTTTGAAGTTCGGTACGACGCCACAGGGGGTGCTGCTGTCGTCTCTTTCTGACGTACCTTGTAGAGGTGGGTTGTTGTTGTTGTGGTCTTCAGTCCTGAGACTGGTTTGATGCAGCTCTCCATGCTACTCTATCCTGTGCAAGCTTCTTCATCTCCCAGTACCTACTGCAACCTACATCCTTCTGAATCTGCTTAGTGTATTCATCTCTTGGTCTCCCCCTACGATTTTTACCCTCCACGCTGCCCTCCAAAACTAAATTGGTGATCCCTTGATGCCTCAGAACATGTCCTACCAACCGATCCCTTCTTCTGGTCAAGTTGTGCCACAAACTTCTCTTCTCACCAATCCTATTCAATACTTCCTCATTAGTTATGTGATCTACCCATCTAATCTTCAGCATTCTTCTGTAGCACCACATTTCGAAAGCTTCTATTCTCTTCTTGTCCAAACTATTTACCGTCCATGTTTCACTTCCATACATGGCTACACTCCATACAAATACTTTCAGAAATGACTTCCTGACACTTAAATCTATACTCGATGTTAACAAATTTCTCTTCTTCAGAAACGCTTTCCTTGCCATTGCCAGTCTACATTTTATATCCTCTCTACTTCGACCATCATCAGTTATTTTGCTCCCCAAATAGCAAAACTCCTTTACTACTTTAAGTGTCTCATTTCCTAATCTAATTCCCTCAGCATCACCCGACTTAATTCGACTACATTCCATTATCCTCGTTTTGCTTTTGTTGATGTTCATCTTATATCCTCCTTTTAAGACACTGTCCATTCCATTCAACTGCTCTTCCAGGTCCTTTGCTGTCTCTGACAGATTTACAATGTCATCGGCAAACCTCAAGGTTTTTATTTCTTCTCCATGGATTTTAATACCTACTCCGAATTTTTCTTTTGTTTCCTTTACTGCTTGCTCAATATACAGATTGAATAACATCGGGGAGAGGCTACAACCCTGCCTTACTCCCTTCCCAACCACTGCTTCCCTTTCATGTCCCTCGACTCTTATAACTGCCATCTGGTTTCTGTACAAGTTGTAAATAGCCTTTCGCTCCCTGTATTTTACCCCTGCCACCTTTAGAATTTGAAAGAGAGTATTCCAGTCAACATTATCAAAAGCTTTCTCTAAGTCTACAAATGCTAGAAACGTAGGTTTGCCTTTCCTTAATCTTTCTTCTAAGATAAGTCGTAAGGTCAGTTATGCCTCACGTGTTCCAGTATTTCTACGGAATCCAAACTGATCTTCCCCGAGGTCGGCTTCTACTAGTTTTTCCATTCGTCTGTAAAGAATTCGTGTTAGTACTTTGCAGCTGTGGCTTATTAAACTGATTGTTCGGTAATTTTCACATCTGTCAACACCTGCTTTCTTTGGGATTGGAATTATTATATTCTTCTTGAAGTCTGAGGGTATTTCGCCTGTTTCATACATCTTGCTTACCAGGTGGTAGAGTTTTGTCAGGACTGGCTCTCCCAAGGCCATCAGTAGTTCCACTGGAATGTTGTCTACTCCGGGGGCCTTGTTTCGACTCAGGTCTTTCAGTGCTCTGTCAAACTCTTCACGCAGTATCGTATCTCCCATTTCATCTTCATCTACATCCTCTTCCACTTCCATAATATTGTCCTCAAGTGCGTCGCTCTTGTATAGACCCTCTATATACTCCTTCCACCTTTCAGCTTTCCCTTCTTTGCTTAGAACTGGGTTTCCATCTGAGCTCTTGATGTTCATACATGTGGTTCTCTTATCTCCAAAGGTCTCTTTAATTTTCCTGTAGGCAGTATCTATCTTACCCCTAGTGAGACAAGCCTCTACATCCTTACATTTGTCCTCTAGCCATCCCTGCTTAGCCATTTTGCACTTCCTGTCGATCTCATTTTTGAGACGTTTGTATTCCTTTTTGCCTGCTTCATTTACTGCATTTTTATATTTTCTCCTTTCATCAATTAAATTCAATATTTCTTCTGTTACCCAAGGATTTCTACTAACCCTCTTCTTTTTACCTACTTGATCCTCTGCTGCCTTCACTACTTCATCCCTCAGAGCTACCCATTCTTCTTCTACTGTATTTCTTTCCCCCATTCCTTTCAATTGTTCCCTTATGCTCTCCCTGAAACTCTGTACAACCTCTGGTTCTTTCAGTTTATCCAGGTCCCATCTCCTTAAATTCCCACCTTTTTGCAGTTTCTTCAGTTTTACTCTACAGGTCATAACCAATAGATTGTGGTCAGAGACCACATCTGCCCCTGGAAATGTCTTACAATTTAAAACCTGGTTCCTAAATCTCTGTCTTACCATTATATAATCTATCTGATATCTTTTAGTATCTCCAGGGTTCTTCCATGTATACAACCTTCTATCATGATTCTTAAACCAAGTGTTAGTTATGATTAAGTTGTGCTCTGTGCAAAATTCTATCAGGCGGCTTCCTCTTTCATTTCTTAGCCCCAATCCATATTCACCTACTACGTTTCCTTCTCTCCCTTTTCCTACACTCGAATTCCAGTCACCCATGACTATTAAATTTTCGTCTCCCTTCACTATCTGAATAATTTCTTTTATTTCATCATACATTTCTTCAATTTCTTCGTCATCTGCAGAGCTAGTTGGCATATAAACTTGTACTACTGTAGTAGGTGTGGGCTTCGTATCTATCTTGGCCACAATAATGCGTTCACTATGCTGTTTGTAGTAGCTTACCCGCATTCCTATTTTCCTATTCATTATTAAACCTACTCCTGCCAAACGGTTATTCTGGAGTAACCGTTATCACAGTTCCAGTTATTCTTGATAACCGTTATCATTAATGGTTATTAATAACTGCCAAGTTATTTTTCGCTAGCGAATACCGAACCTTGCAAAATGCAAATTGCTTTCGATGTTCAATTGTGGTAGTCACTAGTCAGTCACAGAAATTAATAATTATGTCCTCCACGTAATAAACAAGCGAGCAGAAATTACAATCATAAATAAAGAAAAGACCAAACATTATTTCGAAATCGAGTAGAAGCAGCAATTTTGCAGTGTTACAATTTGTTCGGCCTCAGGGCGGTGTCAGCGATTAGTATATTGTTACGATGCTACGGCGAGTTTGTCAACAATACATTAATGTTACCTAGCAAGGAACGTGAACGTCATTTTATTCCATGTGTTAACGGCAGTGGTCGAATCAGCGTTGTTGACAGCTATGATGGTTTGTGAAAACGTTTGGGTTTCGTGTGATGTTATTTTAGGTTATGTTTATCGTAACAAAAGATTAGTGTTGCTGTCGACAGTCTTTTAATTATTCGAATTGCGGAAGGGAGGTAAATAGTTTTCCCTTATTTCTTTTTGTGCATATTACGCTTCCATGCCGCATACGACCTGTTAAAATTACTCAATTCAATGTGTACGAATATCGCGTTATGAAGTGCTTGCTGTTTTCGCCTTGCCGATGAATTCTCAGAATGCGTAAAAGAAACGGCTTGCATTGTGATGTATTGCTTTGATTTTGCTGCGGTTCCTGTGTAGTGTGGCCTTCAGAGAAAATTAAAGTTGTCGTTAAACATTTTGTGATGGAGTAGAAAAAAAGACACGCAGTGAAGTTGAAACTTCCGCTGCATACATCATGACGTAACACTGTTAGCGAATTCATGACCAGGGACTAGAGCCGTTTTTGCTGTGACGTCATATACTGACACTCCGGATTGTAGTGAGAGTAGTTGCATCGCATTCTTCAGTATTTTCCATTGAGATGCCCACATTTACATCATTTCAGAGACTCGTTAAACGGGAACGGAGTGCAATAAAATGCTGTAGGAGGTACTCATTCTGTTGCATTTGCTGTAGCGGATTAGAGTGCTTTGAATATCATTTAGTCCCTTCTGCACTGTAAATTAGTAAACAGTGTGTCAGCAGGAGTATATAAAAGTATTCATATTTCAGAGTAGTTTTGTACAGTGAAATCACCTGGACAGACCTTATTTTACTAATTGTATTAGACAGAGCTATTATGCAAGTGTTTTTTTTTATTTTTATTTTTTTTATTTTTCCACCTTCATTGCCGAAGAGCATTACATGGCACCAAACTTTAACAGAACATTCATCATGGTTACACAGTTGTAAGTAAACCACTTCAGCTAATCAGTTTTATATGTTAAGGTGTTACTAATACGGCACTACAAGCATTTTAACCTTTTTCTTATGTAAAATTAAGGTTTACTGCAGTAAATAGTTTTAATTAGCAAATTCACTCCACATTTATATGATGTTGAAGTTCGAATTATTGTGGGAAAAGCAGGGTGCATCTCCTGTAATGCTCACAGTAAGATAGTATAGCCTACCTTAAACTAGTGCTACGGAGAAACAACTCTTGATAACAATTTATTCCCATCATGTGTGCTGTTCAAAATTTTTTTATTATTATTTTTTTTTTTTCGTTATTATGAGACAGTGCTCTGACTCTTCACAGCATGCAGTTCGGAATTGAGTATGGCTGTTTTTAGCTGACTCCTTGTTTTTTCAGGTGCTTAGAACTGCAGTCACATGGAGTGGATCAAGAAACAAGAAATGCACGAGATACCTTGCACGAGATACCTGTTGTGCCAAGACTCCATGGTAAGAGGTTTCCTTGTATTTCTCATCATTGTCCATTCACTTCTGTGGGCAGCCTGCTAGTGAATAAATATAGTTCATATCATGTTGCTGGAAGTATGACTAACCATACTCTGCAAATCACTCTGAAACACTTTGCAGAGAGTATGTCTCTCTTGTACCAGTTACTGCGGCATTTCCCTTTTCCACTCGTGTATGGAACCCATGAGGAATAATTGTGTACATGCCTTTGTGCCCGCTGCAATGGGCCTTGTTTTGCCCTCACAATCTTTATGGGAGCGATATGTAGGTGGTTGTAGAATATTTGTGGACTCACTGCTCGGAGTTGCTTCTAGAAACTTCCTCAGGATAGTGTACATCTGTCTTAAAGTGTAGGACAATTGAGTTCTTTCAGCGTCTTCTTGGCTCTCTCCCATGGGTCAAAGAAACCTGTGATCATTCATGTTACACCTCTTTGTATCTCTTCAATATCCCTTGCTAATCCAATTTAGTACAGGTCTCACACACTTGAGCAGTGTTCTGAGATGGCTCAGACAATAGTTTTTCAAGCAATCTCTTTTGTAGTCATTGTCATGAACACACAATTTGAACAGTAAGGGTCCCAACACAGTTTTCTGCGCAGGGTTCCCACAAGTTCTGGAGGGTTGACCAAAGCGTCCGATCCCACCCGTCTGCTTTGACCTGTGACGTAAGGCTATTGTGGTGTGTGACGTCACGACGGTGCGGAATTAAGTTTGTGAGAGTGGCATGTTTGTAGGTGTCATTTTGATGCGATCGGTGGTGCTCTCTGGTGGTGTGTTAGGTGATGTTTTTGGTTTAGTTTGCGAGTGTGGCGTCATGTGTGAATTTTGGTAAATTGCTTTTTTTATGTGTTTGGTAGGTATGGATATGACTGACAGGGTCAACAGTTTTTGGTTGTCGGCTACGATGAGGGGAAGTGCGTTGCCTGTAATAAAATTTCTTCAACTATTCGGATTTTTGGATGAAGTCGTGAAGCGTTCAGTATGTCGTGAAGAAATGAGGCTTACTTAAAGTTCCAGCGTCTAGGACCAGGGACGACTGTATGTGGAGATGTCGTAAGGATAACAGGTCAAGGGAAGTGTTCGATCCCAATGTGTGACTGTGAATGTTGGTATTAGTATTGGGAGTTGTTTTTGAGCTGTATAGGTCAAGGGAAGTGTTAGGTCCTAATTTATGGGACTGGGAGCTGCTGTTGAGCTGTCAAGGAAATTGTCCAATTCCAGATGATATTGTGTTTAGTGGTATTTGGGGAGTTTTGAGATGGTTTTTTCGTCATTTTGCGTGGTTTTGTATGGGTTTGGGTGTCTAAATTTGTTTATATTTAGTTTGTCCCCACCCAAAAACCCCCTATTTCCCGCGCTTGTCCCGTTAGTGTCATAGGCTTTTTGTGGAATGTGTGTGTGTTTGTTTTTTGATGTATTTTTGTCCTCATAATGTGTACATAATGACTTTATTTGCACCATATCGTGGTTTATGGTCATTTCCGCCATATTTGTGACGTAATGGGTCAAAGTAGACCGGCAGGATCGGACGCTTCCGTATTCCCCGAGATGGTGGTCATGTGAGCATGAGTTGTGTCTGAGTGATAATGTGAATGTGTGTGTGTGTGTGTGTGTGTGTGTGTGTGTGTGTCTTGTAACACCTCCGATTTATATTTCGCCCCGATCTGATCTGATCGAATAGCAGCCCAATAACTATTATTAATGTGACCGTGTACCTAATGGGGCTGGCAATCGGAATTGACTGCTACGGAGTTGTTAATTTCCAGTTTGTCCTTGTCAAATGCTGTAATAATGAAATGTCTGGTAACAAGAAGAACACCAACACAGTTTCACTAATCAAGAACCTATATTCGTCTCAAAAACACAAAAAAGGAGGAGACAACCACTGCCTTCGTCATACATATCTAATTACGGCTAATCTCAGCACCGGCTTCTTCCTTTTTCATTATCGTCACACGTTAATCCAATCACTGCAATCCAACACTGCAATCCAAAATGATGTCAGCGCGGTAGACGTGAAACCAAAATATCAGCGTTAGAAATATCACTGATCACTCTCGTAATTATACTTCTTCACTTTCCCGATATTATTCTAGTACAAAGGGGTTAAACCGCGGTGATGGCCACTCCCTTTGTCGGTAAAGCCTTGCATTACAACAACTGGCCTCCACACACCTCGCCCCGCAACGTGGGACTGCTTTCAACTCTCACTCGCTTTCGCAACACGACACAATCGATTGTTTGCCCTATCGACCTGTGCCGAGTGCAAACTTATAGTAAGGGCCTACGGACCCCTTACAGTCTGTCTGTCGCGTGCTCTCATTTGCTGGCAAAAGCCATGGTGGAAAATGTAGTTTTGAGAGTGTGATTGTCTTTTCTACATGCCTGTCTGTGGCTCAGTGATCATCTTTACGGTGATTTTCCACCTATCCGTATTAGTATTGATTCTCAGAGTATTTTTGCAAGTTATCAGTTGCATGGATTGATCACTGCAGTCTCATTTCATCAACATGAGGTCTGCGACACGTGAATTGCTAGTCACATGAGTGCTCTTCCACGACAGGCCAAAACCGTGGGCCATTTCTGCAAGTATCTCTAACAGATCAGGCCTGCCAATCTGCAGCCTATCGGTTCCCACTAATGTGCAGTCTCTGCCCGTCGGGTCTAGTCTTACCAATCTACCCACAGGGGGATCTGTTTGTGAGTGGCATAATGTGGCATATTTTTGTGGTTTATCCAAGGACCCAGGACTGCTGTGCTCCTCGGCAGGCCAGAGGCCACAGGTGATTGTTTTAAGGATTTGTAACTGTCTCACTGCAAGTACATTGTACAGTGCGGTGTTATAGAGACATTTTGTTTATTCTAGTACATTTTGGCACTTTGAAAATAATTTTTATATTAGGAAGTATGGACGATAAGAAGAAGAAAATTGTGGCCATCATTGGCGGTTTGTATGCCTTGTACCCACCTATTTCTCAAAAGAAAATTCACACAATACCTGTAAAATAATAGACATAACACAGTAGGTAATAACTGACAATGACGGACGTAGTAGAACTAACATTGTATTTGTGGTCATGTATAGTTTAGGTTTACACAAGTCTTCCCTGTCTTACACACTTATTTCAAGAGACCCACTTTTTTGTGGTTATTTCTGAAATCGGTGAAGCTATTTTAAATTGTCTTCCAGCTCCAAGGAAATGTGTGTTTTTGTCACCAAACGTGTTTCGGTTTATTGAAATAAAATAACAACACTGGTCTTAATGAAACACATATACTATTTGTCTCGCTTTCTCTGTCGAAAAACAGTTCATTACAAAATATGTGTAATGTTAGTACTTAGGATTTTTGCTGATATGGAGGAGAAATACAGAAGTCCCTACGTTTTTTGTCAACTTTTGACTTTAATTACCCTTGACATCTCAAAATTTATCAGAGAAAAATGCTAAAACTTGTCTGGAAATCAGGGAACTTCACTTGGGGAAACTAGGGGCAGCCCTGCTTTGGTACTCGTGAAATCACTTCTACATCCGTTGATGACTTCATCCAAGGGAACATGATGTAGATTAGGTGACTCTTCATCCAAGATAATATGCTGTGTCCTCTCCACCAATAAATCGTCAATCAAGTCATAAATTTTGCTTGATACCCCAGAAGAAGATATTTGCAATAGTAAGTGTGTGTGTGTGTGTGTGTGTGTGTGTGTGTGTGTGTGTGTGTGTGTGTGTAGTACCAAGTGAAATGATTTTGGAAGTCAAGACACATTTTATCCATCAAACTGCTTCAAACTGTGGCCTTAGGTAGTCATGTGAGGAAAGTGTTAGTTGGGTTTCACATGATTGATGTTATTGGAATCTGTAATTTTTGACATGGTGGATGTCATTCTATTTGAGATAGCTCATTATGTCTGAGCTCAGAATACATTCTAAGATCTCAGAGATTTGGATGGTAGTCTTGTGGATCACATCTGGTACGCTTCTTGTAGACATGTTACTTTACTTTGTTCCAACCATTTTGTTTGACTGATCTTTTGTATATTATGGTTAAGACGTGCTAACTCAGCTGCAAATTCAGCATAGAATCGGGTCGACCGAAGTGTCCGATCCCACCCGTCGGCTTTGACCTGTGACGTAAGGCTGTTGTGGTGTGCGACATCACGACGGCGCGGAATTTAGTTTGTGATAGTGGCGTGTTTGTAGGTGTTGTTCTGATGCGATCAGTGGTGCTCTCTGGTGGTGTGTTAGGTGATGTTTTTGGTTTAGTTTGCGAGTGTGGGGTCGTGTGAATTTTGGTAAATTGCTTTTTTTTTAAATGTCTTTGGTAGGTATGGATATGACTGACAGGGTCAACAGTTTTCGGTTGTCGGCTACGATGGGGGACAGTGCGTTGTCTCTAATAAAATTTCTTCAACTATTCGGATTTTTGGATGAAGTCGTGAAGTGTTCAGTATTTCGTTGAAGAAATGAGGCTTACTTAAAGTTCCGGCATCTCGGACCAGGGACGGCTGTATGTGAAGATGTCGTAAGGGTAACAGGTCAAGGGAAGTGTTTGATCCCAATGTGTGGCTGTGAATGTTGGTATCGGGAGTTGTTTTTGAGCTATATAGGTCAAGGGAAGTGTTAGGTCCTAATTTATGGGATCAGG
This sequence comes from Schistocerca cancellata, assembly GCF_023864275.1. NCBI lineage: Eukaryota > Metazoa > Arthropoda > Insecta > Orthoptera > Acrididae > Schistocerca > Schistocerca cancellata. The sequence continues at coordinate 52,946,984 of NC_064636.1, forward strand.
AGCTGCTGTTGAGCTATATAGGTCAAGGGAAGTGTCCGATTCCAGATGAAATTGTGTTTAGTGGTATTTGGAGAGTTATGTGATGTCGGTTTTTTTTCGTCGCTTTGCATGGTTTTGTATGGGGTTGGGTGTCTAAATTTGTTTATATTTCGTTTGTCCCCACCCAAAAACCCCCTATTTCCCACGCTTGTCCCGTTAGTGTCATTAGGCTTTTTGTGAAACGTGTGTGTGTTTGTTTTTCGATGTATTTTCGTCCTCATAATGTGTACGTAACGACTTTATATGCGCCATATTGGAATCGTGATTTATGGTCGTTTCCGCCATATTTGTGACGTCATGGGTCAAAGCAGACGGGCGGGATCGGACGCTTCCGTTTTTCCGTAGAACCTTACAGATTGTCCACATGGCTCTGCAACTCTTTCAGTTTTAACAACTTCTTCTATTTCTCAACAACATTGACACAAATATGTCTCACACACTTTCACAGTAGCATGAGAATTGGGGCATTACTCCTGGGTTTTTTCCTTTGGGTAGGAACATTAGAAAACTGCTTTCATTTTGCCATAATCAGTTTCACTTCCAGTCTCTTCCATGAGTGACTGGTCAAATACTTTGCTGCCACTAGCAGCCTATACATACAACCAGAATTTCTGAAGGTTTTGTGAAAGATCTTTCAGTACTATTGTGCTATGGTAGTCACTGAAGGCTTGAGAAGTGCACCTTGATAGCCAAAATTGTTTCATTCAACAACTCCCTGTCTATGCTTTGTTGTACACCTATTATGCAGTAGTCTCTTAACTTAAAACTTCTGGGCTGATAGGCCTTGGTTGATGTATAAAACTCTCCCCTGGTCTTTCGTATCTGACAGTGGGAGACATTCTCCGAGGTAAAGCAGCGAACTGCAAAGAGAACTTGAGGAAGTGCTAATTATATAGGCATTGCAGAAGGTGTCACTGTCCATCACGTGGAGTTGGCTTTGAGACTGTCTCTGATAATTCCAATATTCTTGATTGAAAGTAATCGAACATCACGCGTTCAGTGCAATGCTGACATCCAAATTTTACCCAGTTTAACACCTCCCTCTTTTTCTGTTAAAATTACTATGTTGTTTATCAATCTCAATAGCCTCTCTATAGATGCACGACTAATAATGTGTGGTTTTAGATATGACGCTTGTCTTGCTGAATTTCATTTCATGATTACCTTCCTGGTAAAGATGTCTCCTATGGTAGATTTATCCATGTGGCCCTGGCAGCAGTTCCTCTTATGTTCAAGACGGGTGTTAACACTTCTCTTTGTGGTACCAATATAAACCTGTCCACAACTACAAGGAATTTTATATACCCCCGGTGTAGCCAGAGGGTGTCGTGCATCTTTTTCTGATCTTAAATATTCTTTTATTTTACTGGTGGATCTGAAAATAGTTTCCAACCCATACTTGCTTAACACTTTCCCAATGCGATCTGTGACCTTACTAATGAACAGAAGATAAACCTTTCCTGCGGCTGTTGTTCATCGTTGCTCTTGATTCTCTGCCTAGAATGAAGTGCTCAATCCATCTCCTTGCTAGAATAGCCATTCTTTGCATAAGTCGACTGTAGATGTTCAATCTCATCTTTTAAATAAACAGGTTCATAAATTTTGTGCACCCTGTCTACCAAGGTTTTTATTACACGTCTTTTTTGTTTATGGTGGTGGTTTGAATCTTTATGCAGATAATGATCAGTATGGGTGGCCTTTCTATACACCTTATGGCCTATTGTTCCGTCCTGTCGTTTAATCTGACACTTCCAGAAAATTCAGTTGCTCATTACTATCCGTCTCCGTAGTAAATTGGATTTTCGGATTAATGCTGTTTAGATGTGTCAGGAAGGCATCCAACTCCTCTGCTCCGTGTGTCCATACTATGAAAGTGTCATCAACATAGCGATACCATCTGGTTGGTCTCTCACTGGCAGTCTGCAATGTCCATTGTTCAAAAGTCTCCATAAACAAGTTAGCCACAGCAGGACTATGAAGGACTGCTCATAACCACCCTGTCAATCTGTTCATAAAAGTCACTGTTGTATTGATAGTAGGTTGTGGTGAGGCAGTGTTGCAATAATGCCACAATATCGGTTGTAAAAATATCCGCTGTGCACGAGATATCTTCGAGAGGGGAGAGTTTTGAACATAGACTACGGCCTATCAGACCTGAAGTTTTAAGTGAAGACAATATCAACTGTGAAAGCCTACATTGTATGAGCAGTAGTCTCTTGTTTCTTTACGTTAACTGTCTGCCATGGAGGGTCCCTCCCAACAGGAACTGTTCTGCTAGGTACATATCTATCCCGTGCATGGTCAAGTTTTCTTTTAACTTGAGCCATAGTTCTAAGTGCTCCTGTCCTGCACATATAAATCATTCCACTTGATTTGGCTGACCTTTGTACTTTGCTAATTATTGTTGCTACAGCTATTTGTGCTCAGTGAAGCCAGTTTGTGTGGACATTCGCAAAGCATTTGATGCCAATAATGCAGTATAATAAAAAAATCCAATTAATTTTTTATCTTACATGCAACAGTGAATAAAGTATAGCATGTGTTGAACCTCACATGGGTTAGAGGATAGAGTTTGAATCTAATGTTTAGTAAGTTAGGATAAATTTATAATGTACCACTAAGTGGTTAGCCGATATGTTTGCGTAAAAGTTGCATTTATTTTGATCTGATTGGCTTCTTATTAAAAATCATCTTTAATGTGCAATGTAGAATGAAGATAATTTTTAAGTGAATGTTTATTTTGTGGTTAAATGTTACAAAACAGATCTAGGTAGTGAATTATCACATTGTATACGTGCTATGTAATAAAACTTGTGACTTCTTTATAAACATTATATGTTTGTTGTGATTTAAAGTAATTATTTTGAAAAGAAGCTTTCACTGGTGTGTGCGGTAATTTTCATAATAATCTTATTAACAGTTAGAGTTAAAATTAAACATGTAAATGAGCCCTGAGAGGGACCAACAGCGGATGATTTTGATTTCAGACAAATCTTACTGGTAAACATTAATTAATTGTATGCATGTACTGTGATTGATTAAAAAATTAATTTCTCTTTTGGCAGCCAACTTGTAGTAATGTTAAGAGGTGACACATTTATTATTCACATGTTTGTTCAAAGCTGCTACCAGCGTTGATAAATAATGTTTGCAAATTTGAAAGGAGATTGCTGAAAATCAGAGCAGTTGTCAGTATAAATTACAAGACTACACTTACACATAACTTGAAATACAAACATTGGGAGGGTGGTCACCATTGGCAGGGATTTAGACACACTGGATGCCATAACCTTTGTTACATGGCAGCCTACCAGCGCTGATGGGATCAGCCTCACCAGCAGGCTACTTGTGGACACTCTGGGCTTGCCAAACATGTTAATTTCAGCATTCACATTATACTCTGTTGTGGGAGTATTGTGGTAGCTTTATTGTACCATGTACCATTTGAATTTCAGTGTGGATAAAAGTGCTTTATTGGAACTATTACAGGGGAAGTGACCAGGTTGGGATGAATTTGAGCTGCAGTACTACAACTGTGATCCTAAACCGGCTCTGTGGCAGAAATGGAGGAAAGCAGATGTATGTAACATTCATTAAATACAGTAATAGGGTGGGTCAAATCTATCAGTACAAAATAAGCTTAAGATAATAGCAGTATAAAATTAATTGAAAGTTCTGGAAAGGATGAAAGCCAGTTCTATAGATTTGTACATCAGTCGATCTTGGAACTTGCAATAGAGCGTAGCGAGAGATGCTTTATGAACTGTTAGATACCGTTGAAGGAAGCTTTTCAATATACCACCCGATCCACATTACACTGAATACGGTGTGTAATGAAACATCTATTGCTTCATAATTTTTGATTAGATGCTAATGCATATATTATGTACACAATATAACTAATTAGCTTACCTGCCTCTCAAGGTAAATGTAATTAGCCAGAATCTGTAATTAGCAGTAGCATTACTTTGGACTCAGCAATGTGATGAAGGATATAGGAAAACTATGTGACTTTTGAAACAACAATTGAAGATTTCATAACTATTGGCATCAAATTCCAGCTTGTAACTAATTAGCTAATTAATCACTAAAATTTGATTATTTCATGTAAAGCCAAATTAACAATTATGAAATGTTTCACGACATCAGGTGTTATTTAACTCATGTCAGATCTTAGGGAATCATGTTATCAAATATGCCAGACTCAGAATGCCTGAAGTTAATTTTGTAGTTACACCTTCTAGAAATTGCCAGTATAAACAAATGACCTTATTAGCATTCTGACTAAACAAAGCTCTGAACGATCTCACTAACTCTAAGGCAATCTCATCTTCTCCAGAGTCCTTGTTTCGGCTTGGATCTTACAGTGCTCTGTCAAATTCTTATTGCAGTATTGTATCTCCCATGTCATCTTTATCTACTTAATCTTCCATTTCTGTAGTATTGCCTTCAATTTCATAATATTCATGCTAATGCCATCTAAATTTAATCAATTAAATTGGAAAGATGACTGATACCCAAAAAAAACTGATTCCTCAATTTTGCTATGTGGCTTAATATTTACTTTCTTACAATTCAATTTTTGAGAGGAAATTATTGTGTCCATCTTTGATACGGAGTCTTTTTTCCAGTACATTACCACTTATTTGTACAAGTAACACCATTACTTGCTATGTAGATACCGGAACTTCTCAATCCCTGAATCTATTTAGAAATGGTGGTTCATGTTGTTTTAATTTTCTTTTGAACTTATTGGTTCCCAATTTCTTGCTTTATGTTACTTGTATACTCTTGCTTCAAACTTCACTCTGATTCCTAGAAAGTCTACATGAAAATTATTTTTGTGCATTTTATTATAGTTGTATAGATCATATTTGAGCTGAGTCTCACTTTTGTTGTCAGCAGCACAAACCATTATGGAAGAGATGTGTTGAGAAATGAACACAGGAATTTGAAGACCTTTAAAACTGCTTCCGAAATATGTGTAGTTGCATGCTTCACTTAGTATTCTTACTGCTCACTTCTGCTGAACAAATATTTTATTTGTTTGACGTGCACTGCATCAGAAGATAATCCCAGATCACTGCAGGGAGTGAAAGCACAAAAAATAAGCCATTGCAGGCTTCCCCTAGAGAAGCTCAAATATTGTGCATCAGTTAGCACACCAGACTCACATTCGGGAGGATAACGGTTCAAACCTGTGTTCGGCCATCCTGATTAAGGTTTTCTGTGCTTTCCCTAAATCGCTTAAGGGGCTCCGGAACGCCCTATACTTGCAATGTTAAAATAACACTTATAAATTACATCTTTCTTCACAAAGTATTTGAGGTAGAAAGTTGAACTTTTTACAGATTATTTATTGGAATATGGGCTACAACTTAACACAGAGATTTTACAAAATTTTAGTTCAGTTATTAAAGATGATTTTTTTTTTTCAATTGTAATGAAAATTCACAACATTTTTTTGCAATTTTTTATTTATATATTCAAAAATATACAGTTTTTTGGAAAAAGGCTGTGTTAAATTATGCAGAAGGTACTGTGTAACATTTACTGAAAGTTTGAAACAAATATGTTTGGAAGATCCTTAGAAAACATGTAATTAGTATGAGAAAATAAAAGTTTTGGGAATCGAGCGACAAAGATTGGATTAACTTTTTAGTGCATTCCAGGTCCATAGGAAGGATTATCTTCATCCTCTGCAAACTCCTCCTCCAGCTTCCTCTTGTTCCTCCTCCTGTTTACTCTTGCTTGTATTTCTAGACTCTTTACAGCCCTGTCTGCAGCCCGAAGGCGTTCCTTGTCTAAAACAAGCATCGCTCGTACCATGTTAGAACCTATCTTCATTCCCATATTTCTAAATACCTTGCACCTTACAATGTTGCCATCATTGAAAGTCGCAACAGCATCATACACACCAAAGTGAAGTGTTTTTATTCCAACAAATACAGTCTTGGTGATTCTCGACCATATAACACTATTTACACTTTCATTGGGTTTTTGAGTTTTTCCGTGAATACACTTTTTCAACAGTTCAGGTGCTGCTAAGTCTCTGAAAATAGGTTTTATCACCTCCATTATTGCATGAGGCAGACTATGCTTATGAGTGTACACTTCACCAGTTAGCAATCCTTTGTTATATTTACACCAACTGTCTTCTTCTTTGGGACACAAGCTATGTCGGGGATTTTCATCAGTTGAAGAAGTATGAAAAAAAAGAGCCCAAACAGCCTTCTTCATTTCGTCGACACTTTGTGTATTTTGCCTAATAGCCATTCCATAATAGTTCTGTATTTTGTCAATTACGCTGTCAGTTAACCTTCCCTTCCCATCCAACCCTTTACCATCACTGAGTTTTTGTTTTTTGTACGAAGCTTTCAGTCGCCGAAGTCTTGTTCCCATTCGCTTCTGTACGTGTCCAATACACTCAAATTTCTGCACTACAACATCATCACCATAGGGCTTCAGTCCTTGAACATGTTTGAAACTTTTAGAATCACAGTCACCAAGGTAATTAACATATCGCAGTTTATCACACGAGTCAGAACGCTGGAATATACTGGCAACACCAGCCACTTCCATTCCTCCACTACTGCCACTATAGTTAGCTTTGCAATTATTTTCATATGTACCTTTATATTTTTGTGGACATCTACAATACTTTGATATTACTGCTACATCTAAAACTTTCCCTGTATACATACTGGTGGCAGATACTACACCATGAAGAGATGTGTGTCCCCGTTTATGCCAGGTACCATCGAACGCTGCAGTCAAATCTCTGTTACCATTATTTTCCATTACTGCCTCTTCCACAGCGTTCTTCATAGATTCTATACAGACATCTTCTACTTTAGACCGTATTAATTTATTATAGGTCGTAAACTTGGTTGGGGGATTTGGAAGATTCATGATGCCACAGAAAATTGCACCTGCAGTAGCACCCTTACGAACTGAACGCAAGGAATAAACAAATCTAATGTTGTGTTCGTAGATTTTGTTACCATTTTCTTCAGTTGCAGTTACTGCAACACTGTTCCAAAAGGTGGTCATGTATGAACACTTATCACATTTCAGTTGTATTTCACTAGCAAGTCCTACGTGCTTTATTATGGAGAGTTCCAGACCAACTTCACTACAATGAATGCATCTTACACAGTTTGAAAAAATTCCTTTGAGAACCGACATATCAAATATTTCATTCACATCCGATTCGCCCATAAAACATTCATAGTTTTCACTCATTGAACCAAGCTTCTTCTGTGAAGTATTTTCTTTCCCACTTTGACTGCTATGGGCAGGTGTACTTAAGAGGTTAGGTTCACTCACTTGGTTATCGTCTTTATTGTTTACAGTAATAACACATACCTTTGGCTTTCCAACATTTCTCCTTTTCTTAAAAGCCTTCAGAGGATTTCTAATAACTTTACTTTTACTCATTATTATACTTCAACAAAACAGAGACTCAAGAAACAGAATTAATTACGAATATTTTCGAGATAACGACAGAGTAAGTAAACATGAAACAATCGACAATCACACCAGCAATATATATTGAACCATCACAGGTTAGCCACAACACATACGTTATCTCACGTCACTAAAATGTACCTGATGAACACTGACGTTAATAATAACACCATTTGACAGCAGTTTAACAGCGCCACAGTGGGTCACACCCATGTAGAACACATTTCAAAAAAAATTTAAAAATAGTTGTAGTCTTCGGAATTGAATAAATTATATATCTATTAAAAGGTAATAGTCTGCAGATTCAGAAAACGCAAAAAAGTAAAAATTGAACTTTTCATGATTTTGAGCCTTTCAGGAGCCCCTTAAGGCAAATGCCAGGATGGTTTCTTTGAAATGGCATGGCCAACTTCCTCCTCTATCCTTTCCCAATCCGAGCCTGTGCTCCATCTCTTAACAACCTGGTTGCCAATGGGATGTTAAACACTAATCTTCTCCTCCCTTCCATGTGTAAATAAAAGGATTCAGTGTGTCACATTAAGAAATCCTGGAGTGTGCACAAGGAAACAGCTTCTTCAGTATGGGAATCAATTCGGGTGTTATGCTGTTCTTATTACCTGTAAATGATCTGCCGTCATTAATGAAGAAGGTTCAACACTAGACAATGTAATTTTATTTTAAAATTAGTAACTGTTTCTCTGCACATGGAGAGAGTTTAGCTAAATCACAATACATGCAATTCAGTACTGCACAAGGCCTGCCACATCATCAGAAATAATTCACAAGGCGAAATCAGTAAATGGAATGGAATATTGGGAACCTGATCTAGAAGTCACATGTTTTATAATTAAACATCAAATCTCAGCAGTGTTGCGTTACGGATAACATCAAATTTTGGAGATGAAAAATGTCAGAAAGTTCACATAATTTTCCAATTGTCACATACTAATGTTTGACATCATGTACTTGGGCAACCTGTTATTGAAAAAGAAAGTGTTTGGTTCACAAAAGCATGTAGGAAGGATAGTGCATTGTTCACTCTAGAACCTCTTACAACTGTTTAAATATTTAGGCAATTTAGGCATGGTGGTGACAGTTTTACAGTACATTGCCTCCTTTAATATGTTTGCTGTCAATAAAGTTTGAAACAACAATTACATTCGTAAAATATAATATTGGAAGGATAAGTTATTCTTCTCAATAACCCATGGGAGCACAAAAGCAAATGGATATCCCCAAGCAAAATGTAAGTAACTGCAAGTACATGCTTGAAATATATGGGCACAATAAAATTATGTTTAAACATGAAGTGTTGTGTTTACCTGCCAGCTAAATTCACATTAACATCTTTTGGCTGCAGATGACTAGCAACCAGGACATGATAATGTACAAATGGTCTTGCAGGAGTGTATAATATGAAATTTAAGTAGTGACAAAATCAAAAACTGTTCTTTAGGCCTAATTTTTTGCAGATTTGGTATCACTCAAAATATATTCACATTTCTAGATTTGAACAAAGAAAACTTGCAGGTAATGGAACATAGGTGTTGAAATGTATTGTGGTGTGCATAACAGGCAGATCTTATATACAATAATTTACACTGCCTGAAAATATTTGCACAGCCTATAAAGTGCTCTCCAGATTCTCCAGAAAAGATTTAAACAGTATTTAAAGAGATAATGCATGAGAAACAAGCAGGATATATGAAGAATTGATCCACCACAGATCAGATATTTGTTCTAAAATGAATTATAGTGAAATATTGAAAATACAACGAAACAGTAACAATATTGTTTGTTGATTTTAAGAAAGCCTACAATAGCATAAACAGAGAAAATTTGAGAAAGAAAATGCAGAGGTTTGGAAAACCAAAGAAACTTACAGATCTTGTAACAGTTTTACCATGAAAGTGGATAGAGAGTATTTCATTGCCTTTTGACACAAAGATGGTAATCGGGCACTGATATGGATTATCACCACTCTTGTTTACAATAAGGCTGGGATGCATTGGATGCAACAAGTGAAGAAGAAGAGGTAACTAGTGTAGGGATAAAAATAAATGTACTTGCCTTTGCAGCTGATGTAGCATTAATTGCTGAAAATCTAGGTGTCCTGAAAATATTGGCAAGACAGCTCGTTCAGAAAAAGT